>NC_090446.1:850789536-851092502 GCF_031143425.1 Pleurodeles waltl | reverse complement strand
CCTCCAGAACCAGTGGAGACATGCATCCACTACCTCAGTCCTTGGCAGGATGAAGCAACCCACCCACTGTAGAGACTTGAGAGACTGTGGCCTTACACTCCCCAGGATTGAACAGTGGGCAAACCACCCACTTGAGAGACTTGAGAGACTGTGGCTTTGCACTCCCCAGGATGGTACAGTGGGCAACCCACCCACTGTAGAGACTTGAGAGACTGTGGCTTTGCACTCCCCAGGATGGTACAGTGGGCAACCCACCCACTGTAGAGATTTGAGAGACTGCGGCTTTGCACTCCCCAGGATACATCAATGGGCATGGAGGCCCTCGTGGATCTGGCGTTGTGCACTCATCCGGCTGAGGTGCCCCCCCTTCCCTTCCCCCTGAGGTGCCTGTTGTATTCCTATCTGATGCCCCTGCAGTGTTCTCTCCGTCATGTTCGGGTATCTTGTGTGGGCCTCGCCCATGCGTTTTGGGCCCAGTGGTCCACGGACTATGAATGGTGCTATACCTGGACTACTATTCGTGGTGTATATTTTGTTAATAGTGTATATATGTATATTTTTGCATACTGAATTTTGATATATTACAATGGTCACACTCATTTCGTTTTGTCTTTGCATTATTCCGGGGGTTTGGGGGGTGTAACTGTAATGTTTAGATATGCATTGGTGTATGTGTTGTAGTGGGTGGGGGTGGGGGTGTTGCGAGTGTGTGTCCCTGTTTTTTCCCTCCCCCTCCCCTGTGTCGTAGGTGCAGTACTCACCGTAGTCTTCGCCGCCGGCGTTGGTGCTCCTGGTACAGGAGCAGAAAGACTAGCGCAGGAAGAATATGGAGTTCCGGCTCCATGGTGTTGTTGTTCCTCGTGGAGTGTGTATAGGTGAGCTTTTTCCCTTCAAAATGCCAGGAAAAGGTGGCAGATTGGCCTGTCATAAAAGTGTGGGCGGTACATTGTCTCCCGCCTGTCTGTTAGCGGTGACCGCCGTGCTGTTTGTTTGTACCGCCATGGCGGTCGGAGTGTTAAAGTGGCTGTCTTTGTTGGAGGTTTCCGCCCCGGTCGTAATTCCAAAATGTTTACCGCCGGCCTGTTGGCGGTCTTACCGCTGCTTTAGCACCGTCCACCAGGGTTGTAATGACCACCATAGACTCTTTAGACAACCCTGCAGCCCGAACCGCTGGATGAAATTACACAAAATTTGACAGAAAGGTAGCTTTTGGTGCGGAGATCAAAGTTACATTATTTGGTGTAAATCCATTTAGCAGTTTTTGAAATATTACAGGAAATCCAAATGTGTACATCTGGACAGAGCTTAAGCACAGTTCTTAAGTGGAGATCAGATTGGCTGTCAGCACTTCAACCAGAAAGTGATGGCAGCCATTTTAGGACCAAAATACATGATAGCACCCCATTGAAATGCATCGTAGTGAAAGGCAGGTTTTGAGGATCACCAAAAGGAGACCATTTAATGTGTTAATGTGAAAACACATTTTAGTTGCAATATAAATAATTTGTTGATATCAAATTTAGGAGTTATGTAATATTCTAAGGTGATTTTACCCTGCTGGGATTTCATCAATCATGTTTGAGAGAAAACTGTTTCTCATGATTTTCCCAATCAGGTTGCACAGATCAATAGTCACATATATTCACATTGCAAATGAAAGCAGCACTGCACGTGTACAACAGGATGCTGGATCATGACTTGTTTTGCATGCCCATCTGGGTGAAGTGAGGGTAGGGCTTTGGGGACCCTTTTATCACCACATTTTTCTGAAATCCTCCATTTGCATACTTAAAGCCACTTCTTTCCTCTTCAGTACCAGTTTACACTCTCTCTTCATGTACAGTTTTCCTTTAATGGATGCAGGAAATGAGGAGGATCTGGTAGCTATAATTGAGCTAGCTCTAAGATTGGGCAGATATCAGTGAAATACACTGAATTTGTCCTGGTGTAATCTGCAGACACCATGACACACTCAGCATCAGCTGTGCAGTGTTTGCTTTACTTTGAGAGCTACAACTTGTAGGGGGGTTTATGACTTCCATCTGGGCCCAAAACAATGGCTTTACGTAATGGGTCATCAGCCCTCCTTTTGTTGGAGTCCTGGCCTGACTCAGTGCCATCTGGAGCCTAACAGCTTAATATATATTCAATTAAGAGAAACAGACACAGCTTGTAGTCACTTCATTGGTGCTTAACCAAAACTGTGATTTGGAGGGAGGTTTTGACTTTGTTCATTCCCCCATATGTAAGAGATATGTATGTATCCTAAGAATGTCAAATGTATGTCAGAATGAGTAATTACACTAATAATATAAATACTGCTTACTAATTTATTTTTTATTCAATTTATTTTATAGTGCTATTCATCCTAATATAGGGTGTCAGAGTGCTTTACTTCACACAAGCATACTATACAAAGACAATGAGTCATACAAGTATGCAAATCAATGTACCAGGGGTTTTACATAATGCAATTATATGTTAAGAGCAGTGGTTCAATTTTAAAAGAATGAGTGCTGGTGCTCAAAGGTCTGCGCCAGAGGTACTCTAAAAAATTGACACCCTAAATACAGAGGGTGCATACTCTGGAATTCACCTCAGGCCTCTGTAATTTACTTCTAGACATTGCTGCCCATTTACTTCTCTCTTGCCAGCCTTTTTTACCCAAATGAACCATTTTTAACAATCTTGGAGTAATGAAAGCTTGAGGAGAAAAATAAAAGGTCTAAAGCTATTAGTTTCAGTTTGCATGCATCTCCTGGATGTTATTTCACAGCTCACTGTGCTACATTAGAAGAATATTAACTTCAAGTGACCAAGGGATCTCTGAGACAAAAGTAAACCACTGGGCGATCTAAACACATCACAACTCAGGGATTTGCATTTAGTAGATTTGACAGCAGGTCGGATGTTTAGCAGCATGATCAGTAGGTAAAGGTCCCAGCGGGTTATAAAATTAGCAAAATTGTGAAAAAGCTATATTTTTCCTCTCATCAGTGCATACCTTTAGCAGTAAATATAACAAGAAAGCACTTTAAAATGTGCTCTAGAACTGTCTTAATCATGCTCGACGGATTATTGTTACAAAGGGAGGAGAGACATGTTGAAAATGAAGGTGGCTTTTGTAGGGCAATTCATGAGAAGTTATAATCACCAGTTATCTTACCGCCGTTTATGTCCCTTCCCTATTGCTGAACAATCGGGCTCAGCAAAGGTGTGGGCTGGTGGATGGGCAGGGCTCACCAGTAACCAGGACTCCGAGGCCTGCCGACATCATGAAGCAAGCAACAAAAGCCCTCCTATAAGAGCCTGGGCTCAGCATAGCTTCACAGCCTGCATTAATTTTGCCAAGTGTCTCTGGGCGCCACCGATTTGGGAAATATTGTGTGCAAAGGGGCAAGTATGGCCCAGTTTTCTCAAGCCTACCTGGGGTGTTTTTCCTGCACAAATGGGGAAAATCTTGCCCATTTGTGTGAGAAATTGCCCAATCTGGCAACACTGTTTCCCAGAGTGTTCTTAAGAACAAGTAGAGTTCTAACAGTCTTACTTATGACAGAATTGTGACAAACCTGAAGCCATCTTGCTTGAATCAAACTGGTAAACTTAAAACATTTGGGGCCTGATTACAACTTTGGAGGAGGTCTTAATCTGTCCCAAATGTGACGGATATACCACCAGCCGTTTTACGAGTTCCATAGGATATAATGGACTCGTAATACGGCTGGTGGTATATCCGTCACTTTACCATCACTTTTGGGACGGATTAACACCTCCTCCAAAGTTGTAATCAGGCCCTTAGAAAGGAACAAAATGGGGGGTTCATTTTATTAAAGAAATTATGGTTAGTGCCGTAGAAAGAAAAAATAGGACACGTTTTAAGTGAGTTATCAAATATATTCCTCTACTATTTCATTAAAACATTCTGACATGCAGACTGAAACATGCATTTTCAGCACCAGCAGCTCAATGCCAGTTAACTCCCTGGTGATCAGCAGCTTAACTATTATGTTCTAATGAGCAAATAGTGTGCTAACATTCTGAATTTATGCCAAAAGTGTGACACATCTGAACTCCACCTTGATGGAATCGAAGTCGAAAACTGAAAGCATTTTCTACTGAGGATACAGCAGTAAATGCAGAGATTAGGGGGCTTCATAACAAATAAATGTCCCAAGATTAGCCAACAGAGGAAAAAAGAGCCCGAATGTAGCACACATATCACCCAAATGTAGCCTAAATATAGCCCAATGACAGACGTGTGCAAAATACATAATTTCTTTGTTTTTCTGCAGCTTTATACAGTGCAGACGACTGGGAGGTACTGGAGTGCTTTACGTGAATATCTGTTACATTACACAGGGAAACACACATTGTTTTGGCATGGGGAGATTAAGTAATTTGCCTAGAATCACAGGATGTCAAGCTGACGCTGAAACTCAAACCTGGTTCCCCAGTTGCAAAGCATACAGCTCTGGCCATAAGGTCCCATCCTTTCTCCTAAGTGAAACATATAATCAAGTGATCAACTGAATAAAAAAACATAAAGATAGCAACCTATTTAAAAGTATTTTCTCACCATTTGGGAACTTAGTTGGTTGGGTCCTCATTTTAGTTTTTTAGAGCACTAACAATAACTTCTATGGAAATAAGGTCCTCTCATTTTTATAATTTCTAAAGGAAATGCTTTAGGTATCAATCAATCAATCAATCAAAGAGACTTATATAGCGCGCTACTCACCCGTGAGGGTCTCAAGGCGCTGGGGGGTGGGGGGAGAGGGAACGGGAGATCACTGTTCGAAAAGCTAGGTTTTTAAGGCTCTTCCTGAAGAGTAGGAGGTCCTGGGTCTTGCGGAGGTGGGTGGGGAGGGAGTTCCAGGCTTTGGGGGCCAGATAAGAGAAAGATCTGCCTCCAGTGGTGGTGTGTTTGATGCAGGGGACTGTGGCGAGAGAGAGCGGAGGTGGCGTGTGGGAGTGTGGAAGGTCACTCTTTCATTAAGGTAGGTTGGGCCGGTGATGTGGAGGGATTTGTGTGCATGGATGGGATTTTAAAGGTGATCCTTTTGTCTATGGGGAGCCAGTGGATTGATTTGAGGTGTGGTGAGATGTGTTCATGGCGGGGGAGGTCGAGGATGAGTCGTGCTGCTGAGTTCTGGATTCGCTGTAGTTTGCGCTTGAGTTTGAGTGTGGTGCCGGCGTAGAGGGCGTTGATGTAGTCTAGCCTGCTGCTGATGAGTGCGTGGGTGACTGTCTTTCTGGTCTGTGTGGGGATCCATTTGAATGTTTTTTTCAGTGTGCGGAGTGTGTTAAAACATGAGGAGGTGATGGCGTTGATTTGTTGAGCCATTGAGAGGGAGGGATCCAGGATGATGCTGAGGTTGAGTGCGTGGTTTGCGGGGGTGGGTGCGGGGCCTAACGTGGTGGGCCACCAGGAGGAGTCCCAAGTGTTTTTGTGTGTGCCAAAAATGATTATCTCGGTTTTGTTGGAGTTGAGTTTGAGGTGGTTGGCTGTCATCCATGCAGCGGTGTCAAGGAGTGCAGCGTGTAGGTTGATTTTGGCGGTGGTGGTGTTGCGGGTGAGGGAGAAGATGAGTTGTGTGTCATCAGCGTATGAGAGGATGGTGATACCGTGAGGTTTGAGGATGTTGGCTAGTGGGGCCATGTAAATGTTGAAGAGTGTGGGGCTGAGGGAGGAGCCTTGTGGGACTCCGCAGGTGATTTTGGTGGCGGAGGATTGGAAGGGTGGGAGACAGACTTTTTGGGTTCTCTCGGTGAGGAAGGAGGTGAGCCAGTCTAGGGCTTTGTGGAGGATCCCATCGTTGTGTGCGGAGTGTGTGGTGGCAGACAGTGTCAAAGGCTGCGGAGAGGTCCAGGAGTATGAGTGTAACGGTCTCGCCTATGTTGACTCTGGATCTGATTTCGTCGGTGCATGCGATGAGAGCGGTTTCCGTGCTGTGGTTCTTGTGGAACCCAGATTGGGAGGGGTCGAGTGTGTGATTTGCCTCGAGGAAGTGGGATAGGCGGGAGTTGACTAGTTTCTCCGTGACCTTGGCTGGGAAAGGGAGGAGGGAGATGGGGCAGTAGTTGGGGAGGTCGTCTGGGTCGGCTTTGGGCTTTTTTAGGAGAGCAGTGACTTCCGCGTGTTTCCAGGGGTCTGGGAAGGTGGCGGTTTCGAATGAGCTGTTGATTATGGCTCGGAGTTCGGGGGGCGATGGTGGGGCTGGCCTTGTTATATATTCGATGGGGGCAGGGGTCGGAGGGGGAGCCAGAGTGAATGGAGTTCATTGTCTTTTTTTTTCACTTTCTTTGTCGGTGGTGGGGGCCCAGGTGGTGAGTAGGTTGGGGGGGTGTGGTGGGATTGTGTTGGGCGTGTGGAGGGTGTGTGTGGCATGAAGCTGTTGTGTATGTCCTGGATTTTGCAGTAGAAATGATTTGAGAGGGAGTTGCAGAGGGTTTGTGTGTGTGGGGGTCTAGGTTGCTGGCTTTGGGTTTGGAGAGCTCTTTGATGATGGTAAAGAGTTCTTTGCTGTTTTGGGAGTTGTTGTCAATACGTTCCTTGTAGTGTGCTCTTTTGGTGGTGCGTATGAGTTGGTGGTGGTTGCGTGTGGTGGTTTTGAGGGCGGAGAAGTTTGTGGTGGAGGGTTCTTGCCTCCAAGTTTTCTCTGCTTTGCGGCATTTGCGTTTGGACTCTTGGAGTTCAGTGTTGAACCATGGGGCATTCCTGATGTTGCGGGTGGTGATGTTTTTTCTGAGGGGCGCGAGAGAGTCAGCACAGGTGGTGATCCATTTGTTGAGGTTGTGTGCGGCGGTGTTGGGGTCGGTGGTGTTGGGGGGGTTTGTGTCAGTTGGGTGTTCAAGCGCTCTGTGGGGATCTTGTCCCACATGCGGTAGGGGGTGGAGTGTTGGTGGTGGTGTGTGGGTGGTTTGTTGTAGGAGAAGTGGATGCAATGGTGGTCCGTCCATTGGAGTTTGGTGGTGTGGGTATAGGTGACGTGTTGGCTTGAGGTGCATATTGCGTCTAATGTGTGTCCAGCCGAGTGGGTGGGGGCTGTGACCAGTTGTTTGAGTCCAAGGTTGGTGAGGTTGTTTAGGAGGGAGGAGGATTTGTGGTTGTGAGGGTTTTCCAGGTGAAAGTTGAAGTCTGTGGAGATGAGAGTGTGCGTGCTGATGGTGTCAGCGATGGTGTCGCAGAAGGGGGGGCGTGGTCCTGGGGGTCTGTATACGAGTGTGCCTCTGAGGGTGGTGATGTTGTTGATGTGGATAAGGAAGTAGTATAGTAGTTTTGATTTCATCAAGATGATGTCAGGTGTACCACACTTTTGGAATAAACATAGAATGTTAGCAATCAAGTTGTTGATTAGAATACTGTGGGGAGGCAGAGGTCAGGGCCACAGATTTGGATAATTGAGGGCAGGGAGGAGGGGGGGTCAGAGGCAACAGGACGACTACCATGGGCAGGCGGGAGGGACAATGGCACCAAAATGGTCCTTGGAGGTCTGGGAAAGGGGGGCAGGGAAAACAAAAGAATGGGCTTTATTTCATCTGTCTCCTACCTAAAATGTCCTCTTTTTCAATGAAAGTCAGTGGGGAAAATCAATTCCCCAAGTTTCTTTTTTCAAAATCTCCCTCTCACCAAGTTCAAATATGGCACATTGGATCACGGAGGGCAGGAGGAATGGGGTAGGGACATGGACTTAGATAACAGAAGGCAGGAGGGAGATGGGCAGGGACACCAAACTGGCCTAACAGGTAGGTGTCAGGGGGTGTAGCAGCATAATACATCACACAGGGCAACTGGGATGGCAGTGCAGCACAACCGACCATGGAAAGCAATAGGGAGGGGACTGGACCATGCACATAAACATTAGAGAGCAGAGAGGAAAGAGGCAAGGGCAGCAAACTGACCATACCGGACAAACACGAGGGACAGTTTCAGCATAAGCAACCATGAAGGGCAGGAGGCTCGGGGCAGGGGCGTGACAATGGACCAGACAAATCAGGAGGGAGGGGATAGGGGCCTGCACATGGAAAAGGGGGGCAAGAAGGCAGGAGGGTTGACTATGGAGGGCAGCTGGGTGCAAAGATACATGCGTATAAACCATTGTGTTAATCATTGTGTTATGTTCATGCTTCTGAATTTAACGCATTGCCAAGATTTGCATGTATAAGAACATTGTGAAGGTACACATTTATATTGAGATCGTATTATATGCATTGCTGAGATTCTCATGTAAAAGAAATTGATGTTAGTACACATTTATATTGAGATCATGTAATAAATATATCAGTTTGTGTTATAACTTGTAGAATGATAAGCAGCCTGTGATGAGTATTCTAGACATGGAGTGGGTCGAAGTATTCATGGCATTCAGATGCATTAAAGACACTTACTAAGAAAACAAAAGGTTTAGCCAAAACTGAGCAAAGGATAAACACTGCTTGCTTACATGTACAGATCACATAACCAACACACAAGAGTGTTCGTAACCGCATGACTAATCCTGATGTGGTTGGGTGTGGTCTATTGAATCCCCACCCAAACCGCCAAGCACTGCTTTGTGTTGAGTCTTCCTTCAAGATCGATCTTACCTGTCAGAGTTCTCCATCATTTGGATCTTCTGAATGCTTCTGTTCCATCTCCAGTCCACATCAAGATTTCTGCAAAAAAAAATAAAAAAAATAAGATTAACAGAATAAGGTAACACAGAGAAACAGCGCTGTACAGCAGTCAGTGTAGATCTTCTGGTTTCCAAGACGCTCAACAAAGATTTGCAAGTAAACATTTAGGGGATTTTCAATACCAAGGGTTTATTGCTAATCCATGGATCGGAATACAAACTGACAAGTTAATTAACCTTATTTAACCAAAAGACTTGTTTTTCAAATCCCAATCTGTACTTACAGAGACCTGTCTTCAGATACTAACTGTTTGAGACTTGCATGACTGTATAAACAGATACTGATGTGGTATCGAAGTGAATCAACTTCTTTAAAACAAGAAAAGTAGGATCTAGGATGATGAGTATGTGATACAGTGGTTACTTTAAAATGCACAAACTATCATATGTGTAGAATAAGAAGAAGGGTCAGAACATGTCTTTATTTCTGTGTTTGTTTTAGATACTGACAATCTTTTTGAACCTCAAGCACATCCCTCCAAAGCAGACAGTTTTTGTTGATGGTTAAACCAAGACGTTTACTATCTACGAGGTGGCCTTTCACTCATACGCAGGAACAGAATATTAAGGTTTAAGGGAGGGGATTTAGTCAGAAGGGAGAAGGGGTTCTTAGAGAGCCTCCAGTAATAATTTCCCTTTATTTAAGGTGATTGACCAGAATAAATGCTGTGAGTACATCATCCTGGAAGGCCCTCCTCTCAGAACCTTACCTAATCTTCCAGAGTTATTAAAAACCCCAAACAACAGGTAGGGAGCTAGGAGGTGGGTACCTATCATCTCTGCCATGGCGTGGTGTGCTTCTACAGGTGAGAGCATTTCACAGCACCCCCTAACAGCGAGATGGGCACTGGAAGCACACCACACCTTGGAGGGCAACAATGAGACTGTAATATTGAGAGAGTGTAGCTTATATAATCTATATTAACATGAAATGTTTATGAACTAATGTGTAATAATGCTGTATAGAAAATGTATTAATGCATTTTACTAAATGTGCGCTTGAAATGTGCCCATGGGGAGTGGCCGCCAACATATACGGGGACTAATGAAACTGACTAATAATGTTGAAATGCTATATTATGATATGATTTTACACTAATAATAATAGGTATATGGAAAGGTTTTTTGCAAATAAATTATTAGGCCTTAGTTAGCATGAGTCGAGGCCTAGCTGCCTGACTCTCATGTTAAATGTGTTTTTCTAACGTGCAGTGTGCTGACTTGCTGAAGGACGTGAACTCTTGTTTTTCCCCAAACTAGAAGCTGAATGTAACTGTAGTAGATCCGTTCTCATGAAATTCAACTTGCTTGTAGAAACATTTTAGCTGAATGCAACAGTGTAGATTAGTAGCAGGTACAAGGTCGCATGAACCGGTACAGACAATGGAGCCACTGACTGAAGATGTGAAAAGGATCATACCGGACATTCCACCCGCTGAAGACGTCAATCATAAGGACCAATAAAATATGTGAGAACTGTTATGGGGTGACATATTTTCTGAGCTAATTTGAAGACAATTGGATAAAGATAGTGGGGTGCAACCCCTTGTCCAATCAAATTTTAGGGGAATGTACAACAAAAATGGGATAAAAACCCTTGACACCAGGAAGTAAATCAGAACAGGAGAGAATAGGAGACTAGGAGAGAGTTAGGGTGATGCTGATGCGAATTGCTATGACCCAGACACTTTGGGGGTCATTCCGACCCTGGCGGCCGGCGGTATGTTGGCGGTAACACCGCCAACAGGCTGGCGGTGTTCGCCAGCAATTCTGACCGTGGCGGAAAAGCCACGGTCATACCGCCGGCCCCTCCACTTTCCCGCCAGGTTTCCGCCTGGCGGGCATAATCCCCAGGGCAACGGTGCAAGCACCGCTGCCCTGGGGATTATGAGTCCCCGACCGCCAGCCTGTCCGTGGCGGTAAACACTGCCATTGAAAGGCTGGTGGTAAGGGGACTGGGGGTGCCCCTGGGGGCCCCTGCACTGCCCATGCACTTGGCATGGGCAGTTCAGGGCCCCCAGACATAGCCCCATCGCGCATTTCACTGCCCGAATTTCGGGCAGTGAAATGCGCGACGGGTGCTACTGCACCCGCTGCACATCAACATTGCCACCGGCTCTATTATGAGCCGGCGGCAATGTTGAAGGGCCATTTCCGCTGGGCCAGCGAACGGTAAAGCTGTTACCGTCCGCTGGCCCAGCAGAAATGTCGGAATAGGGAGGCATGAATACCGCCGGCAATGGCGGTATTCTGTCTCCCCCGGCCTCGGCGGTCTGGAGAAAAGACCGCCGAGGTCGGAATGACCACCTACGTCACTCTGCATAAAGACTTTGCTGTTTGGTTCTTAAAACTAATTCTGCCTTATATTGCCTGATTACACTTTACCTCCTTATGAGGGAAGTGCCCCCTTTTCCCCGATTGCTGTATTCCTGATGGCAAACCAACTGATATCCTGAGGACGAAGACCGAACCTGAGTGCTGACCCAAATACGGAGGGTAACTATATGACAATGAAATTGTGACTGTCTGTTGCTTTTCCTTTCTAGATGCCAACTTCTTCTTTTGACAGAGACCATAGCTAGATGTTTTATAAATTGGTGTAACTAAATTGTTTTGCATGAAGCCCATTATGCTAATGCTAATTCGAGTTTAGGAGAGGGGTTCACTAAACTGACGCAAATAGACAAATGACTGAATCTATGTTTTGTTGAATAACTTGATGATACTCTGCTAAAGTGAATCTATGTTGACGCCGTGTTATGTTCTAATATTCGTGATTCTTGCTTTGATTAAATCTTTCTTACCAGAGTTGCCATATTGTGACTATGCTAATGTGTTTCTTGGTTTTGAGACTAATAAACTTGCTAGTAGAATTGTAATCAATAGGGAATAAACTTCACAAAATCATACTAAAACTTGCATGGTTATTCATGACTGAAAGGTCATGGTGGTTTTCGAGTTTATTAAATTAAATGTCTTTGATTAATTTGAATTGTCGTATTACTGTGAATTATGATGACATTATTGACATATTGATTGATATGTTGATTATCTATCTCGTCCTAAGGTGTCTACAATCAGGGTCAAAAGATTCATTGGCCTAAAACGAGTCCCGAAGTGAGTAAATTAGTCAGAAAGGGACGCGTTACCAATGGCATACACACAGACAATGGAAGGAAGGTGAAAGGGGGTCAGAGGCAGCAAGCTGACCACACAGGGCAGCAGGGAGGGGCTGTGGCAGCACAAATGACCACGCATGGCAAGTGGGAGTGGTAGTGACAGCATAACCGCAATGGTGGGCAAGAGGGAGCAGGCAGGTCCATACACAAAGGACCATGAAGGACAGAAGGGAGGGGTAGGTGCTGAACACAGACAAGAACGGGCAGGGGAAGGGGCTTCACAACAGGCCACGCAGGGTAAGCAGGAGGAGCAGTTGCAGCACAACAGAGCAGACAGGGCAGAAGGGAGTGGCAGCGAAATGGACTGTGGAGGGCAGGAGGGAGGGGCTAAGAGCATGGAACTTAGACAGACAGGGTAGAGGTGGCAGGGACAGGCATTAGCAATCTGACATTGCTAGGCAGGTGGGAGGGGCAGTGATAGCTCAACAGAATACTCAGAGTAGATAGGAGGAGCAGTGGAAGTCTATGGAACATTGTGGTCAAATAAGATGGGAGCAGGGAAGGAGGGTAGGGGCAGGAAGCTAAGCACATAGGCTGCACAGGAGGGTACCGATGGGGAATAGAATTGGGCACTGAAGGGCAGGAGGAGTGGGCAGGGACATCAAGCTAAATGGAGGCCAGTAGCAGCACATCGGACCAGGGAGGGCAGGAATGAGGGGGCTGGACTCAACCAACAGAGTGTAGGGATGAGGTGGATTGGGCAGCGAGCTGTTACAGGCAGGTGGGAAGGGCAGTGGCAGAACAATGGCCACACATGACTGTAATGAGGAAGTAGGGGCATGAACTTGAACAATGGATGGCAAGGAGAAGCGAGGGCAGGAGCAGCAAGCATGGGTGGAGGCAGCACAATGCCAGGCCCTGCATCCAACCCCCCACACCCACAATGCATTGTGATGGAAATCGTACGCAACATTAAAAAAGCCCCAGAAAAATTAAAGGTTGCAGGAACACTATATTTAGGACACAGAATACAACAAGCATTGGTAAATGCATTAGGTTTTGCCTATGAGATTAATAATAAGTTAAGAGGTGTGGGAGGAGTGTATGAGTGCAGGGAGTATGGTGTGAGTGCTCTCTGTGCAGGGTGAGCGGTACATGAATAAAGGCATAGTATTTTTTTTTCTCATCTATTTCTACACTATAAAAATATTAGATAGTTTCTGGTTGATTTATCATGAGATATGGAAACTTCCGTGTAAGGTTTATGAAGGCAGTGATGGTTTTTTCTGTTTAATGGACTCCTCTTTGTTTAAAGCTAGAGAGAGGAGGAAATATGACTTGTAAAAGAATTACAGAATTTGAGGCAAAGAACTATGGCCGGAATTCCTGATTTGTCAAATTACCAAATTATTTCCTACTGGGTAGATAGTTCACATCAATGTGCCTTTTTCCACATTCAGCACAGAGTGTGTTTATATAATACTCTCTCACTCAAGAATATATACCAGTAATCACTCAAAAATATATATTAATGGTCACTAAGTATGTATTTGTTTATTTAGGTTCTTGGTGGCAGAGCGTTTTTACCTAAAATGGCATAGAATTAACAAAGAAGCAAAAATCTAGGTCATAAAAATAGGGGATTAAGCCTTCTAAAAGATAGGTATCATTGCAGGCTTGGGGAGACCAGATACAATAGCAGAGTACAGATCATGAAAGGTCTTTTAAGTGTTTCACACACCAAACTGAATTGTTTCCTGGATTATTGGTGGGCTTGGCACTTGTCAAAAGAGTCTCTCCTTACTGATCTAGTAACGGAATAATGTATGCATGGCACAGGATGTATTCATTCTGAGGCCACACCGTTTTATGTATAATTGTGTATTTGCCGTACTTGCCAGATAATCCATCATCTGCTGCATACTTTAGTCAAAAATTACGAACAACTCTGCTATAGGTGTTGCAGTGCAGTCAAAGGCCCTTTGTAAAAGTTAACCGGTCACCTTTAAGTCGATGAATGCTATTGAAAGGTGTTAAACTGGAACTAGTGAGTAATAACATTTGTCCATATAACATGAAAGAATGACAAGTTATTGAAGTAATATTACCGCAAAATGTGCTGCATTGTGCTGCATAGCTTACATTTATTGTCGCGTATTAAATCCTTCTGCATAAATTAAGTGGCCCCGATTATATGAAAGTATTTCTGACTTGTGACAATTGCTTTGATGCCTTAGCCTGCCGGACTTTAGCTCAGCTTCTCCTATAACTTGTTTTAACTTTCCCTCCTTAATGACACTGTCAAGCGCTAAGGGGAAAACTGATGGGACATCCATGGGAAAGCTCTCAAGAATAACAGGCTGCTTAGTTTGAAAAGAGACCAGGCTGGGCATGAGTGACCTTGAGCTTAAGCCAAAACGCATAAAACATCATCTCTTTCATCCAAACCCAGAAAATCAATAAAAATTGGAGCGGTTCACTTGCTCACCAGGGATGTAAAGCACTATGGGCCATATTTATACTTTTTGACGCAAAACTGCGCTATCGCAGTTTTGCGCCAAAAAGATTAGCGCCGACTAACGCCATTCTGAAGCGCCATGCGGGCGCCATATTTATTGAATGGCGTTAGCCGGTGCTAGCAGACCGGCGCTGCCTGGTGTGCGTGGAAAAAACCACGTACACCAGGCAGCGCCGGCGTTGGGGAAAATGGCGTTAGGGCGTCTTAAAATGGGGCAAGTCAGGTTGAGGCAAAAAAATCGCCTCCACCCGATTTGCGCCATTTTTAACGACGCCCAGACGCCATTTACATGACTCCTGTATTAGTAAAGACAGGAGTCATGCCCCCTTGCCCAATGGCCATGCCCAGGGGACTTATGTCCCCTGGGCATGGTCATTGGGCATTGTGGCATGTAGGGGGGCACAAATCAGGCCCCTCTATGCCAAAACAAAATATAAAAAAATAAATAAATTACTTACCTGAACTTACCTGAATGTCCCTGGGATGGGTCCCTCCATCCTTGGGTGTCCTCCTGGGGTGGGCAAGGGTGGCAGGGGGGGTCCCTGGGGGCATGGGAGGGCAGCTGTGGGCTCATTTTGAGCCTACAGGTCCCTTAACGCCTGCCCTGACCCAGGCGTTAAAAAGAGGCGCAAATGCGGGGTTTTTTGCCCCGCCCACTCCCGGGCGTGATTTTTGCCCGGGAGTATAAATACGACGAATTTGCGTCGCAGTCATTTTTTTAAACGGGAACGCCTACCTTGCATCTCATTAACGCAAGGAAGGCGTTCACGCAAAAAAATGACGCTCATTCCTCATACTTTGGCGCTAGACGCGTCTAACGCCAAAGTATAAATATGGCGTTAGTTTTGCGCTGAATTTGCGTCTAAAAAAACGACGCAAATTCGGCGCAAACGGAGTATAAATATGCCCCTATATAACCATGCAATCGGGCCAATCAGGAAGCTATTTGGCGCAACACAATATAAACTTAAACCGAACAATACATGCAGGCGGAAATGCTGTATGCCTGGCTAAATTAAACTATTTCTTATCCAACCTGTCCATCCCTGTTGATTTTCATTTTTGTAAATAGGCGACTTCCCTATCTAGAACTGAACTAAAGAATTAAATCGTTTTTTTCTAAAATAGCGGTGCGTTACAAATCAAGGGAGATGCTAAGCAATACATGTATCACAGTGGATAGCTAAAGCTGTAATGTACTATTTGTTATCAGCGAGATTGCGCGGATTCTTTTAACCCCTTCGCTGCCAGGCCTTTTCCTCTCAGGCGCCAGGCCTTTTTTTGGCTATTTTGGACACTTCGAGCTTATGCCCTCATACATTTTTGTCCACATAAGCTACCCATGCCAAATTTGCCTCCTTTTTTTCCAACATCCTAGGGATTCTAGAGGTACCCAGAGTTTGTGGGTTTCCCTGGAGGAGACAAAATAATTAGCCAAAATACAGCAATAATTTCGTTTTTTTTAAAAGATGGGAATAAAGGGCTGCAGAAGAAGGCTCGTGTTTTTTTCCCTGAAAATGACATCAACAAAGGGTTTATGGTGCTGAAATCACCAGCTTCCCAGCTTTCAGGAACAGACAGACCTGAATCAGAAAACCACATTTTTCAACACAATTTTGGCATTTTACTGGGGCATTCCCCATTTTTACTATTTTATGTGCTTTTAGCCTCCTTCCATTTAGTGACAGAAATGGGTGTGAAACCAATACTGGATCCCAGACAGCTAAACATTTCTAAAAAGTATACAAAATTCTGAATTTAGCAAGGGGTCATTTGTGTAGGTCCTACAAGGGTTTCCTACAGTAAATAACAGCTGAAATAAAAAACAATATTTAAATTGAGGTAAAAAAAATTGCCATTTTTCTCAATGTTTTATTCTGTAACTTTTTCCTGTGATTCCAGATTTTGAAAATAAATATATTGTTCCATCTGCTGGACTCTTATGGTTGCGGGGATATATACGGCGTGTAGGCTCAACAAGAACCCTATGTACCCAGAGCCACAAAATGAGCTGCACCTTGCAATGGGTTTTCATTGTATACTGGGTATACAGCACTTCATTTGCTGAAAAATAAAGAGTGAAAAATAGGTATCAAGAAAACCTTTGTATTTCCGAACTGGGCACAAGATAAGGTGTTGAGAAGCAGTGGCTAATTGCACATATCTGAATTCTGAGGTCCCCATACTAGCATGTGAATTACAGGTCATTTCTCAAATAGAGGTCTTTTTTACACACTGTCTTACATTTGGAAGGAAAAAATGTAGAGAAAGACAAGGGGCAATAACACTTGTTCTGCTATTCTGTGTTCCCCCAAGTCGATAAAAATGGTACCTCACTTGTGTGGGTGGGCCTAATGCCCGTAACAGGAAAAGCAACTTGGACACTTTACATTGAAATCTAACATGTTTTTGGGAAAGTGCCTAGCTGTGGATTTTGGCCTCTAGATAAGCCGGCACCTAGGGAAAACTACCAAACCTCTGCATTTTTCAAAACTAGACACCTAGAGGAATTCAGGTTGGGCTGACTTGTTGGGCTCTCTCCAGGTTCTGTTACCCAGAATCCTCTGCAAAGCTCAAAATGTGACCAAAAAACTCCACTTTTTCCATAAATTTCAGTGACAGAAAGTTCTAGAATTTGAGAGGAGCCACAAATTTCCTTCCACCCAGCATTTCCCTACGTCTCCCGATAAAAATGGTACCTCACTTGTGTGGGTAGGCCAAGTGCCTGCAACAGGAAATGCCCCAAAACACAACGTGGACACATTACCTTTTCCTAAAGAAAACTGACCTGCTTTTTGCAAAGTGCCTAGCTCTGGATTTTGGCCTCTAGCTCAGCCGGTACCTAGGAAAACCTAGCAAACATGGACAATTCTAAATACTACACACTTAGGGAAATTCAGAATGGGGTGACATGTGGGGCTCTCACCAGGTTTTGTTACCCAGCATCCTTTGCAAACCTCAGAATTTGGCAAAAAAACACTTTTTCCTCACATTTCGGTGATGGAAAGTTCTGGAATCTAAGAGGAGCCACAAATTTCCTTCCACCCAGCGTTCCCCCTAGTCTCCCCAAAAAATGGTACCTCACTTATGTGGGTAGGCCTAGTGACCACAACAGGAAATGCCCCAAAAACACAACGTGGACACATTACCTTTTCCTAAAGAAAACTGACCTGTTTTTTGCAAAGTGCCTAACTGTGGATTTTGGCCTCTAGCATAGCTGGCACCTAGGAAAACCTAGCAACCATAGACACTTCTAAAAACTAGACACCTAGGGGAATTCAGAATGGGGTGACTTGTGGGTCTCTCACCAGGTTCCGTTACCCAGAATCCTTTGCAAACCTCAAAATTTGGCAGAACAAAACACTTTTTCCTCACATTTCGGTGATGGAAAGTTCTGGAATCTAAGAGGAGCCACAAATTTTCTTCCACCCAGCGTTCCCCCAAGTCTTCCAATAAAAACGTTACCTCACTTGTGTGGGTTGGCCTAGTGCTCACGACATGAAGTGCCCCAAAACACAACTTAGACACAATACATTTTCGTGAAGAAAACTGACCTGTTTTTTGCAAAGTGCCTAGCTGTGGAATTTGGCCTCTAGCATAGCTGGCACCTGGGAAAACCTAGCAACCCTAGACATTTCTAAAAACTAGACACCTAGGGGAATTCAGAATGGGGTGGCTTGTGGGGCTCTCACCAGGTTCTGTTACCCAGAATCCTTTGCAAACCTCAAAATTTGGCAGAAAAAAACACTTTATCCTCACATTTTGGTGATGGAAAGTTCTGGAATCTAAGAGGAGCCACAAATTTCCTTCCTCCTTGCATTCCCCCAAGTCTTCCAATAAAAACGTTACCTCACTTGTGTGGGTAGGCCTAGTGCCCACGACAGGAAGTGCCCCAAAACACAACTTGGACACAATACATTTTTGTGATGAAAACGGACCTGTTTTTTTCAAAGTGCCTAGCTGTGGATTTTGACCTCTAGCATAGCTGGCACCTAGGAAAACCTAGCAACCCTAGATATTTATAAAAACTAGACACCTAGGGGAATTCAGAATGGGGTGACTTGTGGGGCTCTCACCAGGTTCTCTTACCCAGAATCCTTTGCAAACCTCAACATTTGGCAGAAAAAAAACAATTTTTCCTCACATTTCGGTGATGGAAAGTTCTGGAATCTAAGAGGAGCCAAAAATGTCCTTCCACCCAGCGTTCCCCCAAGTCTCCAGATAGAAACAGTACCTCATTTGTGTGGGTAGGCCTAGTGCCTGCGACAGGAAATACCCCAAAACACAACTTGGACACATCACATTTTCATGCAGAAAACTGATCTGTTTTTTGCAAAGTTCCCAGCTGTAGATTTTGGTCTCTAGCTCTGCCAGCACCTAGGAAAACCTAGCAAACCTGGACATTTCTAAAAACTAGACCCCTAGGGGAATTCATAATGGGGTGACTTGTGGGGCTCTCACCAGGTTCTACTACCCAGAATCCTTTACAAACTTCAAAACGTGGACACATCAAAATGATCTATTACAAAACTACCTGTTTTTGCTGGGTGGCACTGGCGTTTTTTGTCCCAGGTGCAGCAGTCATCTAGGGAAACCTTCCAAACCTAGACATTTTTTAAAACTAGACACCCGGAGGAGTCCAGGGAGGTGTGGCTTGCATAGATTCCCTAACATTTTCTTACTCAGACTCCTCAGACACATTACAACACTTGCATCTACAGACAGCGCCATTCAAGGGCCCATCACTTTCATACGTCCCCATGCCTGATACAACAATCACTCCAGCTGATGGAATTGTGTGGACTGGCGTTTGGCTGGCAGTGTGTTGCAGTGGCCAACAGCAAGTCACTATTTACACTGCTAGCCAAGCAACACTCCATGCACACCACCAGGTAAGTGCTACTCCACGCACACTGCCAGCCAAGCGCCACTCCACGCACACCGCCATCACTTTTTTGTTTTTAAACTTCAAAGAAACCACTAACTAATTATAAGTAAGTACAAAACTACAAACACAAAAGATCTAACTAAGTACATAACCGCAATGCCAACTGTAAAACTGAACATATGAAACAGGCAGTTTACTCTCATGGTATTTCCCATATTCTGTTTTGTGTGGTAACTCCTGAAACAGCCAGCCACACACAGCCCAGGCTTTGAAGGGAAATACGGGGAGTACATCCGAGTCTCCCTCCAGATACCTCTTGGGGCACAGACTCTATGGGGGTCATTACAACATTGGCGGTATAAGGCGCTTACCGCCGTGCAGAACACCGCCAATACACCGCCGCGGCCGCGGTAGACCGCCACAGCTATTATGACACACATCACGGAATCCGCCGAAATTCAGACACCCACACAACACTGCCACACCAAAGGTCAACGATAAACTGGCGGAAACACATCCTCCACCTCCACGCCAGCAGAAACACGCCCATGCTATTACGACCCACGAATCCACGCATCTTTCAACCGCGGTATCCACGCATCTTTCAACCGCGGTATTCCATTGGCGGTACACACCGCAGCACTCAAAATACACACACATCTCCAAAACACCACCACATTGGACAATGACAAATACACACACCTGATACACATACAAACAACACTCCCCCACATCCAACACAATATAAAACACACACCCACATCACCCACAAACCCCTACAACCAGAATTTCTGAGAGAAGGCCAGAGAGACAGCACAGCTATTGACAACCCCATCACACAGAGGCACACAACACCATCACCCACACAACATCCACGCACAAAACACCACATACCACTACACTCACCACACTCATCACCACATACACCACCCCACACTCACACACACCACCCCATGTCACGCCAAAGACACCCCCGCTTCTCCGAGGAGGAGCTCAGGGTCATGGTGGAGGAAATCGTACGGGTAGAGCCACAGCTATTTGGCTCACAGGTACAGCACACATCAATACCAGGAAGATGGAGCTATGGCGCAGAATAGTCGACAGGGTGAACGCCGTGGGACAGCACCCAAGAAATAGGGAGGACATCAGGAAGAGGTGGAACGACCTACGGGGGAAGGTGCGTTCCACGGTCTCCAAGCACAACATCGCGGTGCAGCGGACTGGCGGCGGACCCCCACCTCCTCCCCCACAACTAACAACATGGGAGGAACAAGTCTTGACCATCTTGCATCCTGAGGGCCTCGGATGAGTCGGTGGAGGATGGGACACTGGTAAGTCATATCTTAACTATCACATCCCCCACCCTACCTGCATGCTATCACACACCCCCACCCTCACACCCTCCCCTATCACCCCAAATCCTCACTAATCTACTCATGACACCAACCACCCATCCCAACACCAAGCCCTGCATGACAAAACTAAGCATGGGCACCCCTCACTAAAGCATGCCCACTGCACATACCCAGAACACCCCCCCAACCATCATCACCCAACCCCCACACAGGAATGCTTGCACTGGGGTACACGCTCACCCACCCATTGCACACCATGACACACACAGATGCAATAATCCTGTCCCTATACCCCTACAGGAACCCGAAGGACCGTCACCACACCAGAGGGTCCAGGCAACACCACTCCACCCCCAGAAGAGGCCCACAGTGACGACAGCAGCTCTGCCCCACTGGATCCTGATGACCAGCCCGGACCATCGTGGGCCTCAGGACAGTCGGTTCCCCTTGCCCAGCCACAGCCCAACACCGAGCTGCCACCCTCTAGTAACACCAGCACAGCACCCACCCAGCGGGCCCAAACCTCCCTACCCAGGACAGGTCAATCAGCGGTGTGTCCACCACTAAAGGGCACCCAGGCTAACCCACCACCCCAACAAAAACAGGGACCTGGGGCAGTGGTAGTGGGCACACGGTCCCGGGGACGGAGGCACAGGAACACAGGGGAACTGGCAGGGCTGCTGTGCGACAGAGGGAGGACAGGCCAAGGGAACCAACTCTCCACGAGGCCCTATCCTCCATCATGGGAGCATACCACCACTCCCAGGAGATGATGGCCACGGTCCTGGACAAGTTGCAGGAGACCCTGCGTCTGCAGGACAAACTGTATTTGGGGTTCAGGGAGGAGCTCAGGACCATCAGCTCCGCCCTGGGCACCATCGTAGGGGTGCTGACGGACATACAAAAGACCCTGAGGGACACCGTGGCACTCCAAGGGGCCCCTGACACTAGCCAGGATGACGAACTGCCCACCACCTCCGCCGGCGCTAGTGGACAGGACGCCCCGCCACAGGACCAACACACCAGCACCCCACCCCTGCAGACGGACAACCACCACGCAAGCGGGCCCTGAGATCCAGGAACAGGACAGAGCAAGATGGCAAGACCACCGCCAGGAAATGATACCACCCTGATTGTCCCCCCACTGTCCCACTTTCTCACCCTGTCCATAATTAAACTGCCCCAGCTCCACTTCCAATGCCCAGATGGGCAGTGCACCTGTGAGACTAATAGACTGGACTCTGCAATGGACATTCCTCCACCATCACCCATACCCATTTTACAACCTTCCTTGATTTTTTTTAACTTAAATAAACACCCTTGAAAGTCCAAAAAATCTGGAGTCAGTCTATGATTTGGAACTTTGTATTATCAATTACAGTGTCATAATGGGTTACTCATTGTAAGGCTAACATACCAATGTCACACATCACAAGCCCTTCAAGGATGCAAGCAGTTGACACGAAGGTAACCACACCTGTGAAACTGAAATGGAAGGGTACAACTCAATTAACAAATAGTGAGTGAAATGTAAGTACAGGATAGAGGTAGACGTGTGAAAGTTAATATAATGTTAAACATGAAAATGTTCTCACCTGTGTGTCACTGGAAATATTGCTGTATGACTGACTCCCTGTTGTCGTTTTCTTCATCCTCAGCTTCATCCTCATCACTGTCCACTCGCTCCACAGGCTCCACAGCTGCCACACCACCGTCATCTGGATCATCCTCCTGCAGAAAAGGCACTTGGCGTCGCAATGCTAAATTATGGAGCATGGAGCAGGCGATGATGATGTCGCACACCTTTTTCGGTGAGTAGAATAGGGATCCACCTGTCATATGGAGGCACCTGAACCTGGCCTTAAGAAGGCCGAAGGTGCGTTCGATAACCCTCCTAGTCCGCCCATGAGCATCATTGTACCATTCCTCTGCCCTGGTCCTGGGATTCCTCACTGGGGTCAATAGCCACGAAAGGTTGGGGTAACCAGAGTCTCCCAATAGCCATACACGGTGCCTCTGGAGTTGACCCATCATATCAGGGATGCTGCTATTCCGCAGGATGTAGGCGTCATGCACAGAGCCAGGGAACAGTGCATTTACCTGCGAGATGTACTGGTCTGCCAAACAGACCATCTGGACATTCATAGAATGATAATTCTTCCTGTTCCTGTACACCTGTTCACTCCTGCGGGGGGGGACCAGAGCTACATGGGTCCCATCAATAGCACCTATGACGTTTGGGATATGTCCAAGGGCATAGAAGTTACCTTTCACTGTAGGCAAATCCGCCACCTCAGGGAAAATGATGTATCTCCTTACGTGTTTCAGCAGGGCAGACAACACTCTGGACAAGGCGTTGAAAAACATAGGCTGGGATATCACTGATGCCATGGCCACTGTTGTCTGAAATGACCCACTTGCAAGGAAATGGAGCACTGACAGCACCTGCACGTCAGGGGGGATTCCAGTCGGATGGCGGATTGGTGTCATCAGGTCAGGCTCCAACTGGGTACATAGTTCCTGGATTGTGGCACGGTCAAAGCGGTAGGTGACGATGATATGTCTTTCTTCCATTGTCAACAGGTCCCCCAGTGGTCGGTACACCGGAGGATTCCGCCATCTTCTCACATGTCCCAGCTGACAGTGCCTAAGAAGGACAACAGCGAAGAACCAGTCACTATTCCTCCAGGTATGTACCCACTGTTACACACAAGACTACACCAGACAAAAAAGCCTTCCTGTATGTGTGTTGAGTATAGGCCTAGCTATGCGTGACGCAGTAGGAAATGAGGCCATGTGGGCCCCTGAAATGGCGGCTGCCTGACCTCTAAACTGGGACAATGGGATTGTGGGGTAACTGCGCTGGTGTTGCACACCATCACGGTAGGCGGTCGTAGACCGCGGCGCAATGCTGCATTGGTGAACATTGGAACCTATGGGTCCCAGGAGCCAATGAACAGGTGCGCCGGCGGTGATGATGCGCACCGCCGCGGACGTCACCGCCATTTTCTATCCGTCCACTCACTAGATACCTGACCTTCGACAGGAGAGGACCTACACTGCTAGTGCTGCTGTGACCTTGGTCTAGAAGCGACGATGGCTGCTGCGTCTGGGGAAAGGGCCCCTGCCTTCACTGCACAGGAGTTGGAGAAACTTGTGGATGGGGTCCTCCCCCAGTACACGCTACTCTACGGTCCTCCAGACCAACAGGTTAGTACACAGGGAGCACGTTCTATGGGCTAGGACTGGGTGGAAGAGGGAAGGGGGCAGAGTTCATAGATCAGTTATGAATGGGCCACATGGCCAGAGTAGGGAGGGGGCCACTCACATTGACGGTGCAGTTGGTAATGACTGTTCCTCTTTCCTTGTGCATGTCATGTAGGTCAGCGCCCACCAGAAGAGGGACATTTGGCGTGCCATCGTCAAGGAGGTCCGGACCACCAGAGAGGGGGCACCCACTGCCGGAAGAGATGGGAGGACATTCGCCGCTGCAGCAAGAAGACGGCGCAGGCTCAGCTGGGGATGGCCTCCCAACGTGGGAGGGGTGCCCTTCGCACCATGAACCCCTGATGTTCCGGATCCTGGCGGTGGCCTACCCAGAGTTGGATGGGTGCTTGAGGACATCACAGCAGACACAAGGGGGTGAGTACAACGTCATTCAGCGGACTTTGTGTGCAGTGGAGGGGTATGGGTGGGGGAGGTGGGCTGTGGGTGTCCCTAGGCCAGGGCGAGTTAGGTAGGCAAGGACCCTCCGTAATGTAGGCCATGTGGCAATCAATCCCACCTCAGCAGAGTGCCAAGTTGAGGTATAGTTGCCCCTGTGGCAGCCATATGCGCAGATTTCCACCATTGCCATGTAGGCCATGTCCCAGAAATTGCATGTGCAGAGGTCAGGAGCATGGCGTAATGCAGGGGGCTGCTGTGTCTGTGTTGTCTGCCAACATTAGCGGCATGCCATGCACTAAAACTCTCTTTCTTATGTCTCCCCCCCTTTTCCTGCTCTCTCTGTCCTTTTGTACATCTGCATCATCAGGCGGAGGTACAGTGGCACCGGAGCACGAGGGAGCTGCATCCCAAATGGCCATGGAGGGCCACACCACAGACTCTGAATGCACCAGTGGGATGGAGGGCGAGGGGAGCTTCACGTCGGCCACCGGATCACCAACCAGCAACACAGACTCGTCCGCCGATGGGAGCTCCACTGTGGTGGTGGCACCACTTGTGTACCCCACCTCTACAGGTACAGCCGCCACCCCCCCTTCCAGCACCGCCCTCCCAGCAGCCCCTCAGCGTTCGCCCCATGCCCGCTCACCCAGGAGGGTGGGCATCACCTTCGCCCCAGGCACCTCAGGCCGTGCCCCAGTCACCCCTGCTGCCCTCAGTGAGGAGGCCATTGACCTCCTCAGGTCACTCACTGTTGGGCAGTCTACCATTGTGAATGCCATCCAGGGTGTAGAACGAGAGTTGCAACACAGTAATGCATTCCTGGAGGGCTTTCATTCTGGTCAGGCTGCCCTTCAGCGAACCCTGCAATCTCTGGCCTCAGCACTGATGGCAGCCATTGTCCCTGTGTCCAGCCTCCCCCCTCCAACTTCCTCCACCCAGACCCAATCCCCTGTATCCCAGCCCATCCCAAGCACACCTACAGACCAGCAGGCACACAAGTCAACACACACAAGTAGCTCAAGCAAACATAGGCACCACACACACCACAGGCATTCACGCAAGCCTCACCCACATACAGACACAGCAACATCCACTGTCTCCACTGTGTCCCCCTCCTCCTCTTCTCCCTCCTCCCTCTCAGTCTCGTCTACACACACACCTGTATGCACCACATCTACAGGCACTAGGACTCGCACCAGGACACCCAGCACCACAAGCCGCTCACCTGCACTCAACACCTCCACTGCCATTTACACGTCCCCTGTGTCCTCTCCCAGTGTGTCTGTGACGCCCCCTCCCAAAGTACACAAACGCCGGCAATCACTCACCCAACATCCATCCATCTCACAACAGCCTCCAGTACCTGCACCTGCACCCAAAACAGTTACACCTCCTACAACCACCTCCTCTTCCTCCACTCCCAGACCCCCTCCAGCTACCCATCCCAGTGTTCGTCAGAAACTGTCCCTCTGTCAAATTGACCTTTTTTCCCCCACCCCCCCCTCCAATTCATCAGTCCCGTCGTATCGCCTCAGCCAAAAAGCCTCCAATACCAGTGGTGCGTGTTCCAGGTTTTTGGAGTGCACCGTCCACCAGGGCAGGCAGTAGGACCCGGAGCCAAGGCACTGGCAGCCCACCCCCTGTAAAGGCTCTGAAAATGGAGAGTGGACGACCGGACTGTCTTAAGACCCCTGGTGGGACAACAAGTGACATGGGATCGAAGGGGATTGGTGAGTCAGCTGTAACTCCAACAAAGGTGGGGAAGGTCCAGAGGAAGTCTGCCCAGCCTGTTCTGAGTGTCACGGCGGAGAAGTGCGCCATCATTTCCGGCGGTCCAGACACAACCGCCAGCACCGTCGTCACTGGTCCAGAGACCACAGCCAGAGTCACAGCCCAGGAGGGCACAAGTATCGTCACTGGTCCAGAGACCACCCCCGGAGTCACAGCCCAGGAGGGCACAAGTATCGTCACTGGTCCAGAGACCACCGCCAGAGTCACAGCCCAGGAGGGCACAAGTATCGTTACTGGTCCAGAGACCACCGCTGGAGTCACAGCCCAGGAGGGCACAAGTATCGTCACTGGTCCAGAGTCCACCGCCGGAGTCACAGGCCAGGAGGGGCCAGGATGCCACAGCCCCGCTGGGCAATGATGGAACGTTTGCCACACACCAATGCCTAGTGTAGAGATCGTCATGCCACACACCAATGTCCAGTGTGGAGATCGTCATGCCACACACCAATGTCCAGTGTAGAGATCGTCATGCCACACACCAATGTCCAGTGTGAAGATCGTCATGCCACACACCAATGTCCAGTGTGGAGATCGTCATGCCACACGCCAATGTCCGGTGTGGAGATCGTCATGCCACACACCAATGTCCAGTGTGGAGATCGTCATGCCACACACCAATGTCCGTATCAGAACCGCCATGTCAAAGCACCGCTGAACAGGGAAAAGACCGCCATGTCAAAGCACCGCTGAACAGGGCAAAGACCGCCATGGCAAAGCACCGCTGAACAGGGCAAAGACCGCCATGGTAAAGCACTGCTGAACTGTCCTGAACCGCCATGTCAAAGCACCGCTGAACAGGGCAAAGACCGCCATGTCATAGCACCGCTGAACAGGGCAAAGAACGCCATGGCAAAGCACCGCTGAACTGTCCTGAACCGCCATGTCAAAGCACCGCTGAACAGGGCAAAGACCGCCATGTCAAAGCACCGCTGAACAGGGAAAATACCGCCATGTCAAAGCACCGCTGAACAGGACAAAGACCGCCATGGCAAAGCACCGCTGAACAGGGCAAAGACCGCCATGTCAAAGCACCGCTGAACAGGGCATGCACCGTGTAGGAATGAATGGACCGCCACATCAGGCATCCTTATCCCATGTGCAGCTGGGACAGTGACAGGACAGGTACTTTCACGTGGAGACTCATCCAGTCTGGGCACCAGTCCCCCTCCAGAACCAGTGGAGACTGTTATCCACTTGAGGGACTGTGGCTTTGCACTCCCCAGGATACAGCAGTGGGCAAACCACCCACTGTATAGACTTGAGAGACTGTGGCTTTGCACTCCCCAGGATGGCACAGTGGGCAACCCACCCACTGTAGAGACTTGAGAGACTGTGGCTTTGCACTCCCCAGGATGGCACAGTGGGCAACCCACCCACTGTAGAGACTTGAGAGACTGTGGCTTTGCACTCCCCAGGATGGCACAGTGGGCAACCCACCCACTGTAGAGACTTGAGAGACTGTGGCTTTGCACTCCCCAGGATACATGAATGGGCATGGAGCCCCGTCGTGGACCTGGCTTCGCATTCATGTGGCTGAGGTGCCCCCCCTTCCCTTCCCCCTGAGGTGCCTGTTTTCTTTCTATCTGATGCCCCGGCAGTGTTCTCTCCGATTTTGGTCAGGTATCTATTGTGGGCCTCGCCCATGCATTTTTGGACTGTTGGTGCATGGACATTGTTATGTACATATCTGCACTACTTCTCGGATTGTATGTGTGAATAAGAGTGATTTTGAGATATATATATCTGTATAGTTTTTGTATGACATGTATATTGGCACATTACAATGTTCTTCCGGGGGGATTGTGGGTTGTTACTGTGATTTTTGTGACTGCATTGGTGTGTATGTTGAGATATGCGAGGGTGGGGGTCTTTTGCCTTCTCTCTCCCCCGTGTCGTAGGTGCAGTACTCACCGGTATCTTCTACGCCTACATAGCTGTTGGTCGTAAAGGAGCAGAAAAACAAGCACAGGGAGTATTTGGAGTTCTGGCTCCATGGTTCTGGCTCCATGGTGTCCTCCTCCTAATAGTGTGGGCGGTACATTGTCTCCCGCCTGTCTGTTGGCGGTAACTGCCACGCTGTTTGTCTGTACCGCCGTGGCGGTCGGAGTGTTAAAGTGGCTGTCTTTGTTGGCAGTTTCTGCCACGGTCATAATTCCCTTTTTTTTTTCGCCAGACTGTTTGCGGTTTTACCGCCGCTTTAACACCGTCCGCCAGGGTTGTAATGGCCCCATATATTTCTTAGCAGGAAAGTCTTTTTTGGGAGTGGTAGGAATCTGATCAGGAAAGTGGTGATCTTTCACTCTAGCACATCCTCCACCACTGTTGAACTCTTGCATGAGCTCTCTATCATTGACTCATGAAATTTAACAAATTTCATCCTTGACTCAGGGGAACAATCCTTGAACACAATAAAAGCATTAAAATTTTCTAGATTAAACAAATGAATCAGCTAGACTTATAAACAGCAGTGTGAGGTTCCAACCTCTGATTTACTCTCTCAACACCACCCATGTGCTTATTGTAGTCTAAAATGCACACAGGTTTGCACACTTCAGCAACTTGACCCCAAACAGCCACAGGTGAAGTACTCTCATCATGGATGGTAGTTAGCATGTACACATCCCTCCTGTCTGTAAATTTCAAAGCTAGCAGCTCATCATTCCGCAAGGCACTGCACTGTCCCCTTTCAAGTTTTTTACAAACAAGCTCCCTTGGATAGTCTTTCCGGTTAGAGCGGATTGTGCCACAAGCAACAGTGTCCACTGTGAACAATTCCTTTAACAACTGCACTCCAGTGTAGAAGTACATACAAATGGTGACCTTTGTTAAACAGTCGTCTACCAAGTTACCACACAATTTTCTCACTACCTCCAAAAGTGGGTGGACAACCAGGAGGATCAATACTAGAATCCCTAACACAGTAGACCCAGAAATTATAAACATATCCTGTACTACTTTCAGACAGAACATACAATTTAATTCCATACCATGCCCTCTTGCTAGGAATGTACTGCCTAAAAACCAAACAACCCTTGAACAGGACGATAGACTTGTCCACACTTAGGGCCAGATGTAGTAAGGCCCGAATTTGCGATTCGGAAATTGCGAGTCGGTGCGACTCGCAATTTTCGAATCGCAAATTCAGATGCAGAATGGTGTCTCAGACACCGTCTGCGACTCGCTATGGGGTCGCAAAGACCCCCCTCATTAATATTAATGAGGTGGGTCGCATTTTGCGACCCCATAGCGAGTCCCTGCACTCACAGGGATGGTGGCCTGCTGAAGTCAGCAGACCTCCATGTCTGTGACTGCTTTTTCAATAAAGCAGTTTTTTTTATTTATTTTGCAGCCTGTTTTCCTTAAAGGAAAACGAGTTGCAAAATAAAAAAATAACGAAACCATTTGGTTTCGTTTTTTCAGTGTAGGCAGTGGTTGCTCTGAACAAACCTTTTTGCCACATTCACAAAGGGGAAGGGGTCCCATGGGGACCCCTTCCCTTATGCGAATGAGTTACCACCAGTGTGACACTGGTGGTAACTGCGAATTGCGATGCGAGTCGCAAATAGGAAGGGAACACCCCTTCCTATTTGCGAGCCGCATTCACAATTTGCGAGTCGGTACCGACTCGCAAATTGTGAATGAGCATCGCATAAGGCTGTTTGCATGGTGCAAACTGCGATTTTCGCAGTTTGCACCATGCAAACTGCTTCCTACATCTGGCCCTTATTTCTTTGACTGGAACATACACCACTGAAACCCGATCTACAAAGTGATCAAGGATAGGTCTAATCTTCAAAAGATGGTCATAATCAGAGTGATCTCATGGCAATGCTAAAGCATTGTCGACAAAATGCAGCATCTGAAGAAGAAGCAAATACCGATTACGGGTCGAGGTTGCAGGAAATATAGCTGATGCCATCAAGGGACTAGTAGACCAAAAAGAATCCAGTGATGGCTTCCTTATCACCCCATGAAAAAAGTCAAAAACAAGAACTTTTTCATCTCTTCCAGATTTGTGGGAATCCACTGGATAACACTAGACTGAGGCCTAAGTCTGGCAGGGTTGTCCCTCAAATACTGCTCCGCATACAAATTAGTCTGCTCAACAATCTCTTCCAAAAATACATTGTCTATAAACAACTCAAAGAAATTGACAGGCAAAAAGTTTTCCATATTAACTCTATGCCCTGGGAGACCAGTAAAGGCAGGCAACTGTGGCTGCTCCATGTTTGGGGCAACCGGGGTGTCAGGTCTTCCAATGGGAAACCTTTCAGCCCCAGGCTGCTGCACTATTGGCACATCACTGTCCTTCTCTAACACAGGCCCTTCGTCTGCACTAAGAGTGGCTTCCTCATCAGAAGATTCCTCTTGGACAGAAAACTCACTACCAGAATCGCTCACTTCCTCCCCTGCCTCAGATGCAGAGTCAGTCTCATAATCATGGTCAGAAGATGACTCAAAAAGCATGACAACAACCTGCTGAGCAGTCACTCTGCGGCTAGCCATGATCCTTTCTAAGAAGTGTAACTTGACCAATGCGCCAACAGCAACCAGCACTGTCTAAAATAAGTAATGAAGAAAGTGTGCCTTTATCACAAAGAGTTATGTACTCAAAAACTATACCACTCACTTGCCTGAAAAAGCTAGACTTGCCAGCAACTACTCTGCACAGACACAGCAATCACCAACCCAAAAAGAAAAAAGAAAAGCAAATTAGACACAAGACAACACAAATATCATTGTGCTCAAATCTAAGGACAATTTCACACACAATTCTGCATTTACTACACCACCTACAAACATGTCATTCATGCATGGCAACAATACTCCTTTGGAATAAATAGTTTTTACTTACCTAAAACATGCAACTACTCAAACTTCAGGTCAACAACTGCTGAAACCACAACAAACCACAGCAAAGGAAGCAAAAGCTTTGAACTATAACAAAAAGGAGAAATACACTGTCATAATCACAAATGCAAATACTTTGCTAGCTGGCAAACACCCCGCCAACAAACATTCAGAAATTTTCCCTGGCGTCTATGGTCTCTGCCCCCCTCGGGGGCAGATGGGCCTAAAAAAACTAGACCCCACTGCCCCCAAGGGGGCAGGAATGGCCACTAGTACTGTGCTGAATCCCTTGCCCCACACAAAAAAAATAAAAAATCCCTGGTGCCTTAGTAGCTTCTGCCCCCCTTGGGGGCTGATGGGCCTAAAAATAATAGGTCAATCTGCCCCCAAGGGGGGCAGAAATGGTGTAAATAATATTGGCCCCCACTTGGGGAGTGACCCTTGCCCAAGGGACCACCTTCCCAACAAAAAGCACACACACACACAACATCCCTGGTGCAAAGTGGATTCTGCCAGTGCATTGCCCCTTTGGGGGGGTGACCCTTGCCAAAGGGGGCGTCCAACCAACACAAAAAAAGGAAACAAAAAAAATCCCTGGCTTCTTTGTGGCTTCTGCCCCCCTTGGGGGCAGATAGGCCTAAAAAAAGGACAAAATATATTGCCCCCTTTGGGGGGGTGACCCTTGCCTAAGGGGGCACCCCACCACGCAAAGCACACATACAAGATCCCTGGCGCTAAAGTGTATTCTAAAGGGCAGATTGGCCTAAAAACAAAAGGCCAATCAATCAATCAATCAATCAGTGTTTGTTAAGCGCAACTACTCACCTGTGAGGGTCTCAAGGCACTGAGGGTGTGAGGGGGCGTGGAGCATCCATCAGTGCAGTGGTTCTTCAAATATCCATGTCTTCAAATAGCCATGTCTTCAACTTTTTCATGAAATTTAGGAGGGGTGTTCCAGGATGGGGTGGCAGGGTAGTACAATGAACGTCCCCCTGCTCTTGTTTTTCTGATGCAGGGATCTTCGGAGAGGGAGAGCTGGGCTGAGCTTAGGGTCCTGTGGGGTACATGGAAATTGAGTCGCTTGGTCAGGTAGGCTGGTCCGGTGTCATGGAGGGCTTTGTGTGTGTGGATGAGGATTTTGGGGAGCCAGTGTAGTGTGCGCAGGTGCTTGGAGATGTGACAGTGTGGGGGTAGGCCGATGTGCCCCCAAGGGTGGCAGAACTGCCCAACAGTGCAATGCTTCCTTTTCTTTTGGGGGGGCGACCCTTGTCCAAGGGGTCACCCCCATACAAAAAAAAACAAAGTGCAAAACATCCCTGGCATTGCTGTGGCTTTTCCCCCCCCCCGGAGGAAGATCGGCCTAAAAATAATTGGCTGATCTGCCCCCAAGGGGGCAGATACGGCAAAAAACATTATGCCCCTTTAGGTGAGCGACCCTTGCCCAAGGGGCCGCTCTCCAACACATAAAACATTACAAAATATAACGTAAACAATAATCCCTGGCGTCAAGTGGGCATTCCTGCTGGCCATTCGCATTGCATTGCGATCAGGCAGCAGGAATGCTGAAAGAGACATTGAGGGAAAGGAAAACCCTTTCCCTGATGCCCCTTTTATTGCCATCCCCTCCCCTGGCTGGAGGAGAAATGTACCTCTTTCTCCCTCGCCGCGTTGGAAGCAAATGGCATCCAGTGCAAAGGGCGGCCTCTAATGATGTCAGCGCACGATTGCACGTTGTTGTCATTAGACGAGGGTGGGCTGGTGTAAGGAGAAGCGATTCCCCTTCCAGCCCTGCCCTGGGGGGGATGGGTGGGAGGCCTTCAGGGGGAGCATTAGCACTTCCCCTAAGGGCCTGGTGCAGGATATAATGGTTATATCCTGGGCACCCGAGAAGTGCTGTCCAGGATGTAATGGTTATGTCCAAGGCACCCAACGGGTTAACGGCTATTCAAGCTGGCCCCCCACAGGGGGCAGCAGGGCATGCCACATAACAACCTTCCCAGAAGGCATTCGCTATTCAGGCAAAGGAGAGGTAAAAGTATTTTCTAGGCTCTCATCTTCTGAAAAATAGGCATTTGTTTGACCCGGAAGAGGTTTTTTGGGGCAGCAGAGTACACTCAGCAACCAACTAAGGGATCACAGGCCACAGTATTAACGAAAAATGCTGTATGTGTCCCATTTCTGCTTTGTTGGAGGCATTTGGCCTCCCTTCTCTCTCTCTCTCCTCACCCACTGAGCAATTCAGTAATAGTCAAACTGAGATCAGATTCTTTTGCCGAATGGGGCATGGAAAATAAATAAAAAAAGCCAGACCAGAATGGGAACATATGAGAATGCATGACGTGCACTTAACCCCAGTTAAGTATTCAGTGGAGCATCGGATGCTCCGGCGAATTGAGTCACACATGGGAGGGGCATACAAGCCAGACTACAATGGGTACACAAGCTGCTGCACCTGTGGAACAGCCACACTGTGATTACATAAAGAGCGTAAGTCACCCAAAACAAGCACAGCGCAAGCGCTGTGCACCCAAAACATGAAGAAAAGTTCCCCAAAAGCAGATGTAAACAGTACTTGGCCCTAGGGAAACTGATAAAATCAAACACACAAAAAACATTAGTAAATGCAGGAAATAGCTGCTACAGCCAATAGAAATGCAGGAAAAGTAAATGGCAGGCATAGAAACCAGTGAAAAGCAAGGACCAGATGTAAGCACCTTTTTAAGATTTATATTGAACACAAGAGATTTCACAAGCAGAGAGCAAACACTGTGCAGGCGAAAAACCTTAGGAATTCCCTAAAAAAACACAGATTACAAGGACATTATAGTTGTTATAGTTAGGTTAAGAATTTATAAGCACAAAAACATAGAAATTCAGCTCTTATAGATAGAAATATTTCAAGAAATTATAACTAATGACCTAAGGAAAGGTTAACTCATGCCTTCACCATCCACTGCCTATTACCCCAAATATTAAATCACTCATGACATCTTCTATGACATCATTGATTTACTCATACAAACAGTAGAAATTCAGCAGTTAGAGTTAGAGTTATTTCATGTAACTATAACTTGCGCCCTAAGGTTACTATATCTCGCTCCTTTGCCACAGACAGTTTTCTTATCAATAACTTTATTGCAAATGTTGCAGTGATAATAACAAAGATGCCATAGAGGATGTCACCAATGATATAAAATGTGGAATAATTAGCTGTGCATAGCAAAAATGTGAGTTATAGTTAACTTAGGGCACGAGTTATAGTTACTTGAAATAACTCTAACTATAACTGCTGAATTTTTATGGTTGTGTATGAGTAAATTCAGAACCTAATTATAAAGTCCTTGTGACGTTTGTTTTTTCAATGAACTTGTATGGTTTCTCAACAGAAAGTAATTTTAATTACTATGGGCCTGATTACAACTTTGGAGGAGGTGTTAATCCGTCCCAAAAGTGACGGTAAAGTGACGGATTTACCACCAGCCATATTATGAGTCCATTATATCCTATGGAACTCGTAATACGGCTGGTGGTATATCCGTCACATTTGTGACAGATTAACACCTCCTCCAAAGTTGTAATCAGGCCCTATATGTTAATCCAACCACCAAAAGTGGGTGTGAGTCTATGAGTGGGTCTGGGTGAGTGCATGAGTCTCTGAGTGGGTGTGTGAAAGGGCACGAGCCTCTGAGGGCATGTTTGAGTTAATGAATTAGTGTATGAATGAGACTGTGATTTTGTAACTTTTTATTTGCATATCTAGGATATTTGAGGAAGAAAAATAATTTCAAACCCCTAATTTGACCTTAATACACCCCATATCACACCCCAGGGGTCAGGGTACCTCCATCCTGACGCCTTACACCACTTATCATTTCTATTTTCAGCCACAGGGACCCTCTCTGATAACATAAAATTGTGGCCACAACTTTATAGTCAGATGGTGGCTGGCCAATGACAGCACTTGTATTTGCTCATGCATTTGGGGAAATGTGCACATTTTCATGATTTATTTGCAAAGGATCCTTGTCCCTAGATATACACATTTATTTTCCCTTTAATATGTCCAAAACTACGGGACAGATTTACAGTAAAGAAGTGAAAGCACTATCTGTGTACCACAAGCAATTCTTCTGCCAAATGTGGTGTAATACCATCCAGCGTTTCGGGCTATAGTTGTGCCTAAAGGTTCTGTGGGTATTAAAAGGGTCAACACTGTGGACAATGGTTCTGCTGTCCCCTGTAAGTCATTTTATCTCCACTACTAAAATTATGGCCTTCTGAATACTTACTATTTTTTCCCATGTTGGATGTTTATTATACCTGCAATTCTGAGTGTTGTTCTATATATAGTTCCTGTTTCCGCAGCTGAATTTCTCCTCCTTGTACCTTTCTTCTGCTCTTTTAAAACTTCCTCTTGACCCTCTGAATTTTACAATGAGATGTTGTAGTGGTTGTGTATTGGTATCAAGAGGGTAAAAGATTTTTGGAATGTACCATCCGTCATAACTCTGCTAACAGATGTGCAAGCAGCAGAGTACTGGTGTTTTGTACCTACAGCTGGTTGTGCTGAACAATCAATGTAAATGATTGTTCTATATTGAACAAGAGGCATTATCTGAGAGGGCATGGGGTACTCAAGTTCATATTGGAGAAATTCTTGGGTCTGTAGTATTTGGTCGAAAACATAATCAACATCAGTGGCAGTCAGGGAGATTGCCCATTGAATTCAACATGGATGTAATGCCTTTGCGTTTGGGATGCTAGCATTATTACCACCTCAAGGGCTGTGTTAGAAATGGACTCTCTAGCTGGCAGTGGTTTGCATCATGGCCAAGTAGGGACCCTCACTCTAGTCAGGTTAAGGGAGTCACACAGCTAATAAAACTCCTGCTCACCCCTTGGTAGCTTCGCACAAGCAGTCAGGCTTATCTCAGTGTAGAAAAATAGCCAATATTTATCTAAGTAAAACAAGATCAACACAACAAAATTCCAACATACACAAGCAAAGATTAGAATTTTCGAAGATTAAACAAGTATAGTGCTTAGAAACACAAAAGCTCCAATTAGGGCTATCACAGCAACGCTGACGGAGTCATTCCCAACAGTGTGATACCACTCACAAGGGAGTGTGGCACTTGTCACAAAGTCATATGGAACCCAGGTACAGTACCTTCGAAATGAGTCTAAGATGTGACACAGAGTCGGGGAGGTGGGGTGTCGCTGGAGTGGATGCGGCATCGGTTCCATGCTGCTATGCAGGAGGTGAGGCATCAGTTCCTTACTGCTACACAGGGAAGGTGAGACATCTGTTCCATATTCAGGCAGCAGAGGTGAGGAGGTGTTGGCGGCGAGGCCTCGGTTCCTTATGATCCAGCAGGTCAAGATGCAATGGGGTGACCTCTCAGGGTCACGGTCACACCACGGTGCCACAGGTGCTGCAGCAGAGTCAGATGTCACAGACGTTGGTATCACGGGACTCACAATGTCATAGAACTTTGGCAACATCAGGCCTGTGGTGTTGGTCGCGGTGGTCACACTTTAGCAGGGACTATGGCTTTGATTGCAGGCAGCAGCACAGAGTCAAGAAGCGGCACTAGTTCTGGAGTCGTCCGGAGTCAGAGTTCCTGGTTCCTCTTGTTTTTATGCCAAGTTTCACTCCCAAGGGCGCAGGAACTGGAGTGGGTATCTCTTGGCAACCCAGGGTCCTCAGCAAGAGCCCAAGGGCTGGCAGGTGAAGTCTTTGATGTCCCTGAAACATCTTAAAAGGAAGTAAGCTAAGTCTAGGCCCTTGGAGACACGTAACAAGCAGGATTCACAGCAAAGTCCAGTCTTTGTCCTCTCAAAAGCAGAAGCAACAACTGCAGGCCAGTCCAGCAAAGAACACACAGCAAGGGCAGTACTACTGATGACAAAATTCATTTTGTTGGCATGTGTGTGGAAGTGTTGTGCTTCCAGCATGTATTGTTGTAAATATCAGAGTATGCATGTATGTTCTGGTGTCCATGGTTTGCTTGAGAAATCTGAACAAATGAAATCATTTTTTTGCATTGTGAATAGTTAGGGATGTATGTTCTACCAACATTAAGAAACCCAGTAAAAATAGTAGATTCCTCTGGTGTTTGGAAGTTGAGTGCACTCTTCTAGAAAATGCGGGGGTAAGCTTTTGCCTTCATCAGATAATTTTTAACCTAAAAATAGGAAACTAAGAAAAGCGATTTTGGTTTTCTTGATGTTGAATTTGTAGCCTTGGGCAGCGAATCCTAAAACAATGTAATCCACCCGGGGCAAATTTGCATTGAGGTCATCATCTGTGAGGTAGATGTCATAGACATAAGACAACACCTCTGGAACCATATCATGTAATATTGATTTTGTACTAGCAGAAAATACCCCAGGGCTGTTCTTATACCCTTGGGGCAAATGACAGAGCAGCCTCTGAGAATCTAGTGCACTGAAGAAGCTTAGAACCGGGCTTCAGGTGCTAGAATTTGGCAGAAAAAAACATTGGAAATGTTCAAGGTTATTTCTTTTACACTATAGTGTTAAGCTCTGTGCTGTGTGCATTTTGTATGTGTGCGTATCACTGTTTAAATGTCTGTAATCTATGACTATTCTATATAAATGACCCGGTTTTGCTACGGGGAATAAGGCATTATTCATTGCAGAGACGCAGGGTTCTATCACTCCCTGGTACTCAAGTTGTGTGAGAATCTCTCTCACAGATGCTTTTGCTGCATGTTTAATTGGATATTGAGGCTGCATCTGTGTAGTAGAACTAATACCTATTACATGGTAGTGGGAATCTCTAACCCATCCTACTTGGTTGCAGTACAGCTCAGGAGCCTGTACCAAAGCCCAATTGGCAACATAGGCTTCCTTTACTAGTCTGGAACTAGGACTTCAGAAAGAAGGCAAAATGACCTCTTCTCCTTGTGGGAGCATGTGGACAAATTCTGGTTGCCAATCTTTTTCTGCCAATAAAATATCATAATTTAGTGTTAATCTTCTCTAGAAGATTATTTTAATAGTTTTCTCTATGTTTCCCTCAATCTGTATTTTTAATCTGTATACCCTGTTAGGTGGGGAGATGAGCCTGATGCTGTTTCAACTTCAAGGAAGTCGCTAGTCAGCATCACATCCAGAAGATGTTTAAGACTCTGGTGACGGTGTCTAGCAGAGTTACTGCTCACGTCCTGTTCTTCAACAATGTTCTCAGTATGAGTGACATTTTTAATTGAATTTGATGCCACCTTTTTCTTTTTAAATTGGGGATTTTGTTTTGGAAGGTTCTGCTTCTTTTTTGTGAAAGTCTCTGGGGTGCATTGTGAGTCTTTTTTCAGCTTAACAAAGTCACTTTGGTATTCTGATCACCCTCCTCTGTCACTCCGTTTATCCAGTGTGTCCTGGAAGGAACGAGATTGGCGAATATCAGTATAGTCGAGAGAACTGTAGACAACAAGTCACACAGTTCCTTTTAGCTAATAGATTAACATGTACTGGCTAAAAGACTACACGGACTGTCACTTCATCCACTGCTAACAGTCATTTAATCCAAACTGCTTCCCACCTTAACCTATGCAAGAGTGGCGATGCATGGTCAAGACATGCCCTTGATAGATAAAGCACAGCTAAGTATTAAGGTGAGTCCTCAAAGTTCCAAATTCCGCATCACCGGCACAGCTCTGCCTTGAATTCGGACTTGTTCGGCAAGACCTAGCCACTAGTGCTGAGGCAGTTAAAACATGGTATAAAATCAGTCACTCAGCAGAAGGTTTGAATGAGGCCCTCTGGCAGACCCTGGACCATGACCAGCACTCAGCCTACCATAAGTATCTCCAGTCCTCAAACGTCAAATCAAGGATTTGTGGGAGGCTGCTCCGACATATAATGATTTCTCCAGAGAGGCTTCCAAGACCACCAAAATCCTTTCTTTTATAGAGGACAATGCCAAATTTTGTGCCCGGACACATGCATGGATGATCATAAAATACTACGCAAAACTTTAACCTGCTGCATACCTCTCTACAACATTCGCACCACACATAAAACATAATCTTATGACGAATAGGCAACCTCACAACCCTGGCCAATGCCCCATCCTGGAAGAACACTACCATGCAGTGGTGCAGGCACTGTGCTTGCCAGAAGGAAGATCTAATACATATAATCTGCATATGCCCGGGCCTGCTAGAACTCCAAAAGTGATTTCTCAAGAGGCTGTTCATTGACAGAGCCATCAGTCAGGTCCTACCGGGGAGCCATTCTAGCTTGCTTCAATCCACATGACCCCCAGTTAAACTGCAACATCATCAAGTTCCTGAAATACGTTATGCAACTGTCCCCCCCAGCTATGCTGTGAGCTACTCAAGTAGCCTCGAACGACATTACTTCCACCTCAAACAAACCACCTTTTAATGATGTTTTATTAATTTTAACCTTCAAATTTTCAATAATCATCTAATGGTTTTAACTTGATTTGTACCGTAACTCTAATCCTCCTTCTTTTTCTTAGGGAGTTTTTTACCATGTACCTTGGCAAAATTGTTATTTTTTTAACCAACTGAAACAATAAATTTATCATACTCATATTGATATCTGTTTTTTTTAAGTTTCCCTATTTCTAAGGTTGCATCTTTTTTTCTGAGGACTCCAGTTGTGGACATTCTCCTTTTTTTGTTCGTCTATCTTTATTTTGTTTTCATTTATCCCAGTATTTTTAGAGCTCTCTTGTGCGTGCTTAGTACCCTGCTTAGTGGAAGTACTCTGTAGTTGAGGATTTAGTTGGTCTGGCCCAGACTATCCTGACCTATACTAGTATAAGTGCCCGAAATTATCTTTGGTAGCTTGCTCTCCTGGTCCTATTGATGAACCTCCCAGAGCTGCTGGTGAATTGCCTGTGCTGCTGCTTCTCCTTTAAAGTTGCTTAAAATTATTTAGGACACATGGTCAAAATTGCACATCAGTTTCTTCCCCAAGTCCAGGGCAGTTGTATTAATCATCTTTATATTGTGACTAGCTAATTTTATAATGTGTGTACTTCAGCTACTGGCAGAGCTTGCACATTGGCATGTGGTGTGTATGTGGACAATGTTGGCCATGTTGGACCGTCATTGTTTAAACGAACTAACCTAACAGGTTGTATGACAGGTGGAAGAGTGCCAATATTGGTGTGCTTGGTAATTTAGAGGTATTTTTAAATATTAGTATGCTCTGTACTGTAGTGGTACATTTGCTATTCTGTATGTGTGGAATGTTTATTTATTTCTGGGAAGGTGACCCATGAGTGGAATATTTGTGTTCTGTAAGCATCTGTAACGTCAACTACGAATGGGACATCCCCATCTGCATATGTTAATCCAATAGATAGGAACTGTGTGACCAGTTGTCTATCGTTCTCTTGAATATTTACTGGATGTGCTATATTAAGGAATAGGAATCAGAGTCGGGAACACCAGAGGGGAATGTTTTTAAGGTTCAAGCTTGCGCAACCTGCAGCCTAGATTGGTGCTCCCTGTTTAGATGAAGAGGCTTTTCCCTAAGACCACGGATGTCTCCACATAATGGTGCTTAGGGTACATTTAGAGTGTGTGAGATAGAGATACTTGGGGAACCTGTATAATTAATGCCTTACCAATGCCTTACCAATGCATACCAATGCTTGAGTTGCCATTTCGTGGAAACCCATCATTAGAACAAGACTACTGGATTCGGGGTGGCAGCACCACCGTTTGTGGATGACTGAGTCAATCCCACACCATCTTGACAGCTGTCTGACCAACCCTGTGGGCTAGCTAGCAGCACCTCATGCAGGATGATTTTCAATAGATTTACTAAAAAGACTGCAATCTACAATAAAATATATGAGCTGCAATTATTAGGACAATGAGAAATTACAGGATTAGGATGGTGGTGACCAGTGAGAAGAAAATAAACAGTCCCAGTATATTGGAATAACATCCATAGATTAATTCTACCTAACCCCTAGCTCCTAAGTGAGAGCATAGCAGTGAAAGACCAATCTGTCCGTACTAAGTCCATGAGATGAGCACCCACCCCCATTACCTGGAAGATAGGAGTCTTCCCAGCGCCTCCTGGATTGGTTGTAGAGACAGGGCTGAGGTCAGCAATGAAATGGCATGCAGCATGGAAGGAATCTTGCCAGAATGACTTCTCTGTTGTCCTTTGACCTGTACAGTGTTGTTATAAGAAACATATTTTGGTTCTGTGAAATGGCCTGATGTAGGCATATGCCTAAGTGTTGAACTGTTTTCATACTCTTGTGGCGACAATTGCTAGCTGGATGGTCATGTACTCTTCTTGTCAGCTTTGGACAGAGGTACATGGTGAATTGTTGTGCACAGAATTGCAACAACAATGCTTTTGCAGAATCATAGAGTTACAGCTGATTAGAAAATAAAAAAAAATCTCCTAAAAGCAGGCTAAGCAAAATGAATAAAACTGAATGAATGCACATATGGAGGTGAAAGGGGCACAGGCCTAAACTAAGCTAAGCTAATCTAAAATATATGTGACCTTGCTGAGTGTAAAACAAATGACAACATGGGGAAGGGATAGTTTTATTAGGATAATATTTTGAGGACTTAGAGAGTGGGTTTGCCTGTTGTACTTGGATGTATTTTTTGTTAAAATAAATACTTTTTTGTTTCTATGTATGGGTTTTAATCTATTATTGTTACTACCATCACCATCATTGTTTTTTCCGTTGTATTTTTTACATTACCAAGTACAAACAAGAATGCTAAACCTAAGTACTGTCAGAGTAAGTAGAAGCTCAGAACTGAACCAGGCCCAAGTCAATGAAACAGTTGAATTGTCCACCCTCATCATTACTCTTTCTAGTCTTCTGTCTAGACCTTCCTTACCTTCAGTCTAGCTCAAAAACATGCCTCCAATCCACTTGACTGCAATTGTCTGATGATGCAATAAAAGTCCTCTCGCTCACCAGCTGTAGTGATAGTATCTCTCTACTGGCCCACCCTCCATATCTGGTCACATCCTACCACTAAGATAGAATACTACAATAACCAATCAAATACAGGAGATGTTTATATATTGTGTATACTGCAATGTTCTATCCAACCCTGAACCTAACCACTCCCTCCTTCTATTTCTAACTGAAGCAGAAATTTATTCTTTATCACCTGTCCTAGACTTGGTGTTGATAAAGGGTTATTTTCTAATGGGATAAACTAATGGTGGCCCTATCAAGCGAACCAAGGAAAATGTCACAACAGAAAGAGTTCAATTTGGGGTGAAGTAGGTGAACCATCAAATAAGGATTCTCATTTTGCAACAAAACAAAAAACCCAAAGTGGAAAATCTAAATCAAAGATCAGCATAAATCAGTACAGTGTAAAGGATGAATCACTTACTAAAGAAAGCATAATGGACATTCAAGTCACAGAAGTAGATTAGCTTCAGTAGAATTATCAGGTAGAATGATTCCCTGTGGGGTGTAGATTGTGGAAGAAAATGTGGAACATAATGTGCTACTGCCTATCCTTGGCCCATCATTGTTATAAATTATTCTATGCACTATGATGTCCCTTTCTGACCTAGAGAAGGAAAATGGCGTGGACCAATTCACACATTTTTGTAACCTCCCTCCACAGCAATTTAACAATGCATGCACCTCATCCAACCCACCAGGTGTGAGATCCATTGATGGTGGAAATAGATAATTGCACAATAGATCTCATACTCTAGGGATCAATGATTAGATGCGCAGGGGGAGTTTGCTACAATTTTAGAGACAAACACAGCATTTGGCAAGTCCATGATCACAGGGTTGGGTCAGAGAAAAGAAGATGACAGTTAAGTTAAGTTAACCTGTCGCGTTGGCTCTCATTATCCTAAATGAGACTACTGGATTTCTAGGCAGCAGGATCAATAACGGTGTGGGGGACTGAGTCTGACCCACGTGTAAGGAACTCTGTCACCCTAAATCCGGTTGGTGCTCCGGCTAACTAGAAGTGCCTCATTTCTCCCACGGGGAAGAAATGATTGGGCAGCCGAGCGCATGACATCTTTGGAACTTCTCAGGGAAGTCGTGGTCACTCAGATCCAAACCAACTCTCTCATTCACAATATGGTCTCATATACAAATGACAAAGACAGTATAAGTTTTATATAATGTTTTAATAAAACGACTGTATTTTAGATATTAAGGCGTGAGCCGCAATAACCAGAACAATACAACATAGTAGGATTGATATAGTAATCAGGAGAGTAAAACATAGAAATAAAGCTATCATAATTCCTAACCGTTTCTACTCTCCCTCTGCTTGTTCTATTTAGAGCACAGCATGCTAAGCTTTCAGCTTGCCTTTCTGTATCACTAGGGAGACGGATACACTCATACCTGAGCAAAGGCCTGTGATCTTGGTTCAGCATCTGCAACGAGGCAGTCAGCATCAAGTTGTGGTTCCCTGGTCGGAATCTCCCTCTTGCGTGTATTGGGACAAGGAAGTGATTTTATAACTAACATGTCATCGTGATCACAAAATGTCCCTACGCAGGAATGCCAAGTCTAAACTCTTACCACGTCTATCGGCAATGTACCAGACTGTATCCTTGACTGAAGCACAGAGTAAATATGTTATGGAGAACTCCAGTGCTGAAGTAGGCAAAACAGTGTGATATGAATAAAAAACAACACAGTAGAACTGGCTATTTGAAAAATAACAGTACGAAGCCTAATAAAAAGCATGTAGAGCAGAGTGCACAGAGGCTCTAAGCTGTCAGCAAATGAATAAAATATATTCAGGGCAAAATGCACAAAGGCCTAAAGCCTGAAGCTAAAGCGCAAAGAATACGTAAAACTAATCACACTACACCCTCCCCTTGTCGGTAGCAAGTGGTTCCAATAATATAAAACGATGCCCTAAATATAACCAATACCTAAAACAAGTATTTCGACAAGGTGAGAAGACAACAAAGTCATAAATTTAGATAACATATGGTCATAAAACCGAATTCAATATAGTGTCAAGTTTGTCAAAATCCAATCGTCAGATAGAAGCAATAGAACGCAGGAGTTCCTCCACTTCGATATATGTCAATATCGGAAGATCCACGCCACAAAGTACCATGGAGCAGGTGTGATCCAAAGCCCCAAAACCATTCAGGGCGGCTCCCCGTGCAGGGCCTATGAAAGAGACAATACCATCTTCCTCCAGGAAGGGAATCTCATAGACTGCCTCACGAAGCAAGCGCATCCGTAGTGCACAAGTCTGGGAATGAGCCCTAATCGGGAACATCAACAGATCAGTATCGACCATTGGAGGGCGCTGCAATGAGAGACAGAGAGCCAGTGCATGTTCAAACGAGCACCAAAGGCATCGAAACACGGGTTGCACACAATCCAAAACCGGTCTGAATGACAGAGACCAGTCGTACTCCAAATGTCCCAGGAGTGTTGCTCCAAAATGCTGCATCATGCGTTCACGACACAGCTGCGCTGATGGGAGCAGCAGTACAGGATCTCGTCGTGACGGGACAGCCATTGCGAAAAAACAGCAATAACAGCAAGACTCCAGCCAAAAAAGCCAAAGTAATCGGGAAACCCCCAAAAATGCTTCCGAAAATAGAATGTATAGCCGAAGGTATCAAACCGAATATGGAAGAGAAGGTATGAGCAAAACCAATACCAACGACTTTGAAAAAATGTGCAATACCAGCAGTGCTGGATGCATTAAATATACGTCCCACAAGTTCACCGAAGTGAGTCGGAAAGTTAGAATTCAAAAGGGACTGTATCTCCGCCGATGACCTTGCCACCTGAAGTGCGTAGGTCTCGCTAGCAGATGTAATGGCCACATGCTTTTGAAACAATAAAGCTTTTAGCCGACTCAACTTGTCGAAATCAACCTTGGAAGTAGCAATATGAGGCCAGATGTCCGCTACCTCCCTAATTTGAGTGGGGGGAAACAACACATTCCCGCAGCACGTAACGGCCTTGTTGACAACGACGATGTAAACTATTCCGGCACGCATGCCACAGCAGCGTTCGCTGTTAAGAACAATGTAACTGCCGTTAGAAAGCACCTGGAAAGTGTTTTTAATAACCGGGACTGGAACTCCCTTCAGATAACAAGCTAAGTTAGCAATCGAAGCGTTACACGCCCCGTGCAAGGACAGCTGTTTACAAACCATTGAATGGCTGACAGAAGCTTCGCATTCGCTGCCGCTAATAAAAACCTCCTTCAAACCATTAACACATCTGTACTGAAAGGGAAGGTCCCACACCTCGTGTATGTAACTGTCTCCCAATAGTTCATATCTACCCACCGGAATGTGCTTCAAACACGAAGTAAATTGCAAAGTAGAGATAGGCAAATTAATAACCCCATGGATCAACCATTCAGCTGACGGAATCTCAGCTACCATGAAAGGCAGTTTCTCTAATTTTTCAATATTTAACATAACATATGTCGCTTCCTTTTTAACCATCAGTTGTTGTTGACGAGTCAAATTAAAAGAGATAAAGATCTCTCTGGCACGAACGTGCTGCCATGGAACGCGACCCGCCTTCAAGGTCTGAAGAGTCCAACCCAGCTGCATGATGGACCGCGTCTGACTCTGCCCATGATATAAAGAAGACATGTCCGATTTAATAATGTCAATGGCAGAGGAAACAATGCTGTCAATCGTGTAAACACGTTCAGAAAGGGTATGCATGCCATTATCAACAACAGACAAGGTCTGCATCAGATTTTCTTGATCAATCTGCCTCAACCGGGCTGCAGCCTCTTGTTGTGAAAGCTTCCAAATCTCATTATAAACCTCGTATAAGAACCTTTTCTTCCGTGGTACTCTGGGACCTGACAAAAAATCTTGTAAATCAGTATTATTAGACAGTAACATGAGATGTGACTTAACTGCATCCAGCGTGGAGGACTTCAACCATTGCTGACAAAGTTTCCCTACACTGTATGTAGTTATAATATCAGCATGTTCTGGTGAAACGTAACGAGGGTCTGCCCTACTAGTCCTGAACCCCCCTGAAGAGGTGACAAAACGTTGATGACACATATTAGTATCTACAGGCCATAATAACCACCCGCCTGGATGTAACGATGAAGTGTTAAGTGTACCATTCTGGACCCAATGTGTAAAGTCACTGAAAGTAGCATTCACATAGTGCTGCCAATTTGTTAATTTAGAAGGGACAGGTATACTAGGCAAAGTTAACTCCTTAATCGTTGCTAAGCCCAAACAGCTAGTCTGTTGTACTGTGTCATTGAGGAAAATCATCTGTACAGGGATAATACATGCTCTAAATAACGTGTCCCTGCCTCGCATTTGCCAATTTCTCGTACCCCAAACACTTTTCAAGTCAACAGTTTTGAACCAGTATTCATATCCCTCGACCGACAGTTTAGATACAAACAAATTTGAATACAGTAATTTAGTATCGGTCAATAACATTTGCTTATTAGAATACGGTGTAACTTTAAAATAGTAGGACCTAGCATTACGTGGATCATGCCCCGTAAAATATGCAAATTTGTCATAATACGTTTTTGAACTCCCTTGTGGAGGAGTCGAGCAATGTTCCCATTGCACATAATTAAACATGGACTTAGGGCTACTAGCTTTATGAATAAAGTGGTGTCCATAATAGTTGTAACAAAACATGTCACCATGATTATCTCTAAACTGGTAAGCATCTTCATCGTCATAGACAGTATAATATTGCAAATCCGATAGCATAGAATCTACTGTCTTCACATCCCAATCATCAGAAACAATGCCAGGTATAACAATATCATTCATTGATAATTTGAGGACATACAGTATTTGAATCAATTCAGTGGGACCATATATATCAAACATTACTTTATCCCACACAATTCCATCCGGAACTGGTATAGCAGAAATGTTCACTGTGGACAAGTCTCTTCGAACCATATGAGATGAAAAATGTGGTTTCAACACAGTCTCCACGTGCTCAATGTCAGATCGATCAGGAAGAAAATGACCATGTATTATCAGAAAAAAGCAACCACAAATCCCAACCTTAATAATATAGTCATCACGGCCAAAAATAGCCAAAAATAGTTCCAAGGAAAAACAAAATATGTTCGTTTAAGCCATCCCAGCAGCCGTTGTGGACCGTGGACAGAAGACATCGAGGACGAGGAGCCGGACCCATCATTATCAGCGTCGTTGAAGCAGCCAGAAGCAGTTCTAGCAAAAGCAAAAGGTGCAACACTGAACGAAGAAGCAGACGGAGGCTCCCGCCGTGGCACGCTATAAACCACATGTTCAGAAACATCAGTAGAACGTACAGCAATTTGATCACAAGATTCCATATTAATCGCCGTCGGTGGAACGATCGCAAGATCATCATCCACCCTCCCCAAGCTCGGAGAGGAAACAGTGTCGGTGAAAATCACCTGCATCGGGACCTCATCCCCAGTAGTGAGAGGGATTCCGGAACTACTGGGTGTCCCTCTTGGTCTGCTGTGCAGAATCGGCCACATGTTGTAACTTGACATTATCAATGGAAACAAAGCGATTTCCTTTGGCCCCTCGCAGCGGCGGTAAAATCACAGTTCTCGTGCCGCTTACCCCTAACACAGGGACAGGTTCTCGATAAGAAGGACCAAATTCTTTTTTAACTGCGACCTTTTCACGCACCAGATCCCCAATCCTGGGTATCCAACCAGTAGGTGTCACTGGCTCATCCTTAATTCCAGAGGAGGCAGCACTCGTAGAAGAGTTATCTTCACGAAATTGTTGTAAATCCTGCAAAACAGTGACACGATCATTTATGTCAAAGGGCGTATCTGCCGCCTCCACACCAGGACCATCTAGATCAGGAACATACATTTGTGTTCCGAACAGGCACTCATATGAAGTACGACCCCCCAGTGACCTTCTAGGCAAGTTATTAAGTGCTCTCTGTACTCCATACAGGTGGGCTAGCCAACTACGACCCGTACCTATAACCCTGGCTGTTAAGGATTGCTTTAAATCACGATTTAAACGCTCCACGACAGAATTTCCCTCGGGATGAAATGGAGACGAGAATTGGAGTTGGACCCCCAACGAAGCCATGGTGTCCCTGAATGCCTTAGAGGCAAAAGCAGGGCCCTGGTCCGAATGAAAAGCCGCAACTGCAAATGTATCGACAAAGATACGCAAATCTTTAATAATAGTCCGAGCGTCAGCCGAGCGCTGTGGCCATACCCATACAAATCTGGAGCACGAATCTACCGCAACCAATATATATTTGTATGCACTATCTGGTGTCAGCGGACCACAATGATCCAAGTACACACACTGTAATGGTTTATTTGAAATCAGAAGGGGCGTCTGCTGCGGGCGTCTAGCCGACGATGTCTTAATTTGTTGACGAATGTCACAACAAAGGACATACTGTTTCGTCTCTTTATAGAGACCAGGCCACCAGTAACGAGCCTGTAAAAGTGAGATTGTGGCAGCCACCCCTGCATGTGCAGAAGCCACCCCCTCATGTGCTGCAGAACTCAATCGAGGTCTCTCAATTTTATTGGGAATTTCACGTACACCAATGCCTGGAATTGTAACAGTAGCATGTAGCGCACCATTCAAGCAGTAACTATATTTCGAAGGAAATCCTTTAGGAAAATGCGTGCCATCAGCCGTAGCCTTTATGGCAGCTGAAATTTCTGTGTCTGGTTTTGAACTCGAACGAGTCACTGCGGCTACTGTGGCTACAGCCACTGCCGATTTCGCGGCTTCATCAGCCAAAGTATTCCCAGCAACGTGTATTCCAACGCGCTGGTGTCCAAGTGTATGCACAACATGGACATTAGGAAGCGTTTCCTTTAGATCCGCAACCTTACCCCACAACATTTTATGCTTAATGGTGTTGCCTTTAGAATCTCTGAACCCATTCATCTTCCAATAGTGTAAATATTCGTTGAAAGACTGCACACAGTAGTAGGAGTCACAGACCAGCAAGGTTAAAAGTGCCTGATCCGCGTGCTCCAACGCTAACAATAGAGCTTTGAGCTCAGCCAGCTGTGCCGTGCAATCTCCCATGCTTTTAGTATAAGTATGTCGGGGGCAGAACACTTCCCCCTCCATAGTGCCGCTCACCACCGCACATGCAGCAGAATATTGTTGTTTAGTCCCAACCGCCGGTTGCGCAGAGCCATCAGTATACATGACCACTTCATATTGGTCAATAGGCAATGTACCAGCAGGAACAGGGTATTCTATTTCGTATTGAAGAAATTCTTGAGTCTGCAGTGTAGGGTCAAATACATAATCTACATCAGTGGCTGTCAAAGACGTAGCCCATTGTATCCATCGCGGGTGTAGAGCCTTCGAATTAGGAACACTCGCTTTAGTAACAGCCTCTAAGGCCGGAACCGGGGAAACGACAACAATGCGTTGACCCTGGGCCAGCGGTCTTTCTTTAATAACAGCCATCTGTACTGCAGTGAGAATTTTCTCAGTTTGTGCAAAACGTTGCTCTGCAGCAGAATACAAGTGAGATTTGTATGCAATCGGGACAGTCTCCCCTTCATTAAAGGTGACATAAGTAAACCCAACAGCCCCAGGTATTACCCTGATCACTAAATGTGTCTTATTGTCCCGAGTGTGTAAGTGTTTAACTGCTAAAAGATCACTCTGTAATTCTCGCAGTATGTGTGTATGTTCAATCGTCCAAAGTTTACTCGAAAAACTCGGGCGAATCAACTCGTATAATGGTTTTATACGCGTTGCATACTCAGGAATGTAAGTTCTGCCAAAATTCAGAAACCCCAACAATGACTGGAGCTTCCGAACCGTATTAGGAGGCTGCAATAAAGCACATTTCTCCAAAAAATGTGGCGCTAAGCTCTTGCCCTCACTCGACAACTCATATCCCAGGAAAATGACGCTGAGGAAAGCAATCTTTGATTTCTTAAAATTGAACTTATAGCCAATATCAGCAAATCCCACAACAATGCGCGATACACGCCTTAGATGTTGCAGAATCTCATCATCTGTCAGATATATGTCATCAACATATGATAATGCTTCAGGGTCGAATTCATGCAGCATTTCAGTTACACGAGCCGAAAACAGTCCTGGGCTATTCTTATACCCCTGAGGCAAACGACAACATTTTTTCTGAGAGCCAAACGCACTGAAACAGGTGTAGTCCCGACTCTCGGGCGCTATATTCTGGCAGAAAAATCCATTCGAGATATCCAATGTTGTTTTGTATTTTTTACGCACTATATTATTCATAAGCGCTGCGCTATGTGAATTCTGTATTGCATATGTGCGTGTATGACTATTCAAATGTCGGTAATCCACCACTATCCTATATGAATGGTCCGGTTTAGCAACCGGAAACAAGGGATTATTCATCGGCGAGACACAGGGCTCAATAACACCCTGATGCTCCAATTCAGTAAGAATTTTCCTAACCGATGCCCTAGCTTCAAATTTGATAGGATATTGCGGTTGTGGCTGAGGTTCGCCCTTTATCGGTATTACATGATAAGGTGATTGTCTGTCCCACCCCACGTTATTTCTATACAAGGCGGGAGCCTGTGCTAGAGCCCATGATTTACTATAGGACTCCGCGAGTTCTCTCGGAACAAGTGGTGAGAAGGAAGGTGTAATAACCTCCTCCCCAACTGGACAGTCGCGAACAAAGTCAGGTGGCCAATCTTGTTCGGCCAACAGAACATCATATGATTTTACCACATGGTCCCAAAAAATGGCGTTTATAACACGGTCAATGTCCCCTTCCAATCGCAGAGTTACTTCATATACTCTATCAGGATCAGAGACTCGCATATCCTCCGTCTCGACTTGTATGAAGTCATCAGTTGCTTTCACCTCCAGATGCTCTAGAAGACTCCGGCGAACTATTGTGACCTCTGTCGCGCTGTCTAACAGTGCTAACGCCCATGTCTTGTTCGTCAGGAGAACTCTCTTCTTGAGCGGCATGTCTAACTGAGACAGCTGCCACTTTCTTCTTTTTGAATTGCTGTTTCTGTTGCAGCGGTTTCTCTTCTTGTTTAATAGAAACCTCAGCTGAGCGTTGTGAATCCTGTCTCGGTTTCACGTACTCCGTCCTCCGCTCTGACCGCCCACCTCTCTCACTTCTCTTTTCCGAGGAGTCCTGAAAGGAACGAGATTGGCGTGTATCAGTATATTGATATCTATCAGGCGTCTTCAAAGTATCCCTATTCCTGAGATTATACTTATTCTGTGGGGTCTCCGGTTGCGGGGACTGCCCATCATCCTTCTTAGGTGTTTGCTGTTTCTTTCCCCAGCGCTTTTTCGAACCCTCAGGTTGTTGCTGTTTAGCATGATCTTTATTATTCTTACCCTGTAACTGGGGTTTTTGTGGTCTAGCCCCTAGGCTATCACGACCAATACTAGAATATGTTTCCGCTATTATTCTCGGAAGCTCCCGCTCCTGTTGAAGCAGCGGAACATCCCGAAGACGCATACGCACTGCTAGTGCTACTGCCTCTCCTTTGAGATTACTCAAAATAATAGAAGAAACTGTGGCAAAATTGCCCAGCAACTGCATGCCCAAATCCAAGGCAGGGGCAGCCCCATATTCTTCCTGTATCTGCTTAAGTACGTCCGGTAAATTAGCTAATGTCGGTGTACCGTGTGCTGTAGTGTAGAGTGCGGCAAACACCGTGCCCCAGGTATTACAAAGGTCCACCGGAGGAACCATCCCGTACGGCAAACACATCGTCAAAATTCTATGTTTATCCTGAGGTCCCGTATGGGGAAATACTGCTTCCAGCGTATTAATTTTTTGCGCCAGCCAAAACGGAGTCTCCTCTCGTTTAGCCGGTGCTTTACCCATAACTGAGTGTACAGTGGCCGGATTAAGACCCGGAACCACCGCCTGTGGGTGCGCTGGAGCAGCACGCGCTGCATTCGTATTTAATGTCTGCATCACAAACTGAACTAATCGTCTATATGTAGCCGTTAATTCTGTATATAAACGACGAACTTCAACCACTGCCAATTGAGCAACCGCAGGATGTGGTGTATATGCAGCCAATAAAGGCCAGGTAGGACCATCATTACTCAGTGGACCTAACCTTACTTGTGCTATTGTGTGTGGGAGGGCGCCATCAAGCCAATTATGGTGTTCTTGATAAGATAGAGGTATTTCTAAATAAGCGTAAGCCCTGTATTGTCCAGGGGCATTCGCAACTGTGTATTCGTGAAAAGTATTTATTCCCCCATCCACTGCTGGAAAAGCGACCCAAGAATAAAAAAGTTCCGCTCTATAGGCTGCATGGGCGTCCACCACAAAAGTGACTGGACCCCCCTGGACTGTCAGTCCATGTGTCAATAGATGTCCCGTGAGCGGATGTCGCATATTAATTGCTATGTTCACTACATTAGGATTCGCCATTTCATAAAAAACGGCTGCAGGTCAGAGAAGGCACACCAATATCGGGGTTTTTTCCTTTCAAAGTTCAAGCTTGAACAACCGACCACTAAGCAATAGGATGTACCCAACCTGTGGTGGCGTAAACCCTCAGCCCCACGGACGTCTCCGCATACGAAACCGAGGAGTCAAAATATATACGAGACCGAGAGAGTCAGTCGGACCCAAACATTAGAGCCAGACCAAACGTTGGCGGCGCCATGTCGCGTTGGCTCTCATTATCCTAAATGAGACTACTGGATTTCTAGGCAGCAGGATCGATAACGGTGTGGGGGACTGAGTCTGACCCACGTGTAAGGAACTCTGTCACCCTAAATCCGGTTGTTGCTCTGGCTAACTAGCAGTGCCTCATTTCTCCCACGGGGAAGAAATGATTGGGCAGCCGAGCGCATGACATCTTTGGAACTTCTCAGGGAAGTCGTGGTCACTCAGATCCAAACCAACTCTCTCATTCACAATATGGTCTCATATACAAATGACAAAGACAGTATAAGTTTTATATAATGTTTTAATAAAACAACTGTATTTTAGATATTAAGGCGTGAGCCGCAATAACCAGAACAATACAACATAGTAGGATTGATATAGTAATCAGGAGAGTAAAACATAGAAATAAAGCTATCATAATTCCTAACCGTTTCTACTCTCCCTCTGCTTGTTCTATTTAGAGCACAGCATGTTAAGCTTTCAGCTTGCCTTTCTGTATCACTAGGGAGACGGATACACTCATACCTGAGCAAAGGCCTGTGATCTTGGTTCAGCATCTGCAACGTGGCAGTCAGCGTCAAGTTGTGGTTCCCTGGTCGGAATCTCCCTCTTGCGTGTATTGGGACAAGGAAGTGATTTTATAACTAACATGTCATCGTGATCACAAAATGTCCCTACGCAGGAATGCCAAGTCTAAACTCTTACCACGTCTATCGGCAATGTACCAGACTGTATCCTTGACTGAAGCACAGAGTAAATATGTTATGGAGAACTCCAGTGCTGAAGTAGGCAAAACAGTGTGATATGAATAAAAAACAACACCGTAGAACTGGCTATTTGAAAAATAACAGTACGAAGCCTAATAAAAAGCATGTAGAGCAGAGTGCACAGAGGCTCTAAGCTGTCAGCAAATGAATAAAATACATTCAGGGCAAAATGCACAAAGGCCTAAAGCCTGAAGCTAAAGCGCAAAGAATACGTTAAACTAACCACACTACAAACCTATTCAGATCTTAGCATTCAACAGACTTCCAAGTTATCTAGCCTGAAGCCCGATATGGAGGAGATATACAGATCAAAAATATTTTAATAAAAGTTATGAAAAATTATGCTCTATACAAATGATGCAACTGCATTATTCTGGCATTGTTCATCTTGGGGCCAGTGGTGGACCACAGAAAGGAAAGAATCATTGAGGTCCACGTCTTTGAAGAAGAGAAGGCCTGTAAAATAAGAAAACAAAAAGACATATTTCAGAGTCAAAATAAACATGGTTTGTGTGGAGTCAGAGCATGAAGCACTGGCAAGCATACAATTAACTAAGGGCAAATCTAGTACTACTGATCCCCGACAACTATGTCTAAGTGCCCTGAATAATTCTTCACCCAAAATATGTTTAGCTGTGCCCATTTTCATCCTGTCCAGCACAAGTTGACATTTACTACAGATTTGCAAAAGGAACCATCAGTCTACTCTATAATAAATAACTCAGTCCTTTACATTTCCAGTCCATTGGGGTATGCTTCTTTGAGTCCTCATTTCCAGTAGAGGTAGTTAGGAATTGGTCCTTCTTCTGCTGAGAATTTAGTGATTGTATTTTTTCCCCAAAAAAACAGATTTGTTGATTAAGAAAATAAATATAATGTTAGTCTTAATCTAGTCTAGTTTATCTGAGATGCTTCAGAAGAACTAAAAGATGCTGGCATGCAAAGTATGCAAATTACCAACATTTTAACAAAATACCAATCCAACATGTTCATTCTGAATCAAATGATTATCTAAGCATGAAATACTAAGTTTGACTTAGCTAAGCCCTTCACATCCACCACATAAATTATTATTTGGGATTCATTGGAAGTTACCTGTTCCCAAAGTGGTGCCCATCTATGCTTCCATTTTTCCCATGGAAGTGACATATCTGCTATATAGTTCAGTCCTTTGCATCTCACTTACGCTTGACCATGTGAATGCAGGTTTAACCATTGGAGGCATTTTTTTAGGACATGGCCCGGAGGCATCCATTGTTGACTTAAATGCTTTTGACTGATCACTTCAAAGCTCACTGTTGACTTTAAAGTTGAATTTGTTCTCTTTTTTTGTCAGTGCTTTCCACTCGGACAAGAGACCAAGGCCCATATTTATACTATTTTAGCGCCGCTTTTGCATAATTTTTTGATGCAAAAGCTGCGCAAACGTACAAAATACAATTGTATTTTGTAAGTTTGCGCTACTTTTGTGTACAAAATACAATTGTATTTTGTAAGTTTTCGCCTCTTTTGCGTCAAAAAGTGGCGCAAACGCGGCGCTAAAAAAGTACATATATGGGCCCAAATGTCTTCATCATCGGTTATTGTATACAAGTGCTGAGCATTCTAGTCCATTTAAGTTCATTAATATTTATATTGGTTGTACGTCAAATCTAAAAATAATTTATTTTTTCCTTTTTTGATGGCTTTTTTTCATAGCAGACATTTCTGTTGTGTTAGAGATTCTTTTTTAAATCTCTGAGTGTACAGTTTATTCTTAATTTCAGGGAGATGGCCTAGAGGATTATCATTTGTCACACTTGTGATATCCGACAGACTTTCTGCGTCCACTGGAGTCTCCTAAGTTCTGGGTGTGAAATATTTATTAATTTTAATTATTGCCAGTATCTCCACATTTTAAGGAGCAATGCTTTATTGTCAGCCTGCTGAGCTCTAGCCACTATTCCTTCCTACTATATTAATAGTTTAGTGATTTTGGATCCAGGTAGACCTCTGTTGGGTCATCCAAATAGTCCTACACAGTCTTTTTAAATGTCATTGCAGTTGACATTTGTTGTATATACATTGTCTGTGCCTGACACTGTTGTTCCTGCATTACCTTAATCTATGCACTTGAATTAAGTCCTGCTATATCCACAAATAACCCCATTACAGATGCTGCAAGTGAAGCTGTTGGTGTTGTAGATTTAATAACATGTGATGGTGTTTCTACTGGTGAGTGTTGTTGATGGAGTTGCAAGTGGAACACGCTGAGCCATTGCCATGCTCTGGAGATTGGTGGCAGCATTTCAGTTCTGCTATGGCCTTGAATATGCACTCCTTCATCTTCTAGGTCACCCACTTTCCTCACAAAACACTTCTTGTATATTGAGATATCGGTTGTTCAAAAAGGAATGATAGTGCCCTGTGCTTTTTGTAATGTGGATCTAGCATCCTGGCTCAGACGAATGCTTCAGGTGGCATAATCTCTTTTGCAGCATTTGATTTGTTTTCAGATAAAGAATTAAACTGCTAACCAAAACAGCTTCTTTTCACAGGAATTGATTAGAGTTCCATTTTTTTCAGATGTTCCAGCAGCATGTTACAACAGGATTGCTTGCCTCTTTGTGTCAAAATCACAAAAGGCACCAGGTTTTGGATTAGACACTACATTATTACCCATTTAGCAACCTGCATCATCGTGGCTTTGGTAGATACAATCCCTCTTTTTTGTAGTAGGTAATCATTGATAAACCTGTGCTGCTAAAGCAGGTGTTTCAGCATGTATAAAGTCGAGTTGCAATGGTTTAGCACCTCTTGAGTGAGGGCTTGTACAGGGATTCTAGTAGCACTCTGAATGGTGCTCAGTTGCTTCCAGGCTTCTAAAAAGTGTCTGAAATGAGTGACAATTTGATGACAGGTGACCAGTATATTGTTGACTGCTGCTTCATTTTTGAGGAATTCCTGTACAACATGATTCATTCAAAGTACTAAACATTGAAATCAATTAGCCACAGCTTTGACAAAAATATTTCAATTGTCAGTGCCAACAAATTCAATGCTGAGACCTCTGGATTGAAACTGTTCATGAACTTTGTCATTACATGTTCCCAAGATGGTGACAGCTGTATAGAATTCATCCATGGAGAATATTGGAAATGTTAAATATTATTGAATGTCTTGAAAGGTGCCTCAGTGGTGATGCCAGTGGTTAGCCTTTAGTTAACCCTACTTAAAAGAGAGCCAGTGTGCAGTGATGCACACGCAGTCTTTAGCTTCACAACTGTTCCATGTTTTGTGATGTGGATAGACTGAACAGCTCTTTTCTTCCTTGCTCTGCAAACCATTTGCAGCACTTTATGGTGCAGTGCTGGCACAGCAACAGTGGAAAAGTAGGTAAGGTTTGCAACCTTCCATCTTGAACCAAGAGTCTTCATAAATCCTAGAACTCCATGTCTTTCCAGCAAAGAAAAAGGCAGGCAGCCATTTGCCAACATTGTGGACAGTTTTATGTGTGATTAATGGACACAATTGTGTGTTGATTTTTCAGATGGGCTTGTTGCCCGTCTGTACTGTAATGTCCACATGGCTAAACGAGATGCTTTGGTTTGTGGCAAAGTGAGGATTCTGCAATGTGGTCCTCATGTAACCTAAGTGTAAAGAAGTCCAAAACTGGGGAGGTGATATTTATTATTAAGCCAATGCCTGACAAACCTTTTGAGGTGGAGGTAGGCAGTCATGTTGGCCTTTTTTAGGGTAGGCTAAGGCTGTGGTGGGATGGTGGTGGTTTCTGCAACTTTTGGATGTTTTGGGAAGACAGAATTTGGATCTATTGGTGGTAGTACATGACTCAGGGCTGATTTAATAGAGGTGATCTGAACTTCGTCTGTGCCACTATCTACATGAGCAATCATTGGGTCATCCACTGATTAAAGCTTCCTCTAACACATAGGCTCCACAAAATGGCTATCACTAAATGGTCAGTAAGGAAGGAGGCATGGAAAACAAAGGGATCATGGCTGCCCTAGTCTGGCAGGAGCCCCCCAACCAACAAAACATTTCATGGAAAGGATTGCATAAATATAAACTAAAAACATGGCTTGGGCTATCTGTAGGTTTTAGAACACCACCAGTAAAGCAGCAACTATACATTCAACAGCACAGCAACATTGAAACAGTAAAAAAAAGTTTAAAATAAAGTTTTAGAATGTCCCACACAGCACAAGGCAACAAAAACCCCTGTGAAGTGCTTTTAAATGTTGAGGAAAAGCAAATAATTAACCATCTCACACAAACACACAAATACAAATGGAAGGCAAGCACCTGGGTAAGCGCAAAGGAAATTGTCAGACTACATGGACCTGTACTCCAGAAGTTACCCTAATCCTGGCCACCAACAGGCACATGCACACAAAAAAACTAAAGCTGGAATGAATGCAAGGTCATCTACAAGCCCCTATAATTATTAAAAAAGACTCTATCAGACAAGCAGTGAGAATGTGAAAAATGCATTTAAACACATCCAGGGAATACAGCAGACTATGCTCCAAAATGTAAAATGCTCAACAATATGAAGACAAACCTGGCCAAAATTCATACAGACACAAGTAGTTTTGGTAAATGCTGTGAATTCCAAGTCTCCACTATCCCAAAAATGACATTTTTTTTCTTAATCACACATAGGTCTGCCTGCCTGCACCCCTTCCTAACTTAAATTCCAGGACCTCAGCAACAGACAACTTTTTTAAAAAGGAACAAAATTAGTGGTGTCCCAATACAAGCATTTTACAAAGAACTTCACTGGACTTTTCAAAAACGTACTGATTCAAACTTCCAAGGGTGGGTACTGCAGCTCAGATTGGAGAGAAAGAAAGACTGATGCTTTACCTCCAAAATACAAAATAACCAAGGGCTTAACAAAGCAGACAGAGGAGTGTTCAGGACAGGAAGAGAAAGTTAATACTGTATGGTAAAAGGTTAATATGGAACAGGCATTTATTTTATAAAAGACAGCATAATGGGCATTGCACATAATTTTTACAATACTTCATTTACAAGCCCTTTGCGCCACTGCTGCATCATTTGAGCTACCAGTGCTCTATACTGCTCTACATTTACAAACTGAGCATTGTGTACCAATGCATCAGTTTGTAAAGCCCTGCATCACATTGTACCTGCGGCAGGTATAATGTATGCAGGGTAGGCGTTCCCATGGGAAAAGCCATGCAGAACTGACATTGTGAAGCTTACAAAGTTTCACTGCATTATTCTGTGACTTCACTGTGTCAAAATGTTACTGCCTGCTCAGAGCAAGCGTACAATTGTTGCAGGGCTTTTCCCAATGGCAAACTCCTTGCATTGCTGGAGTTGCGTCACTTTAGTGACTCTACTCCAGCAATGCATTTGCATTTGTGAAAACGTATGCCATGGAGCTCTGTATTGTCAATACAGCACCTCCATGGCATTGTTACAGGATGTGCCAGAAGTGCAAGAAATCTGATGCATATATGTTGATGCGTCAGACTCTTGTAAATGAGGCCCAACATTCATGAGATTATGCTAAATTTCGAGAGTGTAACACAAATTACACCCAGGCCTAATATATGGCTGCTGAAAGTACAGGATAATAGACAATGGTTCATGCAGACTTGTTCAACATACACTTTCAACAACAACAGACGGAGCCTGAATAGTGCTACTCAGTAGTGGAACACTCCGCCACCCTACCCTAACGCTACTGGGACTTTCACGCTGACGCTACGGAGGAGAGGAGAGGAAGAGGCGGAGCCTGTTACTGTTGCTGCCACCGCCGCTGCCACTGCCGCCACTGTTGTTTCTCGCCGCAGCTTCTGCTTTTCACCGCAGCTGTTGCTAGCGGATCCGCTCCGCTCGTCTGGGATTTTAGAATCCTAGATGGTTTCTCCACTGCCCAGACGCCGGCAGCGCTGACAGCGTTTCCGTCGGTCCGACAGTTGTGGTTGTGGCTGTGTTTCTTTTCCTGTGGCGAGCACTATGAAGCACAACGGACACAGCTGATACAGCTGATACAGCAGATACGGTGCTGCTGTTTGCCAGCCAGTGCACAGTGCACAGTGTGCTACCGTCGCCGCCTAACGACCCACAGGAGGGTCGGTGATCTTGGTGGCCCGATAGGAGTGGAGGCTATGGGCAGGTAGAGGCTGCTGGAGTTCGTGTCACAGCCTGTGACCAGGCCACAATCATGAAGCGCTCATGAAGCTGTGTTAGGATTTTAATTATAGATATAAATACATATATATATACAGAACTGTTGGGCTACCGTCAAAGGAAGGCTAGAACTAAAGGACAAATTGGAGGTGCTCAAGGGCGTTTCAGTTTGGAGCAAGGCTTGGCCTGGAGCTTGGCTTGGCTTGGAACTTATTGGGGGGGACCTCATGGTGTGGAGCTGGTGTTGATGTGGTGGTCTCGGTCTTGGTCTTGCTTCTGAGTAAGGCCATTCTGTGTTTTTCTGTGCTCCTCTGTTCCTCCCCCCGTATGATTGTTCTATCTAGCAGCGAGGAGCAGCAAGTTGCTGAAGGACCCTGTGGAGATCAGGCTTCAGCAAACTTTGTGAAGTTTGGGAAAAAATTCCCCCAGAAAGTGACCAGCTACGATTAGACAATTAGATCTCGGTGTAATCTATCCCTGTGCCTTTTTTGAGATCTTGTGTGGAGAGTATCGCCCTAACGAGGGAGAGATATAATGCTGCCGAGTAAGGCGAGATCACGTGGTGGTGGTGGAAAAAGGGGACCAAAACCACGCCCTAAGGCAAGGGAGTCACTGGAGGAATACCCATTGCTAGGATCACAGCCGTGTGGAGATCAAGCAGGAGTAGGGGAGCAAGCACCTCAGATATCTGGATCAGGACAGGAGGAGGCCTCGAGAGCTGGTAGAGCGGATAGAGCTGCCAGGGATAATCATGAAAGATCCTCAGGAACTCCACTTGGAACATCTATTAGAGATTTTGTGGGACGATATTAAAAAAAAAAACACCACACATCACAACTACAGTTAACAAAGGGGGGTAATATGGCCAATGACAATCAGAGTGTAAGGGAGCATTCTGAGTTTTTTGAGAGGAATGAGTTTACGATTTCAGACTTCTTGCAAACAGACGACTTGTTATTAGTGAGAAGGACAGAGGAGGGTGGCGGGTGTGAGGGGTTGGTGGAACCCAGGCAATCGTCATCCCCCTGCATCTCATCCCAAGAAAGGGATAGAATAAACTTTGAGGAGATGATACTGCTGGCTTTGGAGAGGGGGGAGATTTTTGGAGAGGGTTTGGGGGGCACTGCAGAAGAAAGTAAAAAGTTGGATATATTGTCATTGTCACCTATTTTGGGTAAACATTCCACATCTGCATCTGTTTTTGATACTACTGCGGTACCAGCTGAATCATTATTGGAGGTAATGTTCCTAATGCAGAAGACTTTGCAAGCAATCTTGGAAGTACTGACTGTAAACAATAGTTTGAAGAAAGTACATAAAAATCAACTGCAAGGGATAACAGTTAAAATTTATTAATAGCCGTATGCCAACCCTAGTACGCCCAGTGCTAGAAAAAAGAGATCAAGAAACAGATATTTGTGATATCCATGATACCCGGGAGTCCAGTAATGAAGGGGGGAAATAGATAAAATACGGATCTTAGACCAAGCGTCAGTATATGTCTCTAAACAACCAATGCTGGTGATAAAGAGGAATCATAGAAGGGGGAGGAAGGGTTATGGGCTTAATAGTTGTCACTATAAACTTCGCTGTAGGAGGCAAAGTAGGCAGAGTAAACAAAGGAATGTTGGGAGGAAAACTTCTGTAGGGAGCGAGGGAAAGATAGACCAGGCCAATACCCCAAGGATAGAGCAAGGACAAGGGTGGGAAGTTGCAGCCCTAGAGCAAGGGGGCACGCTTCAAAAAGTACCTATCGTACCATACAGAGAAGTTAGAGAAGTTAGCCAGCAAGAAAAAAAGAAGGATGTTACTCATAGAACAGCTGTGGGGATGGAGATGGAAATAATGGAACCTAAGGGCCTCGAGGAAAAGAGGGGGTGGGAGAGCCCTAGCAGAAGTAAATGTAGGTGAATCTATCTAGCACCATGTGGAAGAGAGATTGGGAGGAAAAGGCGTAGAAATCTAAAACCTTTGAATCGTACCCGACTCCTAGAAGTTATGGCCTGGTGTCCAAGTCTATGTGAAATTGAGTCAGATGACATGAAGCAAATTGAATTCATATTAAGCACGGAGGGGGAAGAGGTGACTAAAGCACTCTTCTACTCTGAATGCATTAGACATTTGGTACTGCAAGCAGAGGCGGAATTAGGGACGGAGGGTATAAGATTAGTACAACAAAGAGAGTTAGGGTGCGAGATTCAAGAAGGGAGGGCCCTTACATGTCAGGCAGGATTGTTCCCTAACCAAGTGCAATGTAACTTATTATACAATAACAACTGAAGAAGGTGTGCGGATGGAAACAACGGTAGGTTAAGTGTAACTGTTGCTACTGGAAATAATGACCCACAGTGGAGGAATTGTCCTAAGCCCTCTGTATACCCTCGTGATAATTATAGGAGGGGCAAATTAAGTGTTGTAGACTAGGAATTAGGCTCGCCGCACAGCCATTTGATCTTTTCCTGGAACCTGGGAGGTTATAAAAAAGCATTTAAAACAAGACCTATTTGAAACAGAGCTTGGAAAGTATGATATAGTGTGTTTCCAGGAAACTTGGCTGTGCGACGAACCCGATCCAGTCGATGGTTTCATGAGACTCTTCAGGGGAGCAACACGGCAAGGGTTAGGTCGTCCATCAGGGGGTCTAATAACCTTAGCCTCAACAAGAATAGCAAATAAGTTTATAGAGATAGAGACTAAATGCCGGTGGCTACTGGCAGGCCAGAAGGATCTCTATAATGCAATTGGAGGAGTTGTACGGTTAATAATAATTAATGTATATATACATCCAGGGAAAATGTATGATTATAATATTCAGCGGGGTCTGTTTGAGGAAGATCTGGAACTATTAAGTATTGGTAAACCAGGATATCTGACCATAATGTTGGGAGATTTTAATCACAAACTGAACCCCAATAGTATAGATAAATTGTCTAAGGAATTATTGATAGTTGCAGAAATTACAAAAAGCATCTTCCCAAAAGTAGAATGCTCTGTACGTGATTTATCTCTAATAAGAACCTTAGGATCCCAAGGCATGTTCTGTCTAAATGGGCGAATGAAGAAGGACCGCCTGGCAAAACAGACTTTTCGATTAGGCAATCAGACTTGCCCCATTGATTATGCTTTTGTAAACGCATGGTCCTTTGGAGAAGTGCAGGATTTTGAAGTTGAGCATATAGAGGGTAGTGATCACTAGCCACTTCAATTAACAATACGATCAACTGATAAAAATCAAAGGGAAAAGGCAGTGATAGCACTAGTTGAGTACCTTCGTAGAATAACGACCCATTTGACAGAAAGTAGTCTAGAAGTACTTAATGAATTGATAGTTAATTATCCAAACTTTCCATTGGAGGAAGATCCTAAAGATGTGTTTCAAGGTTATAATAAGGGCATTGCGTTAATGGTGGATTGCATAAAAACTAAATGAAAAAAACAGCAAGTGGAAAAGATGAAGGGAGAACAATATAAGATTAATAATAGTAAAGCATGGTTTGATTGGGAATGTAGGGGTAAGAAGCAAAATATTCGAAGACTAGAAAGGTAATTTAGGAAGAGACATACGACCGACATAGAAGTGTAGCTCTGTCAGGCAAAACTGAGATAAAAAACACTCATAAGACAAAAGAAATGGGAATATATTAGCAAAAATTGGGACACAATGATTGCAGTGATAAGAACAAAGAAGATTAGGGGATTCTGGCAGTTGGTAAGGGAGGGGAAAGTATCAGGAACCATGCAGTGTTTGGTGGGGGAAGAGGATTGGTGTAAATATCTGTCTATCATATATGATGGTATTGGCACTGATGAAGGACATGGTGTCATTAGGAAGATGGGTGAGAATATGAGATTAGCTTTTGCCCCACAAAAAATAATAGAAACTATTGCAGCACTTAAACTAACTAAAGCAGCAGGCCCGGATAATCTCCCAGCTATAATAATAAAAAAAATATTGATTGGTGGTCTACATTTTTTAATGATACATTTGGTAAGATTCTTGATCTCGGCCGTTTTCCAGTGAATTGGAAGGGAGCCGTGATAAGACCTATCCATTAGAAGGAAGACCCAACACAACCTAAAAATTATCGGTTGATAAGTTTATTAGATGTAGGTGAAAAGGTATTCACAAAGATATTGCTGGGGTTAATTAAAGACTGGGCAGAGAAAAATGATTTGATACCTGTAGAACATGGCGGATTTAAGGAAGGGCACTCAACAATAGATCATTGCTTTAGTTTATGGTCTTTAGCAAAAAAATCAATGGAAATGCGAGGAAGCCTGTACTGCTGTTTTGTGGATTTTCACGCAGCATTTGATCTGGTAGATAGAAATTTGATATGGAATATGTTAAGACAGTTAGGGATTGAATTTAATTTATTATATCTCCTTCAGGGCCTGCATTCGCAAAATTGGGCCCAAGTAATTTGAGACACGAGTGGCTCACTGTAAAAAAAGATTCCTATAAAGAATGGTTTGCGCCAAGGTTGCGTGTTGGCACCAATATTATTCACATTATTTTAGTCAGATTTGCTTGGGTTGCTCAGGAGGTCAAAGGCCTAAGCCCAAAAATGGATGATGTGCATGTCTCCTGCTTATTATATGCTGACGATTTAGTGATAATGGACATGACGGAGTTAGGTCTACAAAGGAAATTAGAGGTGTTCCACTTTTATTGCCAAAAGAAAAAAATGGTCGTAAATTTAGAAAAAACAAAGATTATTATGGCCCTCATTCTGACCCTGGCGGTCTTTGACCGCCAGGGCGGAGGACCGCGGGAGCACCGCCGACAAGCCGGCGGTGCTTCAATGGGGATTCCGACCGCGGCGGTAAAGCCGCGGTCGGACCGGCACCACTGGCGGGGTCCCGCCAGTGTACCACGGCCCCATTGAATCCTCCGCGGCGGCGCAGCTTGCTGCACCGCCGCGGGGATTCTGACCCCCCCTACCGCCATCCAGATCCCGGCGGTCGGACCGCCGAGATCCGGATGGCGGTAGGGGGGGTCGCGGGGCCCCTGGGGGCCCCTGCAGTGCCCATGCCACTGGCATGGGCATTGCAGGGGCCCCCGTAAGAGGGCCCCTACATGTATTTCACTGTCTGCTGCGCAGACAGTGAAATACGCAACGGGTGCAACTGCACCCGTCGCACAGCTTCCACTCCGCCGGCTCGATTCCGAGCCGGCTTCATCGTGGAAGCGTCTTTCCCGCTGGGCTGGCTGGCGGTCTGAACGAGACCGCCCGCCAGCCCAGCGGGAAAGTCAGAATTACCGCCGCGGTCTTTCGACCGCGGAACGGTAACCTGACGGCGGGACTTTGGCGGGCGGCCTCCGCCGCCCGCCAAGGTCAGAATGAGGGCCTATGTCTATAGGGAAAATGAAGAGTGATTTTGTTTACCGGCTAGGAGGACAAAAGCTAGAGAAGGTAAACAAATATAACTACTTAGGTATGTGGTTTGACTCAGACCTGAAATGGAAAGATCATATTGAAGCCTTAAAAAATAAAGCTTTATCATCGGTCGGGGGATTGAAACAAACTAGTAGTAAATATGGGGGTCCTTCACTCCAGCCGGTTATCTCTGCCTTTAATGCAATAGTACGTCCCCAATTTCAATTTGTGGTGGAAGTCCTAACACTATCAGGGAAACTAAATTGGGAGACAGAAGAAAGCTTTAGTGTGAAGCGTCTGTTATCATTACCTCCGTCAAGTATGTTACAAGCTATAAGAGCAGAATGCCAAATGACAGAATGGATTTATCAGGTATTACAAGCAACACTGAAGTTTTGGTTAAGCGTGAGAGATGAGGGGATTTGTAAAATTGCGAGATTGTGTAAACAAGAAATAATAACAAGTGAATTATATTGGGCGCTACAAGTGAGAGGACGGTTAGAAAAGATCTGTGTTCTCTAAGGCTTACCTGGCAATCAGTGACGCGGTGCACAAATCCCGAAACAAAATCTACGTGCAATAGTGAAGGAAAAGGCAAGAGAAATAGACCTGAAGTACATAGAGGGTAAAATATCAACCTAGGCTATGGTAGGGGGATGGTGGCACCTGGAAAACGTTCCCTATTTAGAGACCCTACCTAACCAAAAATTAAGGGATGCAGTGTTAAAATTCTGAATTCGGCTGAATCCAGGCTATATTGACCCTAAAGCAAAATTGTTTCTTAAGAATACCTTGGGTGTATGTACATGTGGTTTACAACAGAAATGTAGCATGTAACACCTACTTCTGAGACATGAGATTTCTGAATGTAACTTGTGCACTAGGCCAGTTTTTTATAGGATTAAGAGGGGTCTTAACTGAACTTACAGTGTCGGGTGCATTGTAGGGAGGAAAGATGAACTATGAATTTGAAATGGCACAAATTGATTGTTTTTAAACTGGATGATGGAAATATGGAAAGTTTGCCATGTAAAATGTATAGCACTTTAAATAGGAAATTGCAGTCTATGTCATTATAAGGATGTGAGTCTTGTTAAAACTGTATATGGGATGATTTGTTTAGTATGTTGTACTTTTAAAGATTTACAAGGAAATTAATTTGATCAATGGTTAAAATAACTTAATGAACTATGTATGTCGAGTTATAGGTTTTTAAATCAGATTTTGTATATCTTTTTATTATTTTTATACTTTTAAGGTTTAAGCCAAATAAAATAATTTATGACCTGAAGAAGTAGTGGAACACGTCCAATTCACATAAGTACATTCCAATAATTTTGCAATGTTTATGTAGTACCCACAAATAAAGACAAATAGATCCATTAGGTGTTTCAAAAGGTAAACTCGAAACGATGTGGTGCATGCGAGTGGTGCACAACGGACAGTATGCAGATGAGTTCAAAAATAGGAAGGCTTGACTGCCAAACATTAATAAACTCATAAAGGATAAAGGGATCTGGCCATATATTTATTTTGATTCCATAATATTTTGTGTCAAACAAGCTCATCAGCGTTTCAATCCCATCAAGTGATTTTAAATAGGGCTTTCATCAGGACAGAATTTGGATGCATCAAAGGAATGTCTATTGTTACAGAGGATAAAATTGCAATGAGTAATTTACTTCACTTCAATCAATGTTCAAGAACGGTATCCATTCATCTCCACCCAACAGTGAAAATATCCCCAGCCGTTCAAGCGTCCGCTCTTAGATTGACAAACAATGCAGTACGAGGCACCTATATTCTACAAGACAAACACCTGTGATCTTGGAAAGGGTACTTCTGCCCAGCACTATCTTGTATTTGAATAAAATATTACTGTTTTTGTCTAATATTAATGCAGCCTGTTCCAAACAGATTTTATCGCTGCTGAGTTATCTGCTCTGTTTGCATAAAGGTAGTCTGTGCTTGGAAAAGCAATGCACGTCAATGTATGATTTTGAAGGGAATGTCTATCTAGAATTAAAAGAGTATGGGGCTCATTCTGAGCCCGGCGGGCGGCGGGAGCCGCCCGCCTGGAGGGAGCCGCCAAATGACCGCACCGCGGTCAAAAGACCGCGGCGGCCATTCAGACATTTCCTCTGGGCCGGCGGGCGCTCTCCAAAAGAGCGCCCGCCGGCCCAGAGGAAATGCCCCTGCAACGAGGACGCCGGCTCAGAATTGAGCCGGCGTAGTTGCAGGGGTGCGACGGGTGCAGTTTGCACCCGTCGCGTATTTCAGTGTCTGCATTGCAGACACTGAAATACACAGTGGGGCCCTCTTACGGGGGCCCCTGCAGTGCCCATGCCATTGGCATGGGCACTGCTGGGGCCCCCAGGGGCCCCGCGGCACCCCCTACCGCCATCCTGTTCCTGGCGGGCGAACCGCCAGGAACAGGATGGCGGTAAGGGGTGTCAGAATCCCCCATGGCAGCGCAGCAAGCTGCGCCGCCATGGGGGATTCCAAGAGCAGCGGATAACCGGCGGGAGACCGCCGGTTTTCCTTGTCTGACCGCGGCCGAACCGCCGCGGTCAGAATGCCCTGCGGGGCACCGGCGGTCTGTCGGCGGTGCTCCCGCCGACCCTGGCCCCGGCGGTCTAAGACCGCCGGGGTCAGAATGACCCCCTATATCTTTTCTGTATTTCATCAGTTTGGCTAACAGTATTTACTCATCTTGTCAACAGGATTTAGTTTGCAGGAAATGCTTGTGGATGACGTTTTTTACTGTATTCCAAGTACTATCCCCAGTGGCAGTATTAGAATTAATTGATGTATTTATTTATTTGTGTGTTTATTTATTTCTTTTAGAAACTATGTATTGCCTCTAAAACAATTTAAGGGTGTCTGACAAGTGCAAGAGCTAGAAAGTTTGACAAATTGCCTGAGGCTTTTGAGATTTACATCTAAGGAATGTGGGGCTTGATTTGATATCACAAATGGATGGGACTGCCCTCAGCTAGTTGTTTACTTACTGAAAAATGATAAATATGAGAAAATGCTCTTTTATCTGAGTGTCTCACAATCTTGGATACATCTGCCCAGAGCATCGCTCAAATCTATTATTACCTAACAAACGTAACACATTTTATTGATGAATATTTTAATAGTGTTATCATTGTATAAACACATAGGCCCTCATAACGACCCTGGCGGTCAGTGGTAAAGCGGCGGTAAGACCGCAAACAGGCCGGGGAAATGGAATTATGATCATCCGCCACTTCACCATTCCGACCGCCATGGCGGTGAAGACCGCTGGGCTGGAGATTGCGGTCTCCAGCCCGGCGGTCGTCACTAGACCGCCGACGGTATCAGGACCCTGCATACCGCCATGGATCTTGGGTGGTTGGGAACCGCCATGAGATCCATGGCGGTAGGCACTATCTGTGCCAGGGAATTCTTTCCCTGGCACTGATAGGGGTCTCCCCCACCCCCGCTACCCCCCATGAATCCTCCCCTCACACCCCCCACCCCCCTGCCACCCCCTAAAGGTGGCACAACCCCCCTCCCCACCCGACCCCGAAACATGCACATATACACACCCCTACACGCACACACCCCCAACATGCACATATACACACCCCTACACGCACACATACACCCTGACAACACATACCCACAAACAGACATGAACACCGTCCGACCCGCACACATTTCCCATACACACAACACCCCCCGCACGCATACACTCACTGTCTCACCCCCTCTACACTCTCACACGCACACCCCAAGCATGCACACAACACCCCCCACCCCCTTCCCTAATGAACGATCATCTTACCTTGTCCGTTGATCGTCCGGGAGGGGACGGGATCCATGGGGGCAGCTCCGCCACCAGAACACCGTCACCAGAACACCGCCACACCGCATCATGGGACGTGATTCAGTGGGTGGTGTTCTGTTGACGTGGCAGTGGAGGTTGAGCAACCTCCACTTTCCCACTGTCTGCCAGTATGGCTGCTGGCGGCTTTCTGTACGAAAAAGGATGGCGGGCTGCCAGGGGTCATAATACACGGTGCGGAAGAACGCCACCACTGGCGGTCTTCAGCACGGCGGTACCTCAGCGGTCTTGCGAAAAGACCGCCGAGGTCGTAATGACCCCTATAATCTTTTTTAAGTTGCCCGATACACAAAATGCAACATGAAGAGCATTTAATTTGAGCAATATATGCTGGTAATTTTCTGGGGTGTTAATATTCGAAACATAAATGGATCCCAGGAAACACACTTTAAAATAGAGGATCATGCATGTTGAGTCTGCCATGCAAGAAACAAGTCTCTGCTGAGTATCAACGATAAAGAATGGTTATTTCTTTAAGCAAAGAAACGAGTTTGCACCAAAGTGTATAAATATGTCAGGATCTCCATAGAAAATTCTGATCTCTTGGAAAAAAGCAATGTAGAGCTTCATATGTTGTAGTTAGTTTCCATTTGGGTTGCTTTGAATGAGCATCCATTGGCTTACATTGAGGGTTACTGTTCTAAGGGTCTAATTTAGAGTTTGCCAGATTAATTTCTTCATCATAAACGTGCCGGGTATCTCATCCACCTTCTTACAAGTGCATTATATGCTATGGCACTTTTAACAAGACATAAGGGGTATATATCGATCACAGTTGTAATGGAGTACCCTTCTGCTAAACTCTAAATCAAGCCCCTTGTTTTTTAACTTTGAATTGTCAGACCCTATCCATAGATCTACTGAACCTCAACTATGGTTGTTGAGGTCATTTGCCACTGGTGTCCTGTGGATAATCTTACTATGTCTTTGCAAACTGAGGCAAGTACAACTCTTTTGCCACTTGACTCTCAGGATATTAGGGGTGAACAGTCAAAGGCTTCTTAGGGAGGTGGTGTGGTAGACAAGAGTGCAACACTCAACAGTCATCAACAAACACAATAATGTATTATCCAGCCCTATGCTTATCATTTAATTAAAAGAAAGTACTTTAGTCTCATGACAAAACGTAATACTACACAAGTCAATAGGACTGCGAGTATAGGATTGTTATCACAGTTATCTTCTTCAAAAGGCGCTACATCCCCTTCTGGTAATTTTTCCACATTACAGGAAATATCTTGTGACTATAGTACCCAGGTTAGGCATAAATGGAGATAACTGTTAATTGCCTACTGATCAAATGTGCAACTCAGTTCACCATCTTTTTAATAATTGCTTTTACTTGGCAAAACATTGTAGTCCTAAAGGCAGATTCTTTGGTGCTTTCTAATCTTTTTCTGATTGCAGACTGAGCTCCACTTTTACCTGCTGACTGGAGTTGTGGTTCTAGTAGTAGGGTGGGTACAATACACATACTCAACCTCACAGCAGCTCAAATTCTGCAGGAGCTGTGGAAACAACCTTGCATTAGATCGTCTGCATGAAATTGCCATGGAAGGTGTGTGCAGCAACACACATCTTTGGTAGGGGCAGCATTCTTAGGAAGGTACAGATAGGTGACCAGATATGGCATTTGTGGTCTCCAGTCTACTTTATCCTTGATGGAGTATCTTTGGTGGTTGAGCCCTTTGATGCAAATCTGGGCTTTTTCACTGTGGCAGTGACATGTCTCCATTCCCCAGTGTCAGCAGCTGCAGCACCAGTCTCTCAGGCTCACTGGGAATTGCTGGGCAACACAGTGATGCTTGTTTTTTCAAAAGTCTTAATATGGTTCACACAGGAACCACTCACAGAGATAAAGGATAGCAGCACAGGTTGTTACTTGCTTCACTCTCTGCCACAGTCAGTTTGATTTGTGTATTCTGAACACCAGGAATGTGCTGGGCTTCTACTCCTGGATATTCTCTCCTATTTCGGGGCTAGGCTTATGCTGGAAGCCTTGCTGTCACACAGACACCAGCCATTGTAACACAACCACTTTTTGAATGGTCTGCGGAACACCATTGTCCATGGTCAAGAAGAACTTAGAGATGGAATAAAGGAGTGCTGTTTGGATTGCACTGTTAAACATGTTTTCCAGATGGGGGATATGGATGCACTGTCTATGGCTTCAGAACCGGTTTTGGGACTTATTGTCTTTCAAGTGTCCTTTTCAGGCTGTTCCCGTTATGTGGGCTTTGTGCAAAGTGATAGCTCTCACAGCATGTAGCAATGGATTGGCTCCAAACATTAGGTTGCAATACATGGGCACAATTAAGTGGGAGATCACTGTATCTGGCTGTCTTTGGCCTTTCAAGAGCAGCAATTAAAAACAGCCAAAAAGCAATCCGGCCTAGAAATGTCATAATTTTGAGCAACAGAAATTACAGCTCCAACCCTCACCTCAACTATTTGTAAAATGGCAAAAATGACTCCCAGTGTGCTAGTGACAGCATGTTATCGTTGGTGGCCCATAAGCCAAGAATTGTCTTGTGTATACCTTGGCCAACAACAGACTCAGAAGCACAACACCTGCTAACAAGCACACTCTTATTCACTTGCACTGTCTCAATCACTGTCACTCATACTCACTCCCTCACCCATTCACTAATTTTCCTCCTCTCTCACTTTAACTCACTCACACACTCACGTACTCATTCTCATTCATACTCACTCCCACTCACTGTCACTCACACATAATGTACTCACACACTTTCACTCACCTATTCTCACTTTTGCTGACAAACTCAGAAACGCACTTTCATACACTCAGTCTGTTACACTCATTGGCTCTCACTCACATTTGCTGGTGTAGAGGCGGGTCTGCTTTGAACTCCTTTTGCACAGAACCTATGCTTTAATAATTATGGATTGGTAAGCCCCTAAGGACCATAAGCCCCAGTGCCATAGCACCTTCTCTCCCATTTAAAGATACACCCTTGACTCACTCCAGCTCCCTCTTTCAATCACTCATTTCTAACTCATTCACATCCCTTTGTTTATTTACCTTGTACTCACTTTCTCTTATTCAAACTCACGCTCACTGATTCTCACTCGCTTTTGCTCTCATTGACACTTGCAAACACACGCTTTAACTCATTCACTCTCAAATACTCACAAACAAGCACTCACACATCCACAGTGAAACAAAACTAGTTTTTTTTCTGCATACCTTGCTTCCTTTGCTGGCAACTCCTACTTTCCAGAAGCAGGGCAGGAATATAGCACTCAATCTGATTCAGCTAGGCCTAATTTTCAAGGAGGAACCAGACCAATTAGCAGGGTCAGAATTAAAAAGTGGAAGAACTATCTCAACCTCTTCCGCTGGTGCCTGATAAGACTGGAAACACAGATCTATCAGACGCTAGGACAGTGCTTGAAACCCTACCCAACTCAAACATTCTTTATTGTTTTGGTTAATTAAAATCGTAACAACGTTCTTTTAAATCACTTTTCTGATTGACTAAAAATTCAAGTACAGTGCCTAAGTGCTAAATAGATCTTAACAGCGCCATAGAGTCTATTTGTTAAAACCATATACCAACGTCAACATTACATGAAGTAGGCTGCTCCAATAAACAAACAGTTCAGATTAATGAATAAGACAACTGTTAAACTACTTAATACAGTGCAACACTGCTAACACGATGCCATTGAGAGAAATACTTTAACAGGACTTAACAGTTTATATTGATATGTTAAAAAATGATCAGGTTGTATAATCTTATTTACTAATATCGCTTGTCTGCATGTACAAATTGCTCTAGTTTTAAAATTCTGTTTTAATAAAGTGGTGCGTGGTTGACATAAAAGCGGCACATACAAACCAAGGCCCGTATTTATACTCCGTTTGCGCCGAATTAGCGTCGTTTTTTTCGACGCAAATTCGGCGCGAAACTAACGCCATATTTATACTTTGGCGTTAGACGCGTCTAGCGCCAAAGTATTGGCAAATAGCGTCATTTTTTTGCGTGAACGCCTTCCTTGCGTTAATGAGATGCAAGGAAGGCGTTCCCGTCTAAAAAAATGACGGCGACGCAAATGCGTCGTATTTATACTCCCGGGCAAAAATCACGCCCGGGAGTTGGCGGGTCAAAAAACCCAGCATTTGCGCCACTATTTAACGCCTGGGTCAGGGTAGGCGTTAAGGGGCCTGTGGGCTCAAAATGAGCCCACAGGTGCCCTCCCCTGCCCCCAGGGGCCCCCCCTGCCACCCCTGCCCACCCCAGGAGGACACCCAAGGATGGAGGGACCCACCCCAGGGACATTCAGGTAAGTTCAGGTAAGTATAATTGTTTATATTTTTTATTTTTTTTTGGGTGGCATAGGGGGGCCTTATTTGTGCCCCCCTACATGCCACTATGCCCAATGACCATGCCCAGGGGACACAAGTCCCCTGGGCATGGCCATTGGGCAAGGGGGCATGACTCCTGTCTTTACTAAGACAGGAGTCATGAAATGGCGTCTGGGCGTCGTAAAAAAATGGCGCAAATCGGGTTGAGGCGATTTTTTTGCCTCAACCTGACTTGCCCCATTTTAAGACGCCCTAACGTCATTTTTGACCAACGCCGGCGCTGCCTGGTCTACGTGGTTTTTTTCCACGCACACCAGGCAGCGCCGGTCTGCTTGCGCCGGCTAACGCCATTCCATAAATACGGCGCCCGCATGGCGCTTCAGAATGGCGTTAGACGGCGCTAAATTTTTTGACGCTAAACTGCGTTAGCGCAGTTTAGCGTCAAAAAGTATAAATATGGGCCCAAGTGAATAAAATCCTCTTTCTCTGCAAAACGAGTGTATGTTGTTGGGCCATTATGTTTACAAGGCGGTTGACACGCCAGCGTTAGTAATTGGCCAAACTGAATGGCCATCAGTCTTCGCTTAATTTCTGCCGGAAAAGTAATACTTGGATATGAACCTGACTTCAGACTGTCTTGGAAGTTAAGCACCACCCTCGCATGGGATTGGTGATTAAAACGGTCATTGTCTTCCAAATGAATATGCATCTTTGCAGCTTTATTCAGCAATTCCTTAAAAGCCAAAGAAGGCAAGTTTTTATTCCAAAGTTCTGTCGGGTGGGTCGATTTCAAAGGGGTATACACATATTTATGAGAAGTAGATCGAGGATCTTTTTCTAAAGTGATGATAATAACTTAGTGATCAAGCTTCATGGTCAGAACTTATTTTATAAGAGAAAAATGTTCCTCTAAACAAACCTTATCTACACTCACAATCAGTCTCATACTTCTCACCAATCATACACTTAAAATAACTTGCATACAGTACCACAACAATATAAGGCTCACAATTCTGTTACAAAAATACACAAAATCATTTATTTGTTAAAAAAATAATCAGGGTGAATATCACTTAGGGAAATGCATCATGAAACTATGTTTTCGACCTTGCTTCTTTTAGACAAACTCCTTACACATACAAAGAATTATAGATCACAGATAATGTTTGTTTAGGGGAACATTTTTCTCTTTCAAGTGTTGTGGATGCCCCATCCCACTTTTAAGTAAGGGGCCCTCTCTCTTCTTTTTCTGGGACTTATTTTATGCCGGTATTTTATTGTGGTATACATTATCCCCAATAGTTGACGTGTAGCCCGAAACTCCAGTCGAACTTGTGCTGGGGATGAGTTTGGAGGGAAGTTTGAACACCTGCTTGAAATCGTTGACCTTGCAGTCCGTGCAAGAGAGCTGCATCCTGACCTCACATGGCAACACTGGCATTCACTAGATTTGGTAACGATTTCGCCACTATTACAGAAAGTAGTGGCTTAAAATAAGGACTATCCTGTTTCTTTTCAAGAGTGAAAAAAGCAAAAATTAACACATTCCCTATCTTTAAAGTGTAATGTTTTTGCTCGGAGAAGTGTACCCTGTTGTCTTCGTATACGCCCATGTATTTGTAGCAGTTGACCTTTCCAGTTTTGTCTTTTCCAAACGGATCTTGACTGAAGGCCCAGGTCGATTGCTGATGGCCATTATTATAGTTTTTGTTGTATTAATCTAAAGTTTATTAGCCTCGACATAGTTATTCAGTGCAGCAACTAGCCTTTGTAATCTCACTTTTGTTAAGCTTAACAGTAAAACGTCTTCCTCATAAGACCTATGGTATAGGCATAGAGAACCCAGGCGCAGTGGATGGAAATTTACGTGATTGAGCTTTGATGACCAATCTTCCATAAACAGGTTAGAGGTGTTGAGCCAGCATACACACCAGCTTTAAACTTTGTTGGGTTCCAATCTTCCTTGAGAGTCTTGTGTCACAGCCCTTCTTAATTTGGATCCAGGTTTTCAAGGGTACCTGTTGATGGCTGGAAGCTCCTTATGGAAAAATGAAAGGAATGGAAACTCCCAGATAGGGTCCCACTATCTACTCAGTCGAATGCTGCTTTGAAGTCTATAAATCCACAATTAGTGAAACTGATAATATATTCATTATTGTGCCAAATCCTTTCCTTCATTCAGTCTGATTTACTGGGGCTGCATTGTTCTTGGTAGACCACTAAGGGGGTCATTCTGACCCCAGCCGGCGGCGGAAGCCGCCGGCCTGGCTGGGACCGCCAGAATACCGCTGCGCGGTCAAAAGACCGCCGTGGGTATTCTGGGTTTCCCGCTGGGCTGGCGGGCGACCGCCAGAAGGCCGCCTGCCAGCCCAGCGGGAAACACCCTTCCATGAGGATGCCGGCTCCGAATGGAGCCGGCGGAGTGGAAGGGGTGCGACGGGTGCAGTTGCACCCGTCGCGATTTTCAGTGTCTGCATGGCAGACACTGAAAATCATGGTGGGGCCCTGTTACGGGGGCCCCTGCAGTGCCCATGCCATTGGCATGGGCACTGCAGAGGCCCCCAGGGGCCCCACAACACCCCTTACCGCCATCCTGTTCCTGGCGGCCACGACCGCCAGGAACAGGATGGCGGTAATGGGGGTCGGAATCCCCATGGCGGCGCAGCAAGCTGCGCCGCCATGGAGGATTCCCCAGGGCAGCGGAAAACCGGCGGTACACCGCCGGTTTTCCGTTTCTGACCGCGGCTGTACCACCGCGGTCAGAATGCCCATTGGAGCACCGCCAGCCTGTTGGCGGTGCTCCCGCGGTCGTTGACCCTGGCGGTTTTTACCGCCAGGGTCAGAATAACCCCCTAAGTCTGCTCTGCGATAATTTAAGGAGGCATACTACTTGGCCTTTGAATCTATTAGCACTATGAGCCTATAAATGGCTGGACTGGATCTTTCACCACCCTTGAAGACTGGATTTATTATGGAACCACGCCAACTCTCCAGAATGGAGTCTGTTAACTGCACCTCAGTTTACAATGTTGATAATATGTTTGCCCAAAACTGAGGGTCCTCTTAAAACGTGGCCTGTGGTATACCATGTGGCCCTGGCCCACAATCTCGGCACCCAGCAATTATGACTTCAGATGCCAATACGACTGTCATTCATATTCACGGAATCTTTTTTACGTGTCTTCTAGAGTGTAAGGCCCACTGTATAAAATATCATTTAAGTCATTAGTTTAATTTATTCTGATCATTTTGCCTTTTTAGATTACTTCTTCTGTCACTAGTTCTTTGGGGTGATCTCTGACGAAATCAATGAAGTCATCAGATTTAATCGCTATAATCATTTTGCCTTTATGGTTGTCTTCTTTGATCACTGGTTCTTCAAGATGCACTCTGACAGCAAACTTTTTCTCAAGATTTAGAACCCATGATTCTTCCAAAACATTTGAGTTGTTTATTGTAGAGATTGGTCTATTAAACCCATTGATAGACTCCCAGAAGATCCTGGAGTTGGTCTGCTTGGTTCTGTGTATTAATTTTGCACAGAATGTCTCTGTCTTCAACTTGCGATCCTCCTAAAGCTGTTTTTAAAAATTGTTTTCTTAATAGTTTTACTGCTTCACATGGAAAGGATAGACACTTGTTTTTCCTCAAGAGTCTAATGATCTTTCTTGGCTAATTTTTTAGAATTTTACAATGGAATAAAAGCACTGTGTGCCTTTTTCCTAATGGCCGTGCATTGTTTTGAGGTAAGGTGCATACATTAACAGGCTGATGGTAAAATCCTTCATTGCATAAATTTGAATACTTGTTGTCTTGATGTTGGTCTTCAAGATTTATTTGGCTTAGTGAATCAGGCCATCTATTGTGTTATTACTTCACTTTAGACACCTAAAAATGGCTGTTTTTATTAAGTCAGTATCTACTAGAGTGCGGACATGTATTGGCTGGCTTATTCCAAGTGTGAACATCTGATGAAAGTGATCACTGAGGGTTGTATATTTAATTGTATATTGCCTTAAAATAGAATTAGTGATAATGATAAGATTGTATAGTCTATAATCGATCAGGACTGGGAACCATGCTAAGTATATTTAGGAGGATTATTGTTTTATGATCTTCCATTTAACACTCTCATGCCTAAAAATCCCAAGGCCTTCACTAGGTTTTGTCCTTTTATAGCACAACGTTTTGATGTAGAACATGACTGTGTGTGTACATTCCATGTCAGCTTTCATCTTTGTCTGGAGTATAAATTAAATTATCATTGAAGTCTCCTGTCAGGATTATCTCTCAAAATAGATTTGTTAGCCTAAATTCAGTTATACTAGAAGTCAGCACTGCTTAGAGCTCTTTTTTCTTCTTCGGATTAGGTTGAGCATAGACTTTAAGTAGCAAATCAGGTGAAATATTGTCCTTGTTCCTCTTACTAAATTTAATTATTTGTAGGCCAGGATCTGTTTGAAATTATGTCTCTAGTTGGCAGAGGTATGCACCCTATCCATGTAGAGTCCACAATCCTAGTCAAGGAAAGTCATATGCACACTTTAAATGTACCTGTGTTCACCCTCTGGCAGCTTGGAGCAGGCAGACATAACTTAAGAGGCAATGTGTAAAGTATTTTCGCAACACACACACAGCAAACCAATGAGAAAACCACAAAACACTTCACACCGGATTGGAAAAATAGAGAATATTTATCTGAGTTGAATAAAACCAAATGCAGTGCGTTCGCTGGGACCTGTCTTAGAGTCTTTATGTATGTATGTATGTATTGAGTATTTATAAAGCGCAATCCGGCTCGAGGGCATCGAAGCGCTAACTGGGTGAGGCTATGTCCGCTAGAGGGGAGACTCCAAATCTTATCGCGGTAAGAGCCAGGTCTTAACCAGTCTCCTAAATGTCAGATAATTATGTTCTTACCTTAGTTCCAGTGGAAGTGAGTTCCAGATTTTAGCAGCTGCGATAGTGAACGCTCTGTCGCCCCACTTCGCCTTTTTGGTACGGGGAGTTTGAATTCGATAGGCGGTGGCAGATCGCAACAACCTTTTAGGTCTGTACCATTGCAGCTTAGTGGTCAGTGCCTTAGGCCCAATCCCATGGACGGCCTTGTGAGTAATGCAGAGGGCCTTGAAAGAGATCCGTTAGGCCACTGGAAGCCAGTGTAGGTTTTTGAGGCACTTCTTAGCAGAGGCTGCGCGGGGCTGCTTCAGTAGAAGCCTAGCAGCAGTGTTCTGCATCAACTGCAGCTTATTTAGTGATACTTTATCCAGGTTGAGCAGAAGCGCATTCCTGTAATCCAATCTGGAAATGACCAGAGCTAAAGTAGCAGTAATTCTACAAGGTTATGGAATAAAAGGAAAAACTTTTTTTCATTTCTTCAGAGTACACATGCAGGTTTTTATTATTTGATTAACCTGGGGTTTAAAGGACAGTTGATCATCGAAAAGTAATCCTAGATTCCTGGAGGTAGACCCTGGCACAGGAAGAGTGCTACACTCTTTGGGCCACCAAATGGAAGACCAGTATTCCCTCTTGATCCCAAAGCACAGGATCTCCGTTTTTTCGCAATTCAGTTTTAGCCAATTGGCCTTCATCCAGCTGTTCACTGCTATCATGCAGGCGTTAAAGCGGATCGCCACTTCCTCCATGTCTTTGTTTATCGGGATGATAATCTGAGTATCATCTGCATAGGAAATTGGGATAAAACCGAAGGAGCGGATTAGCTCTGCAAGCGGTGCCACGTACACGTTGAATAGCGTCGGGCTGAGAGAAGAGCCCTGAGGGACCCCGCACAGCAGGAGGTAGGCAGGGGATCTAAAATCACCACTGCTGACTGAGGCCCATCTATCTGATAGAAAGGACTCAATCAGCTTGAGAGCTTGATCTCTAATACCTGCCTGATGTAAACGTTCTAACAGGATGTGTGGGGCAACGGTGTCAAGTGCTGCCGACAGGTCTAATAGAACCAAGAAGACCCCCTGCCCCTCATCAACTAACCTGCGTATGGTATCGGATGATGCAATGAGAACTGGTTCAGTACTATGGGATTTCCGAAAGCCATGTTGCGAACTGTCTAGGCCCCCTGAGGCTAACAGGAAATCGACTAGTTCTTCATTGATATATTTTTCCAGAATTTTGGCCACATAAGGGAGCAGGGCTATTGGTTTACCCGATTCCTTCTTTTTAAAGGGAATAATAATGGTTTCTTTCCATGCCTTAGGATGTAGACCGGTCAGAAGGACCTCCTGAAAAATGGGGACCAGCATGGATGCCACCAGCTCCGGTACTAATTGAAGGATGGCGGGGGGACAGAGATCCAATGGAGAGCCTGATTTGCATTCCAAAAGCAGCTTGCAAATGATCTCTTGAGATGGCATTCTTAACCTAGAAAGCAGATAAGGCTTATCTGGAGTCCCATTAGGTGCCACCACAGGGAGCAGAGGCATAGCTGTCCAGGGAGGAGAATTCACCTGTTCATTGTCCGAGATGAAACTAGAGTAGATGTTAAGAATTTTACATTCAAAGAATTTGGCTATTTTGTTACATAAATCTTGGGAGTTCTCTATTTTAGATGTGCCTAAGGGAGTAGTGAGAACATTAATGGTCCTAAATAGCGCTCTGGAAGAGTTAGCTGCCTCCCTGATTTTAAGTGTAAAATAGTCCGATTTAGCTACCAAACAAGCTTCTTTGTAAGTGTTTAGGGCTAATTTTAAATCCGCTCTCTCATTGTCCCTAGGATTCAATTTCCAGCAATTCTCCTTCTGTCGGTATTTCCTCTGTAAAATTTTGAGGTCCCGAGAGAACCATGGTTGACTGGGTTTTTTCCTGGTGTGTAGAGCAGAAGCCCTCGCCGGCACTAATGAGTCCATTGCCAGCGCGAATCCCTGATTGAACCTGGAAAGCGATGGCAGAGTAAATGCCTTCGGATCATTCCAGCTCTGTATTAATGCCGTTTCCAAAGGTTCTGCCTTATTACTTTTCCAAGGTCTTAGTAGTTTTTTCGGGGGAATGGGTGTCGGAGGTGGCTGTCTAACCAAAAATTTGAACATCAGGAGCGAGTAGTCAGTCCACTCTAGCGGGGCCGTTAAAAGATTAAGATCCTCCTCGGGACGGGTAAAAATCCCATCAAGAGTATGGCCAGCTCTATGAGTGGCCAACCCATCCTTTAGAACCCAGTCCAAAGCCCCCATAAGGTTAAGAAATTCAATGCAAAAACAACAAGTGATGGACGGAATGCTGAACATTGTCAAACATTCACCCCCAGTCACAGATCTGGGTTTAATCCATCGTTTTTTTGCTGCCCATGCCATTCCAGTTTGGACCCAGCCATATGCAAATCAGTCTTGACCCTGTTCGCCATGGGAACAGTCCAGCCCGAACTGCTAGGCCAGGTCTTCCCTGGACTGGAAACAAGCATCCTGGGACCGGTTTCGGGGTTTCACCCCTCATCAGCCAGGCTAGCTTGAATCCAGTGGCATGGGAAGCAAGGGACCACGTCTGGGCATACCCTTCCCACTTAGGGCGACAAATGCAAAAACAACAAGTGATGGACGGAATGCTGAACATTGTCAAACATTCACCCCCAGTCACAGATCTGGGTTTAATCCATCGTTTTTTTGCTGCCCATGCCATTCCAGTTTGGACCCAGCCATATGCAAATCAGTCTTGACCCTGTTCGCCATGGGAACAGTCCAGCCCGAACTGCTAGGCCAGGTCTTCCCTGGACTGGAAACAAGCATCCTGGGACCGGTTTCGGGGTTTCACCCCTCATCAGCCAGGCTAGCTTGAATCCAGTGGCATGGGAAGCAAGGGACCCACGTCTGGGCATACCCTTCCCACTTAGGGCGACAAATGCAAAAACAACAAGTGATGGACGGAATGCTGAACATTGTCAAACATTCACCCCCAGTCACAGATCTGGGTTTAATCCATCGTTTTTTTTCTGCCCATGCCATTCCAGTTTGGACCCAGCCATATGCAAATCAGTCTTGACCCTGTTCGCCATGGGAACAGTCCAGCCCGAACTGCTAGGCCAGGTCTTCCCTGGACTGGAAACAAGCATCCTGGGACCGGTTTCAGGGTTTCACCCCTCATCAGCCAGGCTAGCTTGAATCCAGTGGCATGGGAAGCAAGGGACCCACGTCTGGGCATACCCTTCCCACTTAGGGCGACAAATGCAAAAACAACAAGTGATGGACGGAATGCTGAACATTGTCAAACATTCACCCCCAGTCACAGATCTGGGTTTAATCCATCGTTTTTTTGCGTCCCATGCCATTCCAGTTTGGACCCAGCCATATGCAAATCAGTCTTGACCCTGTTCGCCATGGGAACAGTCCAGCCCGAACTGCTAGGCCAGGTCTTCCCTGGACTGGAAACAAGCATCCTGGGACCGGTTTCGGGGTTTCACCCCTCATCAGCCAGGCTAGCTTGAATCCAGTGGCATGGGAAGCAAGGGACCCACGTCTGGGCATACCCTTCCCACTTAGGGCGACAAATGCAAAAACAAGTGATGGACGGAATGCTGAACATTGTCAAACATTCACCCCCAGTCACAGATCTGGGTTTAATCCATCATTTTTTTGCTGCCCATGCCATTCCAGTTTGGACCCAGCCATATGCAAATCAGTCTTGACCCTGTTCGCCATGGGAACAGTCCAGCCCGAACTGCTAGGCCAGGTCTTCCCTGGACTGGAAACAAGCATCCTGGGACCGGTTTCGGGGTTTCACCCCTCATCAGCCAGGCTAGCTTGAATCCAGTGGCATGGGAAGCAAGGGACCCACGTCTGGGCATACCCTTCCCACTTAGGGCGACAAATGCAAAAACAACAAGTGATGGACGGAATGCTGAACATTGTCAAACATTCACCCCCAGTGACAGATCTGGGTTTAATCCATCGTTTTTTTGCTGCCCATGCCATTCCAGTTTGGACCCAGCCATATGCAAATCAGTCTTGACCCTGTTCTCCATGGGAACAGTCCAGCCCGAACTGCTAGGCCAGGTCTTCCCTGGACTGGAAACAAGCATCCTGGGACCGGTTTCGGGGTTTCACCCCTCATCAGCCAGGCTAGCTTGAATCCAGTGGCATGGGAAGCAAGGGACCCACGTCTGGGCATACCCTTCCCACTTAGGGCGACAAATGCAAAAACAACAAGTGATGGATGGAATGCTGAACATTGTCAAACATTCACCCCCAGTCACAGATCTGGGTTTAATCCATCGTTTTTTTGCTGCCCATGCCATTCCAGTTTGGACCCAGCCATATGCAAATCAGTCTTGACCCTGTTCGCCATGGGAACAGTCCAGCCCGAACTGCTAGGCCAGGTCTTCCCTGGACTGGAAACAAGCATCCTGGGACCGGTTTCGGGGTTTCACCCCTCATCAGCCAGGCTAGCTTGAATCCAGTGGCATGGGAAGCAAGGGACCCACGTCTGGGCATACCCTTCCCACTTAGGGCGACAAATGCAAAAACAACAAGTGATGGACGGAATGCTGAACATTGTCAAACATTCACCCCCAGTCACAGATCTGGGTTTAATCCATCGTTTTTTTGCTGCCCATGCCATTCCAGTTTGTACCCAGCCATATGCAAATCAGTCTTGACCCTGTTCGCCATGGGAACAGTCCAGCCCGAACTGCTAGGCCAGGTCTTCCCTGGACTGGAAACAAGCATCCTGGGACCGGTTTCGGGGTTTCACCCCTCGTCAGCCAGGCTAGCTTGAATCCAGTGTCATGGGAAGCAAGGGACCCACGTCTGGGCATACCCTTCCCACTTAGGGCAACAAATGCAAAAACAACAAGTGATGGACGGAATGCTGAACATTGTCAAACATTCACCCCCAGTCACAGATCTGGGTTTAATCCATCGTTTTTTTTCTGCTCATGCCATTCCAGTTTGGACCCAGCCATATGCAAATCAGTCTTGACCCTGTTCGCCATGGGAACAGTCCAGCCCGAACTGCTAGGCCAGGTCTTCCCTGGACTGGAAACAAGCATCCTGGGACCGGTTTCGGGGTTTCACCCCTCATCAGCCAGACTAGCTTGAATCCAGTGGCATGGGAAGCAAGGGACCTACGTCTGGGCATACCCTTCCCACTTAGGGCGACAAATGCAAAAACAACAAGTGATGGACGGAATGCTGAACATTGTCAAACATTCACCCCCAGTCACAGATCTGGGTTTAATCCATCGTTTTTTTACTGCCCATGCCATTCCAGTTTGGACCCAGCCATATGCAAATCAGTCTTGACCCTGTTCGCCATGGGAAAAGTCCAGCCCGAACTGCTAGGCCAGGTCTTCCCTGGACTGGAAACAAGCATCCTGGGACCGGTTTCGGGGTTTCACCCCTCATCAGCCAGGCTAGCTTGAATCCAGTGGCATGGGAAGCAAGGGACCCACGTCTGGGCATACCCTTCCCACTTAGGGCGACAAATGCAAAAACAACAAGTGATGGACGGAATGCTGAACATTGTCAAACATTCACCCCCAGTCACAGATCTGGGTTTAATCCATCGTTTTTTTGCTGCCAATCCAATGAAATTCAATAACCAGCGGGTCGCTCGAATCATCAAAGTGAATATTAAAATCTCCTAAGATAATTGCTTTAGGGGCCATGATAAGGGGTTCCAACAGGAAGGTCCATGTAGAGAGGAATTTAGTGAGGGGGCCAGGGGGGTGATAAATTAGTAAGCCCTCAGAGACCAAGGAATTGCCATAGAGAAGTTTAAAGGCCATAGTTTCACAGACCTCTGACGAGTAACTTGCGCTATTCCAAATGCAGGTGAGATCAGACCTGCAGATAATAGCCAGGCCTCCTCCTCTGCCCGTGTTCCTGTCTACCCTATAAAAGGAGAAGCCGATGGGAGCTGCCTCAATGAAGTCAGGATCCGAGTCTGGCCTCGCCCAAGTTTCTGTTAAGAAGAGACAGTCTATGTTGAGGGTGGAGTTGAGTTCACTGATTTCAAATTTATGTTTGGGGAGGGATCTGCCATTAATGAGGGCAAAGGAGCCCACAACTCTAAAGTCCCTTATGCCTCCACCAGAAGCATGTTCTAAGTTGTAACCTCCTTCTTCCCGGGCTCCCCGGATTCTCTGTTTTCCCACCATTAGTGGTGTAGGCGCCGTCCAGTTGCACTGCGCACACCTCCAAGCATAGGAAATGCCAGGGATAAGTGTGTGCGAGCACCGGGGGCCCGCAAAATTTTTACGTTCAGAGATGGTGTACCTGTTCCTTCTAGAGCAAGGTGTTAGGTCCCTGGCCCTCCGTCCTGTTCTGGCGCGGATGGGCGCAGACAGGCTTGCCTTTGGTGCGCAAGCGGCGCGCCCGCTGCGCGGCCGTGTTGCTGCCCTCATTTATCCCCCCTTATCAGAAGAGGCAGATCAACTAGACCGCTAACCCCGGTCCCTGCCGGGAAACAGGAAGTGGGCTCTAACAGGCCCAAACTTCCTGCAAAAACGGGTCCAAAAACTAAAAAGGACCTCCGGCGAAAAAGTGTATCCCAACAGCCCTCAGGGGAGCATCAACAAGGTAAAGAGACTGCCTACTAAAATGTTTAGCTAAAAAGTGAAAAGCACGTTAAAATAAAATGTCTTAAAACCCCCACCTCGGTATTTTAGAAAATGAGTGTACACAGATTCAGTTCAACAGTAATTATCGTAATTTGGGTAAAGCATTAAATATTGCTGTTTTGGAAATTGATGCATAGAAGTCAACTATAGCCCCAACCCGGCGGTTTAGCAGATGTGAGTATTGTGTAGGTATCCCCTGCAACAAGGAGCACTGCATCACACTGTCTGGACTGTTTGGGTCCATGTTAAAACAAGGAATTACACCGCCATGGGGGATGGCCAGTACAAATGAAGTACCTTGTTAGATCGACATCGCCGCTAATAGTGGAGTCAGGTTGGGGAGTGGCAGGCGAGGTGCAGGCACATATAGGGGGTGATTCTAACTCTGACGGGCGGCGGAGGCCGCCCGCCAGAGTTCCCCCCTCCAGAACACCGCTCCGCGGTCATAAGACCGCTGCGGTGATTCTGGGTTTCCCACTGGGCTGGCGGGCGACCGCCAAAAGGCCGCCCGCCAGCCCAGTGGGAAACACCCTTCCCACGAGGAAGCCGGCTCCGAACGGAGCCGGCGGAGTGGGAAGGTGCGACGGGTGCAGTTGCACCCGTCGCGAATTTCACTGTCTGCAATGCAGACAGTGAAATTCAAAGTGGGGCCCGCTTACGGGGGCCCCTGCAGTGCCCATGCCATTGGTATGGGCACTGCAGTGGCCCCCAGGGGCCCCACGACACCCCATACCGCCATCCCGTTCCTGGCGGGCGAACCGCCAGGAACAGGATGGCGGTTTGGGGTGTCTGAATCCCCATGGCGGCGCAGCGAGCTGCGCCGCCATGGAGGATTCAGAAGGGCAGCGGAAAACCGGCGGGAGACCGCCGGTTTTCCTCTTCTGACCGCGGCCAAACCGCCGCGGTCAGAATGCCCTGCGGGTTCCCGCCAGCCTGTTGGCGGTGCTCCCGCCGACCAGACCGCCGGGGGTCAGAATCACCCCCATAGTGTATCACAGTTGCCTGAGCAACTGGGCAGGGCACCTCTAACAGCAGCACCTGTGGAGATCAGCAAAGGCATGGCAAGCGCGATGCGTGTTTCACAGTGTGGTGGCAGGCACTTCACTCTAGAAGTATAGGTGTGAGCTCCACTCCACCTTTACAGTGTAGGAAGACCCATCAATATTCAGATTAATACAGGTACAGTTGAGCGTCCTGTGTTATGGGCAGGTGGAGGGGATGCACAAATGCAGCTGTTGTCCAGACCAGACATGTATTGGAGACAGAGCAATGAGAGCAGTGAAATACCCACTTTCTAAAAGTGGCATTTTTAAAATAATAATAATAAATCCGACTTTACCAGTCAAGAGGATTTATCATTACCATTCTAATGATATGAAAAATGATACAGCTACTCCTTTATGATTAGGAATTACAACTTAAAAGTATATTAAGGAATTTGCAAAGCTGGCCTATGAGAGGAAAAGGCCTCACAGTAATAAAAAATGACTTTGGGAGTTTTCCATTACCAAGACAAGTAAAACTTAAAATTACATGTTCTGCCTTTGACTTACATGCACCCTGCCCTATGGGCTTTCTGAGGCCACCTTTAGGGGTGACATATGTAAGAAAATAGAGTTAAGGCTTGGCAAGATGTTTTAAATGCTTAGTCAAAGTGGCAGTGAAACTGTACACACAGGCTGAGCAATGGCAGGCCTGAGACATGTTTAAGGACTAGGGTGGCACAATCAGTGCTAAAAGCCCGCAAGTAGAATTTCATTCACAAGCCCTCGGTATTGGAATACCACTTTACAAGGGACTTACAAGTAAATTAAATGCCAGTTGTGGAGACACTATTATTACCATGTTTAGGGGAGAAGCATGTGCACTTTATCACTGGTTAGCAGTGGTAAAGTGCTCAGAGTCCTAAGGTCAACAAAAAGATACAGTGAAAAACAGGATGTAAAAGGCAAAAAGTCTGGGGAAAACCACCATAAGGATGCCAGGTCAAACAGGATCAATCAAAGGTAACTGTTCAGAAATTATGTTCATGGTAAGTGACGCATAAACTGCTAGCACACCTTTTGGTCTCCAGTAGCACAGTGATTTTTATGGCCTTGACATGGTAGGTTGTGTAATCTTCCACTGTCAAAGTATCCATTGACCACGTCTCTTGTAAAGCAATAATTTCAAATTTATCCCAGTTCTTTATTGGGACACCGTCTTGCAGCAATGTGTTTGCCACTTTGATGTTCCATGAGAGGAGATGTAGCTTCTCATACAAGACCTCTATTGTCTGTGACTTGGGAAGTCATATTTTGCCTGGGGAATCTAATGCTGATGAAATCCAATTCACCGATGCAGACTTGAATTGTTGGTTGGTTTTCGTTTAATTGACCCTACACATCGCAGGGGAGTTTTCGCGAGTACCCTGCAAGACTGAGTAGACAAGAACAGTTCAGAAGCAGCTGTTTTCCTAGGGTTCTGCAACAATGGAAGAGGATATTGGAGCTGTGTGATTTTCATTAATATACCCCACATTTCAAATGTACTAACAAACTTCAGAATTAAGGTGGCTATGTCATCTGTTCTCCATGTGGTGAGAGTTAGCTCAGGCTGTTTTGGGCCTTTGTTTGAGATAAATTTGACTGATAAAAGTTCTGATGATTTTATATGCTTCAAGTGAGGAATGTTTGCTAGGAGGGTAATAATATTTCCTATACTGAGGATATCCTGTGGGCCTTGAGAGGCATAATCTAGTTCTAGAAAAAGTTGCTAAGTTTCCTTCGCCTGAACCAGGGATAGACGTCTGGTTGATGGAAGCATTAGGAAACGTTCTTGGCAAGATGCTGCTTGTACACTCAATTTCCAACCGACTGCTACTGGTTCAGGGGGTAGCCCCATATCTCTTGATTTTGACCAATATATTTTTTATTTTTATAAGGTCATCAAAAAGACCTGCCTGCTTGCACCATAGGGGAACAGTCACTGCTTTCTGAGCCTGATTACTATTGAGTGTTGTTACGCTCTGATCATGGACAGTACTTGTCTATACCTTCTATTAGGTGTGCGATTTGGATGGAATTGTACCTTTTTTCACCTTTTTAATGGAGGGTCCTGTGCATGATTAATTTTGTGAATCAAGCTTGGTCTTTTTGCACATTACTTTGTTGTTTTGCCTACTTGATCCAGTGGTTACTGCTTTACGCGGAGCACACTCAACCATTTTATTTGGCTTCTATTGTTGAGTACTGGCAAAATCCGTTAGAGAGTTGTCTTGCCCTGTGCTTGAGATATTATGTCTGGTGTTTTTTGTTATTAATGCAATATCCAATGAATCTGAAGCTATAAGCTCTGCATCTATGTATCAGTGTCAGTTAACATGTTCATAATGGTATGGTCATCTATGGCTTGTTTTACGTCAAATATCAGATATGTTCTAGTAAGCTCTACTTTTGTATTATGGTTGTGTTTATTTCTGTCCTTTTACGTTTCCTTTGCCTTTTTGTCTGTTTGGGAACTACATCACTAGTTGCAGTTGTGACATGTGATAGTAACGTTTGTGAAGGCTGAAATAGTTCTTCCCTCTTTTCTTGATTATTGATATTTTTAATAGAATAGTCACAGAGCATATTTACATGTATTGTTGTGGTCGTGCTTGCTTAGCTCTGTTTCTTGGGTGGAAGTGTGGAGTTCATCAGTGGGGGCGGAGGTTTTTTTGTCAAATCTAGGATACTTGTCAAAATAGCAGGAAGACTGCTTGACTTGTTGACTATTGGGCCACATAAGCAAGTTGTTTGCAAAGGCAGATACATTGCTTGGACCACATTATTAGTCCCATTAAGGTTTCCAGTTTTGTATTGATTTCAGAAATATGTGTAGCCATTAAATTCATAAGGTCAATCTGGATATCCAGTTTATCAGACTGCAGAATAAGTGCATTAATTGAGTCTTGTAAAGTGGGTTACATTGATTCATAAAGACCTGTAAGGTTATCAGGTTTCAGACTTGAGTTTGTGTCTAACACATTCATTGCTGCAGTCTGTGTTTTGGCTGTTGACCCACTTATATTCCTCCTGATGGTATGTGAAGGAGTACTTGCTGTAGCTCCCAAGGTCTTCGGAGTAGGATATACCAAAGACCTTAGTAAATGATTTACTGTTTTTAGGAGCTCTTCGTGCATAATTTGTATTCATGTACTTGCTGAATTGAGCTCAAGATCTAGTGAAATTAGCCAGACTGTCTTATCTTCCGTGATCTGATCTAAGTCCAATTCTGTCAGATATTAGATATTGAGATTGAGTGCAGCCAGAAGCTGTCTTCCTCCTCTATACAATCAGTAGAAATGCAACAGATTTTGTGTTGCATTACTTGATTTAACCTTGTTTGAGATTATGGTCGGGGAGTGGGATTGGATTGGTTTGGAGCATAAACCAAAGCTTGTATTATGGTGGGTATGTCTATCATCTTTGTGTGTTACTATGTTTGCCCTAATTGGCCAGGGTATGCCCAGACGTGGGTCCCTTGCTCACTGTGCCTCTGGATTCAAGCTAGCCTGGTTGATGAGGGATGATACCCCAAAACTGGTCTCAGGATGCTTGTTTCCTGTCCAGGGAGGACCTGGCTTGGAAAAATAGCAATTGATTAAACACAGATTTGTGACTGGGGGTGAGTGTTTGAAATGTTTTGACACTCCGTCCATCATTTTATTCTGTGATGTTGCTGTGTCCATGTAGTGTCTGTGTGGGTACAATAGTATGGCAGTGCGATGTGGTGTGCAGTGGGCAGTATGCGGGCCCTCCTGTAGGAGCAAGCTGCACTGGCCTAAAAACAGCCACTTCTGCACCTATCCAGAGAACACCACAGCCCTAGGGTCTTACCTGCATGCCAGTGACAGTCACTGACAGGACTCGCTACACTCAAATTGTGCGTGCTCCAGTGTCCTTCAAGCTCTCATCTCAGACTTCCAGAGGAGAGCTGCTGCTCATCCTTTACTTCACTACCACACCAATATGATGACTCTCCAGTGCGGTGATCACTGCCAAAATATGCCCTACCCATGCCCCTTTTGATCTGTTTTACTCCATAATGTTCTCAGTGATGCACTGATGTGCATCATGACAGTCCCATTTTAGCAGATCTACTGTATTTCTACTCCAAATTTGCATTGCGCTTTGAGCTGGAACATAACTAAAGTACGCCTTCACATGTACAATCCAGACATCCACTACAGGGTTATTAAAAGAAATTGGAGTATGAGCTGAGGGGTTATATGACCACTTCAGGCAGACAGGTTTAACTTGGACAATATGTCAAGATTTTCTGCAGTACTAAAACAGCAATAAAGATGAAATGTAAAATAATAATCAAACCCAAAACAAATTAAAATATAAAGTAAACTTTCATTAACAAAAAAGACCCCAAAGTAACAAAAATCCAGTCATGTGAACTGGAATATGGATTTTTAAATTTTAAGTAAAAATAGTGTCATGAAGCTCAAAGTGACAATGATAGTCAGTGGTTAATGGTCATCATAGAACAGGATCTAGAAACAATTTGACACTGACCACGATGGAGCTTGAGTCAGACACAGCAACCAAGTTTGTCCTGAGCAAAAGATTTTGTCTTCCGACTTACAACATTGGCGTGTACTTCTGAAACCCTCCATGATCTCAGTGGAGGGACCTAGAGACTCAAAAAGGGCCAGGCAGAGGCCAAACCAGGGTCCAGTTCAGGTCCAGTTGCCACCGGTCAGCTGGAACGGTGCAGAAAAAGGCCACTTATAGCTTTTAGTGTCTTGTAGCTTTAACAGGAGTTCAGGTGTATGACCCTTGTCCTCCAATACTTTGTCCCGGGTGCAAGTAGGGAAAAAAGATCCAGTCCTCAGGGCTCTTCTCAGGTCACATGCAGCTGGTTCAGTTCTCTTCAGTTCCTCCACAGGCCCAGATGTGATCACAATCTGAAGTGAGTTCCTGGAGGTGCCACATTTTTTGCCAGGCACAGACTAGTGGGTAGGAATGATCCCTGGGAATGCCCTTACCAATGGTATTAAGGTTCCATGGACTAACCCTACCAATTTTGGGCATCTTCAAGATGGCCAAAATCTTCAGCTGCACTAAACCTGGACTCTGAGGGCTGGGGGTATGTGTGGGAAGTCTGCTATGGTAATTCTGACCTGATGTTATCCCACATCTAACACTAAAATCTAGTTTTAGGGAGTCCTTGAACCCCCAACAAACCTAGAGAGAGATGACTGGTAAAATCAAAGCTCAGCTTTCAGCAACATGATAGTAGATACTCTCAAAATATTCTGGTATTCTGTTTCCCTCCTTTGAAGTGTGCTCCAAAAGATATATGTAAACCCAGCAGATCTGTTAGACTGTGACACTGTAAAGTCAAAGAGTTCCTCTGTGATTAGGGCATGACTGGCTGTCAGGACAATAGAAGGGCCCTGCCCAAATGGCAGGTAACATATGCTAGTTACAGGGGATGACTCTTTGAAGTGCGCCCCAAATGTCATAAGAAAATCTGCAGCAGCCTGTCAAGCAGGATATGACATTCAAGCAGGACCTGTCACTTTAATGTAAAGTAGGATCCTTTTAGCTTCCCCTGAAAATGTTATCAAGTTCAAATGAGTCATCTCTGCCTACTGATGTCAGCCTCACCACACAGAAGACATCCGTTACCAGTTGGCATGGGATAGGCACTGAAAGGTCATTGAAGCTTTAGCCAGGCAAAAGGTAAATTTTCTAAAGTATGTGTTCTAAAATATTTATCACAACTTTACCAATGAATTTGGCTTTTAATAAATATTTTAAGAGGTCCAAATATGCACTTTTCTGCTCTTCCCTAAGCGGAGATAGCAACCCTGCTGCAGTGAAAGTAACCTTTGGGCCTTTTCACTGTAAGCACCTGTTTAACATGAACCCTTTACATCTTCTAATTTTAAATACAATGCATCTCACCTTATGTACACGTGAGGCTAGCTGAGGGGTGTTATTATTATTTAAAAGAGGCTTATGCCTCATTGATACGTGGCATCAGAACACCCACTAATGAGGGATTGCCCCTTTTTATTAGGTCTCCATGAACTAGACGTGGGTCTGGATATGTTTCTTTGTACCCTAGATATCTAGGGCTTGGTGCATGAAGTTGAATTCCTCACGAGAACCCAGTTATCCTCCACCTGTGGTGGGAAAGAATACGTCCCTGCATACCAACATGGCAACTAAAGCCAGAGTCCTCAGAGTACCTGGTTTTCAAGGACACCACAGGGGGTAGTATCAGGCATTACTTTGAGGACAATGCTGATACAAGTTCTTCTTCTCAGATGGAGTGGGGTGCATTTAAGTCAGTGCTCAGAGGGAAGTGCATGGCAGAATCGGTGGGGGTGAGGTGCACACAATGAAATGGAGTCAGGTTATCAGAGAAAACACTGAGATATGCTGACTAGTGTAGGCTGGCTCTCACAGAATTACAACTAGCACTGCTTGAAGCCAATAAGACAGTAGCAAGCTATGTTGAGAAACCGAGATCCTTCGACTATATAGTGTACATTACATGGGCACATGCAGAGCACAACTCCACTGCTCACTTCTGACCTGACTTGCCTACCCTGTAAAAATGGGGGTTGGTCATAGTGGAACTGGAAACCAACCAGTGGACAAGGCTATATAAACAGGTGGAAATCAACCATCAATTTTGTGCCTACTACTCAACGCTCAATGAAAGCTCCTCAGAGCATGCAGACAACACCATACGTGAATTCCTAGCACCTTCACAGTTCCTGGCTCTCACGCCTGAGGAGGCTGAAAAGGTGGGGGGATATTACCCTGCAAGAGGTCCAGGTGGCTCTTAAAACTCTGCCAGAGGGCAAAACACCAGGAACTGATAGGTTCCCGGTGGAACTATGCAACACATTTGTAGACAAGCTGGCACCTTGGTTGGTAGACTTGTGTAAAGCAGCTAAGGATGAGGGCCTGCTGCCATCATCCACCTCAGGAGCGCTGGTGGTGTTGCTGTTAAAACAAAGGAGGCCTGCAAATGATATGAAAGCCTTCTGGCCCTACAGATGCTTAAGACCAATTATAAAATCCTTAGCCTGATCCTTACCAATAGGCTTCTCCCTGTCATGACAAAATTGGTCCACCCTGATCAGACAGGGTTCATACACAGTCACAACACCATGCTCAACATCAGGAGACTCCTGAGGAAGCTAGATGATGACACTTATGAAGGCACCAATGCAGCGGTATTTGCAGCCTAGAAAAAGCTTTTGACAGCTTAGAGTAGGACATTCTCTATCGCGTAATGGAGCACTTTCTACTGGGGCACGGATTTTTGTCATAGACTCCGTTATGATCTATGGACCCCATAGACAGAGTCCTGATTGGATGGAATGTCTCAACTACATGGGGCTCCATGGGACTAGACAGGGTTGACCCCTGTGTTCTTCATGTTGGCATTGGAGCAGCTGGACGGATAAGGTAAGACTGGGGACAGCTATTAGGGGATCTAGGTATCTGGGCAAACCCACCACATTGCCTTCTATGCTGATGATCTCTTATTATTCCTCTGGAACATGACAATACATTTGGAGGGGGCCAGGAGATTGCTGGTGAGAGAGGGAGGAATAGAAGTCCGTGAACTTGAGTCTTACTACCTGGCAGTGCAGCTTCAATGGCTAGAGCAATGGATGGCAGTAGACTGACACCAGGGCGAGCGCTGGCATAATACATACCTGATCGTCACCAGCTGATCAGGGCACTACTGAGCATGAGAGGTCCTGTTCGGTATGATACCAATAATTCCATGTGCTGAGGCTTTGTTGGTTGGGATGTTTGCAAAAGACTTGGAATTGGGTTGACCTGACATGCCCATAAGTATGCTGGAGGTACTGCGCCATGGAGAGGACTGGTGCAGCCTCATGGATTGAATGGCTAGGGACACATCAAAAGTGGGGGGGCCTATTCCCTGTGTGGGGACTCCTCCCATTCAAGGAGTTCTGCTTGTTGTTTGATTTACATCATGGTAATTTTTAACCCCTTCGCTGCCAGGCCTTTTCTCCCTCAGGTGGCAGGCCTTTTTTTGGCTATTTGGGGCAGTTCGCACTTAGGCCCTTATAACCTTTTGTCCACATAAGCTACCCACACCAAATTTGTGTCCCTTTTTTACAACATCCTATGGATTCTAGAGGTACCCAGAGTTTGTGGTTCCCCTGAAGGAGACCAGGAAATTAGCCAAAATACAGCAAACATTTCATTTTTTTCAAAAAAATGGGGGAAAAGGGCTGCAGAAGAAGGCTTCTGTTTTTTTCCCTGAAAGCGGCATCAACAAAGGGTTTGCGATGCTAAAATCACCATCTTCCCAGGTATCCGGAACAGGCATACTTAAATCAGAAAACCCCATTTTCAACACAATTTTGGCATTTTACTGGAACATACCCCATTTTTACTATTTTTGTGCTTTCAGCCTCCTTCCAATTAGTGACAGAAATGGGTGTGAAACCAATGCTGGATTGCAGAAAGCTAAATATTTCTGAAAATAAGCCAAAACTTTAAATTCAGCAAGGAGTAATTTGTGTAGATCCTACAAGGTTTTCCTACGAGATATAACAGCTGAAATAAAAAAATATTGAAATTGAGGTTTCTTCACATTTTACTCTGTAACTTTTTCCTGCCATGTCAATTTTTTTAAAGCAATATACCGTTATGGCTGCTGGACTCTTCTGGTTGTGGGGGTATATAGGGCTTGTAGATTCATCAAGAACCCTAGGTACGCAGAGGCAATAAATGAGCTGCACCTTGCAATGGGTTTTCATTCTATACCGGGTATATAGCAATTCATTTGCTGAAATATAAAGAGTGAAAAATAGGTATCAAGAATACCTTTGTATTTCCAAAATGAGCACAAGATAAGGTGTTGAGGAGTAGTGGTTATTTGCACATCTCTGAATTCTGGGGTACCCATGCTAGCATGTGAATTACAGGGCATTTCCCAAATATACATCTTTTTAACACACTGTCTTACATTTGGAAGGAAAAAATTTAGAGAAAGACAAGGGGCAATAACACTTGTTCTGCTATTCTGTGTCTCCCAATAAAAAATGGTACCTTACTTGCGTAGGTAGGCCTAATGCCCACAACAGGAAACACAAAATGGACACATCACATTTTCCCAAAGAAAACCTCCCAAACCTGTGTATTTTTAACAACTAGACTCATAGGGGAATCCAAGATGGGGTGACTTACGGGGCTCGCACCAGGTTTTGTTACCCAGCATCCTTTGCAAACCTTAAAATTTGGCCAAAACACTTTTTCCTCAAATTTCAGTGACAGAAAGTTCTGGAATCTGAGAGGAGCCACAAATTTCCTTCCACCGAGCGTTCCCCCAAGTCTCCCAATAAAAATGGTACCTCACTTGTTTGGGTAGGCCTAGTGTCCGCGAAAGGAAATGCCCCAAAACACTATGTGGACACATCAAAATTATCAAATACTAAAGTACCTGAAAAAAATCCCTGGTTTCTAGTGGTTTCTGCCCCCCTTGGGGCCATATTGGCCTAATAAAAATAGGCCAATCTGCCCCCAAGGGGGGCAGAATAGGCCTAAAAGTAATTTTGCCCACAGGGGAGTGACCCTTGCCTATGGGGTCGCTCCCCACATATAAAAAAAAAGAAACAAAAAAAAATGATCCCTGGTGTCTAGAGGTTTCTTCCCCCCCTGGGGGCGGATCAGCTTAATTATAATAGGCCGATCTGCCCCCGGGAGGGCAGAAATGGCCTAAAAATAAATTGCCCCCAAGGGCAAGGGCCACTCCCCTTATTCAATAACAAAAAAAAAAAACTCCCTGAAGTTTAAAGGGCATTTCTGCTGCGATCGGGCAGCAGAAAAGCAGAGAGAGACATCAAAGGAAAGGAAAGGTCTTTCCTTTCCTTTGATGCCTCTCTCGGCCCCGCCATGTGATCGGAGGAGAAATGCTTTTGCATTCCCAGGGACTGCTGCGACACCAGTAGAGCAAAGCAGCGATACGGTGGTGGCGGAAACGGTGTGTTTTTTTTTTTTTTTACTAATATTTTTATTGCACCCGGTGACCCCCCCCTTGAGACTGGTCGCAGCCACTGCTGATCACAATCACAGGCACTCGCCTCCATCGGGTATATTGTTAATTAGTCCATACTTTGGAGACGTTGTCACTGTGCGTACTTCCGCTCCTAAGGATCATAAACTCCTCAAAGAGGCAGTATTGACAGAACATTAAAAAATAACAACACAAAATCAGCAGGAGGGATTCATATTCATTCAAAGTAAATGAAAGGAAGTACTCATGTCAATTGATGCATAGTTCGTCAGAGGGTCAGATGGCAAAGTTCAGTATATCTATAAGTATTTTCCTTAGTGTATTACATTTGTATTTATATAGTGCTTCACACCTATACTGAGGTATTGAAGTATATTTCTTATAATTATGTATCTTGGTTTTATAGTATTTGTTTTTTAACATTTTCATCTGTATATATCCATATCCATTTTTTGGCTGTTTAATGGTATTTATCAATATTAATTTACAGGTACATGTTAGCATTGTACTACAAATATCTGTTAAAATATGCCTGTATTTAAGGACATCTTATCCTGTTTATTTATCCCCCAAAGCTTTCTATTTGCTCTTCTGTTGGCCTTGAATTAATGAAAGAAAACAAGGAGTGTCTCTCACAAGAAGCGCTGTTCTCAGTATTTTTCTGCTTGTAAAAATAAAGTCAGACAGGAAACAATTTCTTTTCTGTCTGTATTGATGTGTAAAAATCTGTAAAAACTGAAAACTGGGGGCCTTACTTAATAATGAGATAGATATGAATGAAGAAGTGTTTGCATGCAGCATTGCCTACACATGAATTGCATACTTTTGGGCATGCATGGCAGAGGCTGATCATACCCTCTTGCTGTGAAATTGTAGCTACATCTATCTGTGAAGAGAAGAAGAGTAAGAGTCTACTGTAACAGCAATCCATTATCTAAGCACCGTGTATAAATAAAGAGTATACTCTTCCCATCAAGGCTTTGGCATTGGTTTAGTGGTGAGCATCAGTACTACTGATTTCCAGTGGATTCATTAAATCTGCCATCGGAATTACTGCTAGTATTACTGATTGCTTATGTTGGTGAAATGAGTGACAAAACTCCTTTTTCCAAAAATGTTATTGTAGCATTCTCACTAACAAAACTTCACTTTAAGTGCATTTGTTCTTTTAAAGGAATTTCTAAGGATTTTTTTTCAAAATGAGCAGAAGAAACCATATTTTACCATTAACACAATATTTTTAGTCTCTGTTTCTATCATCCTGCATTTCCACAGAGCCTTGCTGTTGGACTTGACCCTCTCTGCAGGCTCATCCACAAACTTTTTGTTTTGACCCTACTGTTTTCTAAACACATTTATGTTGACTTTTGGGACTCTTCATACTTTGTCACTGCTAACCAGTGTTAAATGGCATGTGCTCTCTCCTTTAAACATGGTGAAATTAGCTTCCACTCAATTGGCACATTTTGTTTGCTTGTAAGTCCTCAAGAAAGTGGTATTACAGGTAGCCAGGGCCGATTAATGAAATGCTACTAGTGAGCTGCAGAACTGATTGTGCCACCATCTTCAGTAGCCTTTCAGACATATCCCAGACCTGCTAGTGCAGCTTGTGTGTGCAGTTTAAACTACTATTTCAACCTGGCATAATGAACCTTTTGCCTGGATTAAACCTTCATTTTTAGGGTAAGCTCTAAACAACCCACACTGCAGGATGCATTGTATTTAAAAAGTTGAACATGTAAGTTTTATATCTTCCGGTAATGAAAAATCCTCAAAATTATTTTTGCACTACAACAAGGCCTACTTCTTTCATAAGATACCTTTGCGTTACCTTGTTACATTTAATAAGTGAGAACTTTCAATCGAGAGCAGGTAGGAAAGTCGAGTTTGGTCTCTAAAAAATGCAAATTTAAACTATCTTTAATGGTAAATTTGGATTTTAAGTCACAATTCTGAAAAGTTTACATTTTCTTGTCCCAACCATTTGGTGCCTGCACCCTGTGTCCTGGGTCACATGGCTAGTTATAGCTGGCAGCTGGTCTTTGTTTATTTCTCCAAGACAATGAGACAAAGGGTTAATAAGTGTGTCAGGATGAGGGGGAGGAGCTGTCACCTACCACACTTGCACATCGTAAAGATTCTGCTTCATTACACTCACAAAGAATTTCACACCAGCCTTTCCTCACCCCGTACAAGTTGGGGCCAGGGCAGGAATAAAGGAAATTCCAGATACCTCTGTACAAATGAAGACTTCAAAAGCTACTCCCACTTCAAAGTTGGTACCAGGGGACGTATTATACATTGTGCTTCCAGGGGTGCAACAGGTGTGTGCACCCGGGGCATACTGCTGTTACATAAGGGACCACAGACACTTGTGCATCCCCTTCAGTAATACTGATTGTACCTGTGCACATGTTACACCAGCAATATCGTAAGAGGGTGTTCCCTCATTTGCATGTGTGCATGGCCCCATGCAACTGAGGGAATCACTTTGCCTCTGCACCCTTACCATATTATTCAGATGGGCACAAAGGCAAACACACCTTTAATAGTTGCAAAAGGTGGTCACTTTCATGCACCTCCTAAAGGCAGCCCTCTAGAAAAAGAGGGTTCCTGGGACCCCCCCAGCATCCCCAGCAGGCGGTTGCAGTGGCTCACTGAACCACCCTGCAAGGGGATCTTGAAAGAGCAGGGGTTTGCCACCTCTGATGTGAAACAAGGTGTAGGTTTTAAACAGCTGTTCAATGTTTCACTTGAATGCACTGTCCCCAGGGCAACATGAGTTCTCAGGTGCCCTAGGGGCAGTGCATTCTTTCTAATACTGGACAATCACCGTATTTGCACCCAGCAGCCCTTTTGAAAGGTGTGTCATGGTGCAAAGAAGGCAAGTGTGACATATATATAAAACAGCCCCAGGTGTAAGTAGTGGACCCTCAGACCAAACTCTTGATCTGTGGACTCTGCCAGAAAGAAGGACTGCCCACCTGTGAAGTTGGCCATGTTGACCTGCTTGCTGACAAAGGACTGCTTTGCTGATCAAGGCCTGCTGTTGCTGCACCAGGACTATTCTGCTGCTGTAAACTGCCCTGTCAAAACCAGCCTTCCTGTGTGGAATCAGGACTCTAAGGAATCTCCAAGGGCCAGTCGGCTGGCCCCCAGTTCATGCCATTGGGACATAATGGGCTGCTTTGATGTTGATGCATCTCCACCCATCTTGATGCATTACACCATTGATCTGGTCCAGTGAGACACAGCTCTTCCTTAATGGGACACATCTCAGTACAAGGCCTCACAGGCCCTGGTGGCTTCTTCAACACCTGCCCAGTGCACCACATCTCACCCCCTGCGCAGACGCATCACAGCACAAGTCTCTGCAAGCCCCATCAGCCCATTCCTCAATGACATCACAGGTCCCTGATTCACATTCCTTTGTCCATGGTCGTCAACCTTGCCGTTGCGCATTGTATCTGCATGCCAGACTGCGCATCACAGCTCCTCATCAACAGCTCCTCAACACCGGCCTGTGCAACTCAAAGCAAAGATTTTGCATCTCGAACTCCAGGACACAAGGTACTTTTCAGTGGAATGAACTTAGTCCTCTATCAAGCCCATGCACTATATCAGCCAAACTGAATTTGGACCGAAACTGCTGCAACCAGATAATAGGAGTTGGTGCTTTGTTTACTTCTTTGCATGGAATTTTTACAAAACATTTTGGATTGAATATCTCTGGTTCTCAAAATTAGATTTTTGTTGTTTTGGTGTCAAATAATTTATTAAACTTTAGTCTATTCTTCTAAATTGGTTTGGTATATTTCCTGCGTTGCATTTCTACCTTATTACTATTTGTGTGCTACATAACTACTTTACATATTGCCTCTACATTAAGAGTGCATGTTTTTGTTTCTAAACTAATAGATGAGTGTATATGGATTAATTTGGGGTTTGCTTATGTTTTACCTTGACAAGAATTGTGGTTACTGCTTGAGTAGGGTACCCATCCTCCCAACCAGTAACCCAATTTCCTATATAGTTGTTCAGAGGTGAGATTCAGCATGTGTGTTTCTCCAGCACCATAAAGTGATTTTGTCTAACACTAAAATCCCAGAAAAATAATTTGATACCTTTTTGAGTTTCTTTTAAATACTCCTTAATTGGTTCTTTTTCTTTTTCCAAATTCTCCTCATTGTACCTGACTGTCTATATGTGTGGTTAAACCTTCAAGGAAGGAGTTTGAGCTTGTCAACTGGGACAAATGCACTGTAGGTGAGCACACAGAACTGTGTCAGAAGTGGAGACTTCCAGCCAAGAGAAACACTGTTAGAAATGGGGTCTCTAGTTGACAGGGGTATACACCCTTGTCCAAGCATGGACCACAATCCTAGTCAGAGTAAGTCACACACAACCCAAATTATGCTGTGCCCACCTTCTGGTAGCTTGGTACAGAGCACTCAGGCTTAAGTTAGCAGGCAATGTGTAAAGTATGTGTGCATTAAATCACACAGTAACACAGTAAAAACACCACATAAATACATAAAACAGGTTTAGACAAATAGATAATATTTATCTGAATAAAACAAGGTCAAAACGATAAAGATCCAAAAGCACAGGTTGAAATATAACTTTTGAAATATTTGAAATAGTCTCAGTCCTTTCAAATAAACAGTTGTCTCTTTGTTACACAGAGAACCTGGTATGCGTAAAAAATAACGACGCGCAGAGACCGCAGAGGAGGAGATCACAACAAGGGGCTTGTGTTGTTTTTTGGCATGCAGTCTTGGTTCCTCACTGTGATGCAGGGATATTTGGACACCCATGGATGATGCAGGGAAAATCCTTGACGCTCTTTAAGAAAGCATGGGTGCTAAGTCAATCCAGCAGGCGATGCGTTGAATTTTCACAAAGGCAGACGAAATTCCATTCGGAAAGTTGGGCTGCGTTGTTCTGGCTGGCTGTGCAGTAATTCCTAGGTTGCAAGGCTGGCTCTGCATCATTTTCAGCAGGCTTTGCATCGATTTTCAATGTACAAGGAAGTATTTTGTAGAGATGAAGTCTTTTTGGCCCTGAGGATTCCGAAAACAGGAGGCAAGCTCAAGCCAAGCCCTTTGAGATCAGTTTTAGGGAAGGCAGAGTCCTTCTCAGCAAAATCCGAGGTCAGCAGGGCAGCAGTGCTTCACAGCAAAGCAGTCCAGATGAGTCCTTTGGGCAGCCAGGCAGTCCTTTTGACAGCATGCAGGTGTAGATCTCGAAGTGTCTGAGTTGGTGGGGTGAGAGTCCCAGTTTATATATCCAAAAATGCCTTTGAAGTGGGGAGACTTCAAAGAGTTGTTTTGAAGTGAACAAGTTCCCCTTTCAGTGCAGTCCTGTCTGCCAGGGTCCCAGTAGGTGGTTTTGCAGTCCTTTGTGGGGGGCAGTCCACTAGCCTTTGAAATGTAAATGTCCTGCCCGCCACCCTTCCAGCTCACGAAGACCCATTCAATATGCAGATGAGTGCAGGTGTGACTGAGTATCCTGTGTTTATGGTTGTTTGGGTGAAATGCACAATGGAGCTGTCAACCATAGAATACATCTGATACGATTTTTTCACCTATAGAATACATCTGAGGCTATCCTCATCTGTGCCAATAGAAGTGGGTGACATGCCTCGCAAAGGTCTTGTCTTGCCCTAAATGTCCTACGAGGAGAATTTAGTAAGCCAGGCCCAATAGGAAGACCCGGTAACACTAGGGGACCACCAGCATGTGCTGCCCCAGCTTCCGGCACCTTAGGTTCACAGTAAAGAAGATCATTCTCCCAATAGATTAGGTGATCACCAGAGGCTTCACCTGTTGTTTGGGCTGAGGCCTGTTGCCTCAAGCCCTCAAGAGAGGGACACTCTTTCTGCGCCTTGCAGAATTCTTCCCTGGTTGGCCCACCCTCAACTTGCCAGCCATCAAACTCAGGTAGGTCACCCAGGGCAGCAATGTCCTCCCCAGTTGGCTCAGGGGCCTCCTCCTCTGGGACCCCGTCAACTCCCACGGAAACTTCTGGTACCAGTTTTCCGCATCTCTTGCCCCTCTCCTTGGCAGCTGTCTCGGCCATTCTTCCAGGCTCCAGACGCCTCTGACTCCCCACCCGGGCATCCATGGACCTTGTGGTCATGCAGACCCACTCAGGCACTCCCAACATCTCCAAGTGAGACCTAACAGACAATGTAGAGGCATGGTAGGACTCACAGCTACTTTCATAGTATCAGAGATCCCCCCACACTCAAAGGGAAGCAGAGCTACCGGTAAGTGACTCTCATGATTGTCAGCAACTATGACTTGGTGGAATGTATTTGGTAGGACCTGCTCTGCTGACACCAGCTGTCCCCTGACAGTAGTCATGCTGGCTCCTGTGTCACACAGAACCTCCACCCGTTGCCTGTTAACGGTGGCCCACTGCCTATACTTGGAAATATTAGCAGGAATGTGGGCTTTTGGCACCATTTCTGCATCCCCTAGGGACACTAGGGTTATCTCTGTCTGTTCCACAAAACTAATTGAGACTACCTCCTCCTTGAGTGCTACACTAGCCAACCAAAGTGTCTGCCCTCCAGTGAGGGGCTGTGCCCTTTTTGGACATTTGGAGTCGTCCTTAGAGTGACCATATTTAGTGCACGCAATCCATTAGGGTTGAAACCTCCCTGTCTTACTGTCAAAGAGCCCTTTCCTTTTAGACTCACACTGGGACTGGTTACCACTATTCCCTTGAGGATTATTTTGGGGGCCTTTTGAGAACTCCATATTTTTAAGTTTTTCTCATCCCTCTTTCTTCTGTTGAGGACCCTGACCACCTTTGTGGGTGTCCCCCCAGATTCCTTTTTGGACACTCTAGTGCTAGCCCAGAGGTCTGCCACCCCAGCAAACTTCCTGGGATCAGTTAGCTTACCGTCAATTAGGTGCTGGCGCAACTGTGTAAAGGAAATACATATGCTCTCTCAAGATCAAATTCTACACACCCATGTAATAATTTAGTTTACTGCCCCGCACCCAACCATTCAGAGCCTTACTCGAAAAGTCAAAATATCTACCCAGGTTTGGTTGGGGAGCTTGGTGCTGTCCCTGAACCTTTGGCGTTACTTTTCAGGGGTCAGTCCAAATTTGGCAGCCAAAATGGCATTAACAGGGGCATACTTGTTCAGATCTCCAACCTCTAGTGTAAGAAGTGTGTCCCTCCCAAGTATTGTCACATGTTTCCACAAGCCTGCCCCCCATTGCTCTTCAGGAACCCCATGAGCCCTTAGTGCAACTTCATATGCTATAAACCACGTACAAATGTCATCTCCCACCACATAACTTTGCACCACATCTTTGGGTATACAAACCTTTTTGTCTCCAGCAGGTCCTGTACGTAGGCTGCCACCATCACTGCTGGACTCAGACTGCCTAGGCTTGAGCTCCAACTCTTTCAGACTCAGTTTGTGAACCAATATCAGTTTCATTTCAGCCAAGGCCCTTTCAGCCTCAGCTATCCTCTGCCTCTATTTCAACCTTGCCACCTGTAGTTGAAATTCTCTTTCCTCCTTCCTTTCCTTAGGGGGTTTGGCCATGATGGGAGACACTGGTTTTAGGTCTCACAGGAGGAACCCCCACTACTTTACTAGGGACTTATTAGTAAATCAAATATGCCAATTGGGGATGAACCAATGTTACCATGTTTAAGGGAGAGAGCATGTGCACTTTAGCACTGGTTAGCAGTGGTAAAGTGTACAGAGTCTTAAAACCAGCAAGAACATTGTGTTGGGAGGCAGGCAAAAAGTTGGGGGATGAACACCCTAAGGCTGTCAGGTCCTAACAAACACCAAAAAGCTGGAGCTGTGTTTCACCCTCACAAGAATTATTGTTGCTGCTTAAGTAGGTTTTTTGCGCCCTCAACCTGTAACCCAATTTCCTACACTGGTCTTTAGCTGTGGACAATGGAATATGTGAATCTGTCGGGAGGTTGATACAGTGCATGACTGTGATGCACAGCATTGTGCTTCTGGTGGCGGTATCATTGATGGTGTTAGCATTGCACATTTCTTTACCTGATGTGATGAACTATCTGCATGTTGCAAAGAGGGACGTCAGTATCAAGGTGTCCTCAGATATTCTGTTTCTCCTCCATTTCCCTCCCTGTCTGTGGATGGCACGGTGTTTAGAGTACCTTGGTGCTGACAGCTTTGGCTTGATTGTTGCAATTGGGACGTTGATATTCACGTATATTTCGAAATATTGTTGGTAGGAAGCTAAGCAAACAGATAGGAATTGCAAAGTGGTTGTTCCTGGCTAGAGTTATGGATGGTTTCCGCTTGTATTGGATTGTTGGTGGTGTTGAGAAAATAAAGTAGATGATGTGACCTTTGCAGTGTTGTGACATGACTGTCGTACATTGAGTCTATTGAGGTTAAAGATGGTGGGCACGTCAGATGAGGAGGTGGTGAGAAGATGTGGAAATTAATTTCAAAAGTTCTTGTTTTGCATGGGAGGTCTGTAGATGAGAAGGTGGAGATCTGAGTTGATTAGAGTTGGAAATGGCATGTTAGCAGCTCCATGGAGTTGAGTGTTCTTTTTTTGTTGCCTACGGTGAAAAACCAGAAGAACTTGATGATGACAGCAAGGACTTCTCCCTCTGTTCTTATGTATGCAATCTACATAATAGATGCTGTAGCCTGCAGGATATAGAATATCTAAAATGTGAGCAGATGTTGCTGTAAACAATATTTCTGTGATGAAGAGGTCCTTAAGCTTGTGACAGGTGATGAGCTCTACTACGACTAGTAAATGGATTACTGCAGCATGAGTGTTAATGAATATGAGCTGGAAAGTGTAGTCTTGCGTTGATGATTGTGTGGTGGTTAGTGGGATCCATACAAGGTTGTGTCTGTGTGTTGTGCCAATGCTATGTGAGAATTTCAGTCATCTACATCTGGGTGTGAGTGTAGGTATTGGCAGTATGGGGTGCTGGTTGATGCACATGATTTTATCTTACAGTGCAAGTTTGAGTAGATGGGGATTCTGGCCCAAAGTCCTTCCTTGCCCTAACAAACCCAATCAGGCACTCCTCTTTTCTGGGTCTACCCTTAACAAACCCAAACAGGCAATATCCTTGTCTGTGTCCACCCTTTTGCTGGGGACCTGGATGACATGTTGCCCTGAAAAGGTGACTGAAGGAGCAAGAAGGCAGAAAGTGATTTAACTTCTTGAGCAGATGGATAATGAGAAATGCAATGCAAACACATGTAGTGCCCGTGATTAGTGCCCATAGTTTTAGGAGTAAAAATGTTACACATCAACTTCCCAAACCTGGGCTTGTGCGTGCTTTTGGTTAAGAGTGTTGACTTGTGTGTTAATCTAAACACCATCATATGGGTTGTGTGCGTGTGATTACATTTGTCTTTTATATTGCTATCACCTGTATTATTCATGTATGCAGTTTATTATTCTGTGTTAGCTCATTTACGTTTGTTATCCAGCATTTCGGCATTTTGACACATGAGAACATGTGTCAAACCTGTGTGGAGACTCACAAGCCAGAAATGGCTCTTGTGCAGCTTTTTCCCTGGGTGCCCGCTGGCAACAAACAAAAGCTGCACAACTCACAAGGTACGCTCATGCGGTTTCCCTTGAACTCCTGCTGCTAAACTGAACAAGTGCCAAGCCGTTTGCTGTACACATGCAGAGCTTGCTAAATGGGAGTCACGTGTAAATAATGAGTTTGGGCATCGTCCACAATTTCTATATAAACCGTGCCTGTCTCAAAATTGTTGCTTTGCCTCAAGACATCTCAAGACATGGTTCCTGTTTTCCGAATGTGGTTCCCTGCCGGTGGCAACCCAGTAACCAGTATCTCTACATTGACATTGAAGAAAAGGTGACTTTAAATTCATAAGAAAAACACACCTGATGGAGGTCTGTTTCCAGCCCACATCATCACAGGTACCAGCAACAGAAAATATACAGCACCTGGCCTGAGACCTCCTGAGTGAGCTCACAGTGGGATCCCCTCCATGTACTGTGCAGGGCCCCCATCTGATTTTGTTACACCATTGGTATACCACCTGATAAGAGTTAGAGCTGGAGATGAGTGCAAGATGGCACTTAGAACAAAATTTGGCTATTGGCTTATGCAACGCCCCAGCGGCCTCTCGGTTCCTTACTGATGAGGTTTTAAGAGAATTTATTGATGTCTGTTCTGTAGTATATATCAACAACATCCTTATATACTCCAATACCACGGAACAAAACACCCAACGGGTACGCACCATTCTCCAAATACTAAAAGACCAACATTTTTTGTCAAGTTGGGAAAAAAGCTAATTTCATACCACTGATATGAAATTCCTTTGTTATAGGATTACTCCTGCAGGAATCCATATGGATCAGTTTTGTAACATAATAGCTCCCATTACTTGGCTGTTACATAAAGGAGTACCTTTCAATTGTAGATGCTCAAGCCAAAGAGGCTTTCAAGGCTTTAAACCACAAATTTACCACACCACCAACTTTGGCATATCCTGACCCTGACAGACCATTTGTGGTTGAAGCTAATGCTTCCCAATTTGCCCTGGGAGCAATTCTATCCCAGAGAAATAAAGAACTTGAGCAACAACATCCCATCGCCTTCTATTCTCACAAATGTTTGCCAGCAGAATGTAACTACCCTATTGCTGATGGGGAATTAATGGCTATCAAAGCAGTGTTTGTGGAATGGTGACAGCACCTGTTTGGAGCGAAGCATCCAATCACGATTTAAATCGATCACAGAAACTTGTAGTTCCTTCGCTTGCTCCAAGCTCTCTCTCTCAGACCACTAAGATGGACTCTGTTTTTTTAATGCTTACAATTTCCTGATCATGTATTGGCCTCAAAAGGACAACACAAAAGCTGACACCCTCTCTTGCATTGGAGACCCTGACATAACTACACCAAAAGATGTTCCACCTACTATTTTACCTCTACAACTTGGTTTCAAGGAGCCATAGTAACAAATGACCTTCTAAAGAGGCTGCACTCTTCTATTAAAGGAAAAAACAAAGAGCAATGGCTTCAAGAAATAAAGGCTGTAACCTATCAGAATGGTTTACTAATTCAAGCGTTACAGTTATGTCATAATTCTGTTTTAGCTGGTCATTTAGGGGTTTCTAAGACACTAGCAATATTGAAAAGATACTTCTGGTGGCCATCCATGGCCAAAGATACACTACACTATCTTAAACCTACCAAACATATGCACAGGGCAAAAGCAGTCATCAATCCCCAGCAGGATTGCTGTGCTCTATTCCTCCACCCTAAGCCCATGGCACACTATATCCATGGATTTTATAGTTGAACTACCAAAATATAAATCTGGATATACCATTGTTTTAATAGTTGTGGACCACTAAAAAAATCTTCCCTTGGCAACTGAGTTAGCTGTAGTATTTATGGATCATTTTAATCAATTACATGGATTACCTTTGGTTCTGATTACTGATAGGGGGCACAATTAATTTCACAAATTTTGAAAGAGTTATGTCATGTTCTAGGTATAGATGTATGCTTGTCTTCAAGCCATCACTCCCAAATAGACGGCCAGGTAGAGAAAACAAACCAGGCAAAGGGACACTTTTCGCTGTGTTTTATACTTGATTTAGGGGGAGATTGGGACACATATCTATGAACCGCTGAGATTGTACATAACAATTCCGATCCCACCTCCTTAGTAATATCCCCTTTTATTGTATTCACCGTTATTATCCACACATCACACCATGGGACACACCTATACGCTCCACTGTCCTGGCTATTGAAGGCCACCATACGCACCTCCAACATCTCATCCGCATGACAAAGTATAATGCAGCCCAAGCAAAAAAAAACTTTAAGACTTCCAATGACCAAAGATGAAGACTTCAACCAACCTACGCCCCTGGTGATGAAGTATGGTTAGCCACCAAGAACCTAATCTTACAGGGACGGAAGACCTTCTACCCAAATTCATTTGTCTAAACGAAATCACCAACATCATCAATCCAGTAGCTGTTCGTCTACCCCACCACATCCCATGAAAGTTCACCCATTGTTTCATGTTTTCATTATTTAAATCTGTCCACCTACAGACCTGCTTTTATTTCCCCTCCTCCTACAATAAATGTTGATTATCATGAAGAGTATGAAGAGTATGAAGTAGCCTCTATCTTGGACTCCAAGCACTCTCGTGGGCAATTGCATTACTTGGTAGAATGGAAGGGATATGGCCAGGAAAGTCAATCATGGGAACCTTTGGCCAATGTCCGCAAGGCTTCCTTCCTGGCCTGGGCATATCATATTTGTTTCCCCACCAAAACATGCACTCTCTCCCCTATTTTGGTGCTTATTCTTAGCAGGGGTACTGCCGGGACCCTGCACAGAATACTTGGACCATGACACACAATCAAGAAAACACATTTAGGCCCAGATTTATAAGAATCCTGGGTATCAGTGCTGATGGGCCAGATTTCTTGCCCCCCCCCCCACCGCCACCTAACAACACCATAGGTGCACTATATTTACAATACGGTGCACCATGGCGCATATTATGCCAATATCATCAATGTTTTTGACACTGTTGTGATGCTTTGCTCCATAGCATCAAAATATTGAGGCTAGTGGAGTGCAGTGCAAGGGGGCTCATTGGTTTCAATGGGTGCATCCTTCTAACACCTGCTTTGAGCAGACGTTAAAAATTAAACAGGAAATGGCGCACTGAAATCTTGTAGAATTCATTGCGCCTTTTTTGAGGGCTTCCTAATGCCAGAATGCTGCCCTTGCATACATTATGCCTGATGCAGGCATAATATGGTACAAGGGATCACAAAGTGGCACAATGTATACATTGAGCCACTTTGCAAATATGGAGGTGCGATTTTTGCCTTGTTCAGCCACATTAGCATAAAATGTAAAAAAAAAAATGATGCCAATATGACGCAAGGACCTTGTTAATCAGGCCCTTAGTGTCCACAATTAGTGCCCATAGCTTTAAGAGTGAAAATGGCGCACAGTCACTGCCCATCCCTGGGCTTGTGTGTGCTTTTGGTAAAGAGTGTTGGTCTGTGTGTTAATCTAAACACTATCATATAGGTCATGAGCGTGTCATTACATTTGTCTCCTATATTGTTGTCACCTGTATTAATCATGTACATCATATGTGGTTTATTATTCTGTGTTAGCTTCACTTATAATGCCATGGATGCCCATAGACATAAGCCCTGCGTCACTTTTATTGCCTGCTCTGAGCAGGTCGTAAAGTTCTGATGCAGTGAAGGTGCATAATTATGCTGTGAAATGTTGTAAATTTCACTACGTCAGTTCAGCATGGCTTTTTCCCTGGGAACACTTACCTTGAATGTCATAGCTGGGAGCTGGTGCCCAGCGGTGAAAAGTGATGCTAGAGGGCTCGAGTGTCACTTTATAGATTTGGAGCTGTTTTAGTGATGCTGTAGCTTTTAAAAAATGGCAGGGCAAGGGCCTTGTAAATGAGGCCAAAAGTTTCATAAATGACGCATGTTAATGGTTTATTGGGTTTTCTAGGTGTGTTAGGTCTTGTATTCCTGTGTACAGTAGGGGTTTCTCTGATGGCGTGTGCACCAATGCACATTTATGGTATAGTAAGCCTTCTATGCATGTTCTCAGAGGAGAAGCTGAAAGGTTTGACAATGTCACATTATCATGGTTTCTTCTACTATGGTCAGATGTATGACCATTTCATTTTGAGAGTCTCTAATTGCGATTTTTTTTTCTGACTCGCAAAATGAAAAGTACTAGTGTGCCTCAGACATATTTAGCAATTCACAATGGGGTTGCAAATTACCTACCTCATCAATATTCATGAGGTAGGTCTCAATTTGCAATCCTATTGGGAATGGACGCACTCACAGGGATGGCACCTGGGCAATTGTGAGGTAGACTGTCTTGAGATTAGATCAGCAAGTCTCATAAATACCAGTTTTATGAAAAAGAGGACCCTTATCTTAAACAAGCACACTACTAAAATACTCCAGTGATCATAAAAGTGGAAAACTCCCAAAATAATGTGAAAGGAGTCCATTGTTAAAAATAATCTCAAACAAAATGTTTATGTATTTGCCATACAGAGAGCACACATTTTCTCAACTACATAGAATGAAGTATTTCACACCACCAAAAAGTCATGATCTATTACAAAAGTAAGACAAAACGATCCCTGCGCATAGTAAGTGGGCGATTTATTCTCCAAGCATAGGTCATTGGATCCAAGCAGCTTCAATAATGTAATCCCTTTGATATCTGAGCCTTGTCAAGCTACATGGTTAAAAGTATACTGCAAGTAGTCTCTCAGTCATACATTTAGACTTGATAAACACTAATTTATGTTTCCGTCACAGGCGGTGGATTTCAAGTCAAATTCACAACATGCACACTCACCTTTTCCCAACATCCCCTCCCAGCACCTCTCCTAGCAGAAATAGAGGCTAGAGCATTGATCTTGTTATGTTAATGCAGGATGCTGATAATGTCAATTTAATATCACCCCTTAGTAGTGAATCATCGCCTGATCACAGTTTTGGAATCTTGTTATCTTTTCAATATACATGTTTACAGGTCGTGGATTCCATGTTAAACAAGATTACTTTAGAAGCCATCATAGTCATTGGATGATCATCCACCTACATGAAAAATCATTTTCATGTCATCAGACATCATCATGCTTCAAAAGTAATCAGCAAAGCTTAGAAACTTGTAACTGACGATTTGAGGATGACATGAAAATGAGCATCTAATCACTTCATAAGGTGCAGTTTTTCCTGATGATTTCAGGATGACAGAAAATGAGTGTCTGATGATTTTAGAAGATGAGTTGCTCTTGATAACTTGAGAATGTTCAGCTGATTACTTCAGGAGCACGTCTACCATTTTGGTTTCATTCTTGTTAGAAAAAAAGGTAACTGTTGAATGATTTCATATTTGTTTACTGCTTCTTACAAAACTAACAAATTAAGTATTACATTAGTTTTCTTTTATGTGCAAATAAGCATCTCACATCCTTCAATGTACTGTGTGCAAAATAAGTAACTGGTTGTTATATTTATTGTATTTGTTTAAAAAATGTCCATTATAGTAATTGGTAAAACAAATGTCTTGTTTAACATTTTCAAAATCTTGTATTAATGATAAAGCAATTGGAACACTTAAGGCAGTGCAGCCGAAATTAAGAAGCAAAGGAGTGGGAATTTATGCAGCAGGACAGACAATTATGCAGGAGGGAATAACAACTTTTGCAAACTAAAATTGCAAATTATGCAGTACAATATGAGACATTTTGCTATCTTTACATTTTTATCAAGCACATATAGAGTTGCAGATTCACGTGGTTTGCATCTCTGGATTTCTTTTTAAATTAGCTAAATGTAAAATGGTAAAACAACAACAGTATTTTCAGCAGCCCCTTCCACGACCATATTGAACCCATTGTTGCTGCTGCAAGGTTTGGTGGGGGATGCTTGGAAGGGACAACCACGTTTTAGAAATTCCTACAAGAGAAGGGAAGTGTCAGTCAATCACACTTTTAGTTTTTCCTTTTTCATGGCAGCTGAAATCAGCAAGCGGTTGTGTCACTTCGTCCAGGGCAGCTCTCAAGGTAAAAGTTTTTTGTTTTTTTTGTACTTGAGGATGCACACAACTTGTGCTCTTCACCCACTGATTGTTTGACTAGCTCAACTGTTTGGAGAGATTGCAGTACCAGCTGGATTGATCACTTAGCTGAATGGCAAAGCCAATTTATTGTGCTTGCCTAGTTTTCAAACAAAGTGATCTTCAGTGATTGGTGCTTTGTGTGCATATTTATGTCAATTATCGAGTGGTGCAAGAGGTGGGCGCAAAACCATATAGGTGAGTGAATACAAAGTAAATTTTTCTGATAAATAAAAAACATATGGATGCATGAGTGAGTACGTCGATGGCCATCAAAAGCATGGAGACTTGGAGAGTGTTCTCCAATTATGCTGCTGAACCAGTAGCAATTTCCAATGAATACTGCTTGGCCACGGTTTTTTCCTCGACATGGAACTGTACACACAGTAACATTTTGCACCAGAAGAAACACAGAGGCATATTTATACTCTGTTTGCGCCGGATTTGCGTTGTTTTTTTTTACGCAAATCCGACGCAAAACTAACTCCATATTTATACTTTGGCGTTAGACCCGTCTAGCGCCAAAGATCTAGGAGTTTGCGTCATTTTTTAGCGTGGACACCTTCCTTGCGTTAATGAGATGCAAGGTAGGCGTTCCCGTCTAAAAAATGACACAGAGGCATGTGCGCCGTATTTACACTCCCGGGCAAAAATGACGCCCGGAAGTGGGCGGGTCCAAAAAAATGACATCCAGCCGCTTTAGCGTCATTTTTTAACGCCTGGTCAGGGCAGGCGTTAAGGGACCTGTGGGCTCGGAAGGAGCCCAGAGGTGCCCTCCATGCCCCCAGGGACACCCCCCTGCCACCCTGGCCCACCCCAGGAGGACACCCAAGGATGGAGGGACCCATTCCAGGGAACTTAAGGTAAATTCAGGTAAGTAATTTTTTTTGGGTGGCATAGGGGGGCCTGATTTGTGCCCCCCTACATGCCACTATGCCCAATGACCATGCCCAGGGGACATAAGTCCCCTGGGCATGGCCATTGGGCAAGGGGGCATGACTCCTGTCTTTGCTAAGACAGGAGTCATTTAAATGGGGGTTGGGAGTTTAAAAAAATGGCGCAAATCGGGTTGAGGTGAAAATTTTACGCACACCAGGCAGCTCCGCCGGCTAACGTCATTCCATAAATAAGGCGCCCGCATGGCGCTTTGAAATGGCGTTAAATTTTTTGACGCACATCTGCGTTGGCGCAGTTGTGCGCCAAAAAGTATAAATACGGCCCACAATTTTTTAGTTTTTTTTTCCTCCACAAGGAAAACATTTCTCCACACTAAACAATACTTTGCCCTAAACCCACACTAAGCTTAGGGTTGTTCCATTCACCTTATCATGCTGCTAAATTACTTACACATTTATACCTTATCAAGACCACCAAACCCCCATCTGCTGGATTTACTTCTGCTTAATTATACAAAGTTGTGGTATACAGTTACGAAGGAGTAATTGCAATTATGCTAAAATTCAACCATTTCTTCAGTAAATATATGTTCTTGTCTAAAGGGCTTTATTAATTGTGACCTAAACTACATGGAAGTCTGTGAATGAGATGTAGGTCCATGTGGCTGTGAGTGGGGTGGCGTTTTACCCGGAGTGTCCCTGATAGATTGATCAAAGTAACTGAAAGATGCGCAGGCTTTCTAAAGGAGGTCATTTTTAGATAAGAAATTGCCATTTTCTGTTACACATAGTCAGTGGGTACAAATGGTATCTCGCTTAAAGGGCAATGCTGCTTTAACACCTCGGATGTCTGGGGCAAGCTGGTTTCATCCTCGGCCATGGTTGCAGTGTGCCGAGGACAAGACCAGCTCGTCCTGCACCCAGCCCACACCCCCTGCCAGGGATGGAAGCGGAATCGCTTCCCCTTCCACCCCACCCCCCCAGCAATCTGATGACATCAGCACACTGACAGCATGCCGACGTCATCAAATGCTGCCGGGGACGAGCTGGAAGCCATTTGCTTCAGGCACGTTAGGAGAGAGGATGGATTTATGGTGAGTCCTTCTCCTTTTGGGAGTTACAGGGGGGAAAACAGACACAGGGGGAAAGGAAAGAGTTTTTCATTTCTACCTGTGCCCGTTTTCAATGGAGCAGGAATTCACCAGTCGGCACCAAGGATTTTTTTTGTTGATTTTGGGGAACTACCCGTTAAGCAAGGGTCACTCCCCTGGGGGCAATATTATATCCGTGTTTTGGCTCCCCTTGGGGGCTAGATGGGCTGTATTTTCAGCCGATCTGCCCCCTCTGGGGGTCAAAACCCACTAGGAACCAGGGATTAAATTTATAATGATGTTTTAGGCCACCGACCCCTTTGGCAAGGGTTGCTGCCGTGGAGGCAAGATTTGTTTGTATGTTTTGGCCCCCCCAGGTTGCGGAAGTGCGCAAACCTGCATGCATTTTGGGTTACAATAAGCACATGGGTGATGTTGATAGAGTAGATCAGAGTTTGGAATCTTACACTGCTGTTCTAAGTCTTACATGTGGTATATGACGTTGGCCACCCATTTGTTTCATTTAGCAACTTTTAATGTTTTTATTGTGTTCAAGGATTGTTCCCCTGAATCAAGGGTGAAATGTGTTAAATTTCAGAAGTCAGTGATAGAGAGCCTTATTGTGGTGGAACAGGCAAGAATTCTTAGAGAAGAAGTGGTGGAGGATGTGGCTAGATTGAACGATCACTATTTTCTGGTCACATTCCTCGCACTCCCAAAAAAGACTTGCCCACTAAGAAATGTAGAGTCTGTGGCCAAAGAGGTATCCGGTGGAAGACCCGGATGTACTGCCCGGATTGTCCTTCAAAGATTGGGCTGTGTGTGGCTAACAGTTTCTGGAGTTACAACACCCAGAAGAATTACTGGGAACTACCGTGAGCGCAAACTGACTGTTTTATATTTTCATATGTTCAGTTTCACGCTTGGCATTACTGTCATGTATTTAGATAGAACTTTTGTGTTTGTAGTTTTATACTTATTTATAATTAGTTAATTTCTTTGTTGTTTAAAAAAGTGATGGCGGTGGGTATAGAGTGGCGCTTGGCTGGTGGTATGCATGGAGTGGCGCTTGGCTGAAGGTATCTGTGGAGTGGGGCTTGGCTGGCGGTTTGCGTGGAGTGGCGCATGGCTGGCGGTGTAAATAGTGACTTGCTGTTGGCCACTGCAACACATTTCTAGCCAAACACCAGTCCACACCCTCACATCAGCTGATGTGATTGCTGTATCAGTCATGTGGGTGGATGAAAGTGATGGGCCCTTGAATGGCACTGTCTTTTGATGCGAGTGATGTAATGAGCTGGGGCCGCATGAGGGCGGCATGAGAGGTCTTGTGCATGTCATGTATGAAAGGTGTGTGAATGGACTGTAAAGCGGTTGTTGCCTTGACGCGGTTTTACAGCTCACGAGCTGTGAGTCATTGGTTCAGTTTTTTGGCCTTTCAGTTATTAACAGTGCATTTCATTTTTGTGAAATCTCATGTTAATAAAATTAACCACCCTCGTGCCAAATCCAATCAGTATGTGTGGTAAAAATTACAAAACCTGCTCCGCTGTAATCAGGCATCGAAGCACACCCGTGACATGCTAGTTGCCTCGGTGGGACTCCAATGATGAAGCATGCCACCAACTTGGTTGGTGAGTGAGGGGTCTTTTTTAACATAACCTAAGTGCGTTCTCTCCACAATTTTAGTGTTTGGAACATCACAGAAGGATGTGGATACATCAAAATGATCTATTGCAAAACAATCTCTTATTCCTGGGGGGGGGCACCTGTGGTTTTGGTCCCGGGAGCGGCGGTCATCTAGAGAAACCTACCAAACCAAGTCATTTTTGAAAACTAGACACCCGGTGGAGTCCAGGGACGTGTGGCTTGCGTGGATCCCCCAACATTTTCTTACTCATACTCCTTGCAAACCTTAGAATTTGCTTAAAAAAGCATATTTTCCTCCTTTTTCTCTGTAGGATACCTGCTCAGGCACAAATTTCCTACCACCCAGCGTTCCCCTCAGTCTCCCAAGTAAAATGATACCACACTTGTGTAGGTCCCCAAAGCAGAGTCAGCCTAAAAATGTATTTTGAAAATGTGCGTATCAACTTGCTGTGCTATCTTCTCAATCTCTACACATTTTTGGCCTTTTCCTGTTGCAGACACCCAGGCCCCCCACACAAGTCAGGTATAATTTTTATCGGCAAACCGAGGGCAACATTGGGTGGTAGGAAATTTGTACCGGCACAATGATCCTATAAACTGTGAAAAATGTGATTTGTTTGAGCTCTTTGAGGTTTGCAGAGGATTCTGGGTAAGAAAATATTGGAGGATCTATGCAAGCCACACGTTGGTAGGTTTCCCTAGATGACCGCCACAGCCGGGACCAAAAACGCAGGCGCCCCCCTTACAAAAACAGGTAATTTTGTAATAGATCATTTTGATCTGTGTTTTGGGGCATTTCCTAACACGGGCAGTGGGTCTACCCACACAAGTGAGGTATCATTTTTATCAGGAGACATGGGGGGACGATGGGTAGTTTGTGGCTCCCCTGAGATTCCAGACCTTTATTCACCAAGATGTGAGGGAAAGGTGTTTTTTTACCAAATGTTGAGGTTTGCAAAGGATTCTGGGTAACAGAACGTGGTGAGAGTCCTACAAGTCACCCCATTCTGAATTTCCCTAAGTTTCTAGTTTTTAGAAATGTCCAGGTTCACTAGGTTTTCCTAGTTGCCGGCTAAGCTAATGGCCTAAATCACCAGCTAGACACTTTGCAAAAAACTGGTCAGTTTTTTGGGGGAAAATGTGTTGTGTCCATGTTGTGTTTCGGGGCATTTCCTGTCGCGGGCACTAGGCCTGCTCACACAAGTGAGGTACCATTTTTATTGGGAGACTTGGGGGACGTCTGGGTGGAAGGAAATTGCAGCTCCTCTTAGATTCCAGAACTTTCCATCACCGAAATGTGAAATTGCTAGATTTTGAGGTTTGCAAAGGATTATCGGTAACAGAACCTTTTGCGAGCCCCACAAGTCACCCCATCCTGGATTCCCCTAGGTGTCTAGTTTTGAAAAATGCACAGGTTTGGTAGGTTTCCCTAGGTGCCGGCTGAGCTAGAGGCCAAAAATCCACAGTGAGGCACTTTCCAAGAAACACGTCTAATTTCAATGTGTGATGTGTCTATGTTGCATTTCCTGTTGCAGGCATTAGACCTACCCACAGAAATGAGGTACCATTTTATCAAGGGACCTGGAGGAACACAGAGTAGAAGAACAAGTGTTATTGCCCCTTGTCTTTCTCTACAATATTTCCTTCTAAATGTGAGAGAGTGTGAAAAAAAGACATCTGTTTGAGAAATGCCCTGTAATTCACATGCTAGTATGGGGACCCCGGAATTCAGAGATGTGCAAATAACCACTGCTTCTCAACACCTTATCTTGTGCCCATTTTGGAAATATAAAGGTTTCCTCAACACCTATTTTGACTCTTTATATTTTACCAAGTAAATTGCTGTATACCAAGTATACAATGAAAACCCATTGCAAGGTGCACCTCATTTATTGGCTCTGGGTACTTACGGTTCTTGATGAAATTACAAACCCTATATATCCCTGCAACCAGAAGAGTCCAGCAGACGTAGCAGTATATAGCTTTCGAAAATCTGACATTGCAGGAAAACGTTACAGAGTAAAACGTGGAGAGAAATGCCTGTTTTTTTCACCTTAATGTCCGATTTTTTTTAATTTAAGCTGTTATTTTCTGTAAGGATCTACACAAATGACCCCTTGCTGAATTTAGAATTGTGTCTACTTTTTAGGAATGTTTAGCGGTCTGGGATCCAGCATTGGTTTCACAGCCATTTCTGTCACTAACTGGAAGGAGGATGAAAGCACAAAAAATAGAAAAAATGGGGTATGTCCCAGTAAAATGCAAAAATGTCGTTAAAAATATGGTTTTCAGATTCAAGTCTGCCTGTTCCTGAAAGCTGGGAAGATGGTGATTTTAGCACTGTAAACCCTTTGTTGATTCCATTTTCAGGGAAAAAACACAAGCTTTCTTCTGCAGCCCGGTTTTCCATTTTTTTTTTAAAATGAAATGTTTGTTATATTTTGGCTAATTTCTTGGTCTCCTTCAGGGGAACCCACAAACTCTGGGTACCTCTAGAATCCCTAGGATGGTGAAAAAAAGGATGCACATTTGGCATGGGTAGCTTATGTGGACAAAACGTTATGAGGGCCTAAGCACGAACTGCCCAAGTAGTAAAAAAAAGGCCTCGCAACTGAGGGGGAAAAGGCCTGGTAACGAAGTGGTTAAAGGGAAGTGATGCGCTTTAAGGAGCATCTGCTCATTCTGAAAACCAGGAGTGTAGCAAACGTACCATGGGTCCAAATGCAAGCAGTATAGAGGATAGCCATACTTACTGTGTGCTGGGCCCTCCCACACTCTTTGGCCCTGATGCCTCTGTACCTGCTGCACTGATAGCTGCTGCCCTGATGCACACTTTATTTGGGGTTTGATCTGTCACTTGTTCTAGAATGAGTGATACAAAGCTGTATCTATTTATGAGTATGATTGCAGGGAACTGTATTTAGGCATGATTCTTTCAAAGTGAAATGGATCAGTTGTTTTGTGTGTGCAATATTAGTTAATTAATTATTAACTAAATGGATTGGAGACTTATTTTCTGTTTTAGAATGTGGTAATACTACAACAATGAATCGGATTACAAATGTCAATCACATCACACTACATGTAAGTTATTAAAGAACTGAAGAACCTGCATTTTAAAAGCATGTTAAACAGTAGCAGCTACTGCCAATCAATCAATCAATCACGGTCTTGTAAAGCGCACTACTCACCGATAGGTCCTCAAGGCGCTGAGGGGTGACCTCAGAGATCAGTCATGTCCTGAGGTCCTTCCTGAACTGAGGCAGCGATGGTGACTGTCTGAGGTGCAGTGGTAAGGTGTTCTAGCTTTTTGCTGCTAGGTATGAAAATAATCTTCCTCCAGCCAAGGACTTCTTTATTCGGGGTACGTCGGTGAGTAACTGTTGGGATGAGCGGAGGGGTCTGGGAGGGGAGTACCAGTTGATGCGGTTGTTGAGGTGATTGGGTCTGTCGTCATGGAGGGCCCTGTAGGTGTATATGAGGAGTTTGAAGTTAATCCTCTTCTCAACGGTGAGCGAGTGGAGGTTCTTCAGGTGTTCTGTGATGTGTTCTGGGCAGTGGATCTCTAGGACAAGTCTGGCTGCAGCATTCTGAATCTGTTGTAGCTTGTTCAGGTTTTTCTTGGAGGTTCCAGCTTAGAGGGCATTGCCGCAGTCAGATCTGCTTGTGATAAGGGTGTGTGTCACGGTTTTCCAGCAGTTGGTTGGTATCCATCCGATGATCTTTCATAGGAGTCGGAGGGCGTGAAAACAGGTGGAGGCGATGGAGTTGATCTGCCTGGTCATGGAGAGCATTGAGTCAAGGATGACTCTGAAGTTGTGTGCGTGGTCTTTAGGGGTGAGGGGTTTGCCGGTGGCCACCAGGAGTTGTACCAGGCCGATGGTGACGGTCCCAGGACAAGGATCTCGGTTTTGTTCGAGTACAGCTTGCAGCAGCTTTCCCTCATCCAGGTGGCTACTGCTTCCATCCCATCTCTGAGGTTCTTCCTGGCTGTTGATGTGTTCTCAGTCAGGGAGTGGATCAGTTGGGTGTCATCTGCGTAGGAGACAATATTCATCCCATAGTTTCTGACAATGGGGGTGAGTGGGATCATATAAATATTAAACAGGGCTCAGTGACGATCCAGTGCCAGTGCTTAATATTTGGCCATAAATGCATGTTAGACATTCACACACACATTTTGGGGACTCACACTTATGTTTCCAGAACAGGCTTTAATCCAGAACAAGAGAGAGTAAAAGCACAAAAAATTGAAAGAAGGAGTCAAAAGACGGAAAAGCAGTAGCAAAGAGAAAAAGCAGAAGGGGCAAAAAAGAAAACGCAAGAATTAAATGATACAGGTTGTGTCTGGTGGTTGATTACAGGCACGAACAAGAGCGTAGTTTCAGGGGGGTGTTTGGGGTGTTACAACTTCCACCCCTCCCCACCCAATAAATGTATTTTGTGATAAATACTAGGGTACAGGTGCTTTCAGTCCTGCATGATATGTCAGTCACATTTCACTAGGAATGTTTACCTACTCACAGACAAAAGCCAACACACACACACACACCCATCTCTATTTTGAAAGTCCTCATAAATATTGGTTACATAACAAAATATTGTGTTTTCTCTCTTAGCACTCCTACAACCCACATTTCTCTACTTATTCACTGGCCCTTAGGCCCTCCTCACGCACCTTGCTTGTCTAATGTATTTAACTGTTGTACGCCAGTCTGATTGTCGGAAAATCTGAAGTTCACAACCTCTCCCACTCAGACCTACTGACCAAATGATGCCCCTGGGCACTGTAGTGTTGCGCCAGTGATGTAACTGGTCGCTGGGCACGTCTAAGTTTGAGAGGACCGGAGGGGTGATAGGACACACTCCTGCAATGGGTTTTCCCCCTCCTCATTCTGTGCTATTGATCCTTACTGTGGTCATGTGACGTGAAAATAAATAAAGGTGTGGTCAGGGTGTGGCAAGCAGAATGGCAGACAAACGCACAAGAGAGACTCGTTGCAGGGTGCAGTGCAAGTGCCGCACACCACCACATTACAAAACCTAAATGAGTGTGTCGAGTGTTATTCTTGAAGTAGTGCCGGCCGTCGCCGACACTACAATTTTGGCAATGAAGGAGGTCACTCCTACCATGCCTGCGCCCCGTAGTGGGCGCTTTGACCGCAGTGCTTGTGCCACGAGGGCTGCGATGCACAGCCAGCGCCCAGGCCGCCCTGCCCTGTTGTGCTGCGCTGACTGCTGTGCCCGCTCACACCTCGGTGAGTGTTACGGAGTAGCCTGGAGGCTAGCATCGGACTACTGCTGTGGGCCATAACCATGTGGCTCCCGACCAGCATCGTGACACCGCCCATGGGTCCCTGCCGCACCCCAAAGCTTACCGATACATCGCTGCAGCACGCTGTGAGCTCCACGTGCGGCCTGTCGTCTTCTCAGGTCACAATCCCGTCTGCCGGCACCAGCTAATGAACAGCCTGCTGTTTCTACTAAAGAGTCAGACTCCCGATTTGTGGTTGTCTCCCCATTGGCCAGGGCCTACACAGTTGCTACACGAAGTTTCCTCTGCAAGCAGTGTTTCACTATTATAAGTGACGCTTCCCAGCACTACCGCAAGCCCTCCACTCAGCAGACACGCCCACCTGCCTCCATCATGTCTGTCATTCCGCCTGTAGAACCATTTGTAGTGGAGGGAGCCCCTTCTGCACAGGCCCCAAGTTAGAGAGACTGGGTGGAGAGGGTCTTACTGTTTTTCGAGGCAACAAAAGTGGAGGACGCCCAGAAGCGAGCCATGCTTATTCATTTGGGGGGAAAAGACATTTACAAAATTTGAAAGAACCTCCTTGATGACGCCCCCAAAACACACACCACCCGAATAGCGGCCCTAAACAGACATTTCGAGCCCCTGGCCAATACTGATTACGAGCGTTTCATTTTCAGACAAGCCCGACAACAAACGTCAGAGTCATCGACTCATTCTACATGAGGCTGCGTGACCTGGCCAACACCTGCAGGTTCACAGATGAAGCAGAAGAGATACAGGGGCAGATAATACAAGGGTGTGCATCAATAAAACTCAGGGAACGGATCCTCAAAGAGTCCGGAAGGTCCCTGGCCAATATCCTCATAATGGGACACACAAAAGAATTTTCAAAAGCCTGAGCGTCTCACATGGAGGCAGCCCTACAAAGGCCAATTAAAGAGGAGGCTGTCAATACGATGGTCACACCAATGAACAAAGCAAAACAACGCACGCACAAACCACCGAAAAGACAGTGTGGATACTGTGGCGGTTCACCACACAAACTAAAAGAATGCCCGGCAAGGGGACAGAAATGTGCTGGCTGAGGGAAACTAAATCATTTCATCAAAGTGTGCAGGTCAAGTAAAACCCGGATGGGAAATGCGTCCGTCAAGGCGACAACAAGCAAATCGGAACACAGCAGCGACATGGACGATGAGGAGAGCATATCATTCACTCCTTGTTCACAGTAGGAAACAATGCCCAATCATCAAAAAAAACTACCCAGGTGTCAAATCAAAGTGGACACCCATGACATCTTAGCAGTTGTCGACACAGGGGCATCCATGAACATTCTTGCCGCAAGTGAGTACTGTAAAATTAGTCTAGTCCCAATTTTAACCAAGGCCAAAGTCAGAGTGTACGCATATGGACAAAGCACGTCACTTGCCCTAAAAGGCGATTTCCAGACTACCATCACTTACAAGTCTAAAGCCGTTCGTACAAAAGTGTATGTAACCGAAGAAGGACACGGAATGCTATTAGGTTGCAAGACAGCGGAAGAACTGGGAGTAGTTAAGTTTATATTTGGCATACACCGAGAGTCCGTGGCAGAGCTCCTCACCCAGTACCACGGTGTGTTCAAAGGAACTGGGTGTTTGAGGAACAAGGAGGTGAAGTTACACATCGATGAAACTGTTCAACCTGTTGCATTTCGCCACCAACGCATAGCATTCCACCTCAGACCACAAGTGGAGAAAGAGCTAGACCACCTTGAAAAATCTGACATCATTGAGAGAGTGACTGGGCCAACACCGTGGGTGTCACCAATTGTAGTGGTGCGAAAACCAAAACAACCCATAGAAGTCCGCATCTGTGTGGACATGCGCCTTCCCAATGTAGCCATCAAACAGGAAAGGCACCTAACACCCACGATAGACAACATAATAGGGGAACTCAGTGGGTCATCTTGGTTCTCGAAGCTCGACCTACGGTCAGGAAACCACCAGTTAGTTCTGTCTAAAGAGTCGCACTACATCACGACGTTCTCCACACACGTGGGTTGGAGGCAATACAAGCATTTCAAGTTTGGAATATCAAGTGCAGCCGAGGTATTTCAGAACACAATACATGAGCTGTTAGCGGATCTGCCAGGCACAATCAACGTCAGTGACGACATACTAATTCACGCACCAACCATAGCGGAACACCACTCGCGGCTCGGGAGCGTACTACGCAGGATCCAAGAATCAGGTCTGACTCTTCACCGCCGGAAATGTGAATTCCTGAAAGATCAGATGCTGTTCTTTGGATACATGTTCTCCACTGCAGTAGTAGCGCCTGACCCAGCGAAGTTGCAGGATGTCAAGGATGCTCCCCCCACCCATGTAACAGAAGTCAGGAGTTTTCTAGGCATGGTGAACTATTGTGGTTGATTCATTAAAGATCTGGCATCACTAACTCAACCTCTTCGAACCAAGTCATCAGAGCTGTGGACCTAGGGTTCAATTCAACAGAGGGCATTTGAAGCTGTCAAAGACCCCCTGCCCAGTGACACAACTCTGATACTTTGACCCGAGGAAAGACACCAAGGTCGCTGTCGATGCCGGCCCCAAAGGATTAGGTGCAGTATTATTTCAGAAACAAAACAGCGACAAGTAGCCCCCTGTTGCCTTTGCAAGTAACTCTTTAACAGAAACCGAGCAGAGATACTCACAAATAGAGAAGGAGGCCATTGCGGTGTACTGGGGATGCAAACATTTCCACATTTATGTATATGGCCGCCCTTTCCTGTTCACTACCGACCATAAACCCTCCATCCCTATGTTCAACGGCATCGCATCAAAAGCTCCTCTGAGAATCGAAAAGTGAATGCTCCAGTTACAGGACTACGAGTGCAAGCTGGAGTATCGCCCAGGGTCAGACAACCCAGCAGATTATCTGTCCAGACACCCCCGAGACGCCTCAGACAGTGAAGTCTGTAAAGTGGAGGAAACAGAAGAGAATGTTAGGTTTGTCTCCGACAGATCCAGGCCACTACCCCTGTTAGTGGATGAAATAGTCCAAGCAACAGCCAGTGACGAATGGCTCCAAAAGGCTCTGGAAGCCATACAAGACAACCAATGGTTCCGAGTAAAAAAACTGCTTTCGACCATGACAGCAGCTGCTGAGCGCATCCTGGGAAGTTTGTATCACGTAAGAGACGAGCTAACAGTAAACGCTGAAGGGTGTATCCTGAGAGGGTGCCGGCTGGTAATCCCTTCATCCCTTACGTCTAGAGTGGTGCAACTGGCCCACAATGGTCATCAAGGAATGGTCAAGACTAAGAGCAGACTGAGGACCGAGGTGTGGTTCCTGCTCATGGATGAACAAGTAGAAGACGCAGTGAGGGCCTGCGAGTGGTGTCAAGCCTCTGGGGAACCCAGCAGACCGACTCCAGTAGAAACGGAACCATGTCCCATGTCACCCTGGGATTCAGCTAGCCTAGATTTTGGGAGTCTTCCAGATGGCCGGCATACCATCGTCATGATTGCTGACTTTTCAAAATACCCTGAAGTAGAGATCATCCCCTCTCTCTCTGCTGATTTAGTGATACCGCGCATTGAAAAAAATCATGGCAACTCACGGCCTCATTTGCAGAAATCAAGATGGACAATAGTCCCCCTTTTCAGAGCTGAGAACTGGCTGGATATTTTGAAAGTGCTGGTGTCCGACATAGGCGGATTACCCCGAGGTGGCCCCAGGATAACAGTGAAGTCGAGCATTTCATGAGAACATTAAACAAGGTGATACGCATCGCACATGCCAGCGGCCAACCTAGTGAATATGCAGTGTATTCGTTTCTAAGGAACTACCGCCAGACCCCCATTCCACAATGAGTAGAGCCCCAGGGCATGTGGTTTTTGGGAGAGCGGTGGATGACTCAATACCACACCACCGATCCTGGGTCCCCAACTCTTTTGATCTTGATTAAGTCCAGGAGCGATGGCTTCCCACCAATCGATATACCAGTCGTCGGCGGCGAGCTAGACCGTCGGATCTCAAAGTAGGCGATCAAGTGCTCCTCAAGGAACTGTCTCCAGACAGCAAGTTCCGCATGCCTTTTGACCCCGCTCCGTGGCTGATTGTTCGGCGAAATGGGTCTTCGGTGGTAGACCGACGTGGAACTGACGTAGTGACACGCAACGTGTCACTGTTCAAAAAGTTTCATTCCTCGACTGGACCCAGACAACTGATCTACCGTGAGTGCATGAGGATGATGACAGTGATGTCCCCCGTCATGAGGCGACAGATGATGCCCTACCGGCCCCCTTACCGCATACTGTGCACCTAAGTGATGGGACACTCCGTGCTGGCTGAGGAAGGTCTGAAAGCACTAGATACAATTTGCGCAGGAACATTACCCCATCGGTGAGGCTCTGTGATCAGTTTACTAACTGTTTGGAGTATCTGTAACCTAATTGCTCTGTTTTTAATTTTTAGGAGGAATGTAGTGTCGTGCCAGTGAGGTAACTGGTCGCTGGGCGCTACTAAGTTTGAGAGGACTGGATGGGTGATAGGACACGCTCCCGCAATGGGTTCCCCCCCCTCCTCATTCTGTGTTATTGATCCTTACTGTGGTCATGTGACCTAGTAAATAAATAAAGGTGTGGTCGGGGTGTGGCAAAGCGAACTGCAGACAGACGCACGAGAGACCCTCGTTGCAGGGTGCCGTGCAAGTGCCGCACACCACCACGTTACAAAACCTAAACGAGTGTGTCGAGTGTTATTCTTGAAGTAGTGCCGGCCGTCGCCGACACTACAGGCACGAGGTGGAATCAATACTAGCAGCCCTGTTTTTTGGCACCTCAGCCTTTAAACAAAGTGCCCTGGCACTTTGTTTTTCAAATGAAACACTGGCTACTGTCAAATCAAGAAGCAGACGACAAAGAATTCCCAGATAATTAGAGCGAGCTCTGCATTATTTTACTGTTTGCTCTTTTTAATTGTTATAAATATATCTAACAGTCCTGTCTTTTGCACTGGTATTAATTTCAGTTGCTTCGAAATGTTCGCATTTAACAGGTGTGGGAAAAGGCCTTGGCCCTAAAAAAACTGTTTCTGTAGCGATCACATTAAACTTTTTTAAATCTGTTAGAAGTGTCAACACATTCTCAGCGTGCTACACAGCACCGTAAACACCCCCTCACTTCCAGCAACATCAAAGCCTTTATTCAACAAAGAAGGATTTAAGCACTAGTTTTCGGTCAAACTAAAAGCAGATAAAAATAGGAGCAGGGTTTACAAACTGTTCCTTGAGATGTGTCTCCGGATTTTGAGTTACTTGATAGAGCACACCAAGGCTAACATAATCATATGTAAAGTTAACTGCTGGACTGTACGCCGTTAAGCAGCCCTTCCCACCCCCACTCCCTCCACTTGGAAGGGAGTGATTTGACCCGAGCTTCCTTTCAATGAATCAACATATTCCCAGACATCGTGAACTTCATGGGATTGTTTTCAGGTTTCAGAATGATGGTCGGGCGGCAAGCATGGCAGTGTAATGCAGAAATTCATTTGTGCATCACACTTTAAAAAAATAATATTTTATTGCAAGTTTCGTACAAGAGTAAACGGACAATATCACACAAAGCATGAAAAACAGCTGAGATATGAGCACAGTCAGGCAATGAAACACGCCAATGTGCACATTGGAATTATTTGAAACATCAGCAATATTTTACAATGTGTCATGTGGAATAAGAGAACTCGAAGTAGCACTAGGGGTTAATGCGATGGCTGCCATTCTACGCAGAGGATAGCTGTTTTGTGTAGCAGGAAGGTTGGACGCCTGAGCCGGGAGACAGTTGCAAAAAGGTTTCCATATGTCCTAGATGTCCTTCGTGCTGGATGTTGGTGGCTGTAGGGGGGCATATAGTTCACTGGTAGTATCACAGTATGTGAGATCCTGCAACCATGCTTCTTCAATGGGACAGATACCACTACCCCAGTGTAGGGCGATCTGGCATTTAGCAAGCAGCAGAGCTATAGTGACAAATCGAAGAATGGCTTTTGAAGCAGTTTGACATAAACCAGCAAAGCCAGGAGAGGGTCAGGGGCAATCGCCTGGCCCTCCATCTGGGAGAGAGCAGTGTGGATACCATCCCAGTACCCAAGGATGTCGGGGGCATGTTCAAGTCAAATGTATGAAATCTGCAAAGTCCGCTCTGCACTTGGGGCATTGATGTGATTGAGCAGGGTCTAGTTTAGCGAGCGCTTGTGGGGTGGTGTATGCGCAGTGTAAGAACTTAAAATGCAACAATTTGTGGTGATAATTGTTGGAAACCAACCTAGTTTGTGTGCAACAATAATACCAGACTTTATCAAGTAGGGGGCATCCAATATCCCTTTCCCAACCAACCTTACATTTCTCTTGACCGCTAGCTCTGAGCTGCAATGAGGAATGGTAAAGCTGTGAGATTCGATGTGTGCAGTCTGATCAAAGATAATGGGAGGAAGTCCTTTGGCTCTGCAGGGTATGCACACAGTGTGGTCGGTAGTGTGCTATAGAGCTTGTGCAAAATGAATCCATCCATTTGGGTAGGCTGGTGCCCTTCCATAATGCCCAGGGCCGCGTGGAGGCTGGAGTTCCCAAACAGGTCACCGATTGTGTGTGGCTGTAAAGAGGCGAGGGCGCGCTGAGTTAATCTTTCACACATGAGTGGGAGCCATAGTTTATTGGCTAGGGAAATGTGGGGGAGCATACAGGGTGTCAAAACCTAAATACCAATACAGTTTCACCCAAACCCAACAGGATGTGGGGAGGATTTGTACTTCAGCAGGGTGTCTAGGTAAGCCCTGTGAGAGAAGGACTGAGAGTGATGAGGCTGGGGACTGTGATCACTGGTTTAAGATGCTGAATCCTGGTATCAGGATGGTACCAACACTAGGCAAAGTGTGGCTGAGCTACTAGGTAATAAAGGAAAAGGTTAGGAACCACAATACCTCCACGCTCAAATGGGAGTGTTAGAGTGGACCAGCAGATACGCGGACGCTGACCAGCCCAGACCAAACGTGTAAGTAGGCCAATGGGGTGAGATTTGTGTTTAGCTCACAAACAAACTATAGGATGTCATCTGCATAAAGGGAAACAAGTAGCGTGCCGTGGCAGAAGCGGTGTCCTCTGTGCAAATGTTGCTCCTGGAAGTGACAGACCAGAGGGTCCATGCAAAGAATATACAAAGGGGGAGAAAGAGGGCACCCCTGTGAGTGCCACGGGTCAGTAGAAATGGCTCTGAGATTGCCCCGTTGACTCTGATCCTGGCCGAAGGAGATTTATACAGCAGTGCTGCAAGATCTCAGAATCCCCACGGCATACCCAGCTTACATAGCACAGCAAATAGAAAAGGTCACTTGAAAGAATTGGACGTCTTTTCAGCATTCAGCAAAATCGCTGCAGAGGGGATCTCCGTGACTATTTGGTTAAGGACGGCAGAAACAGTGTGCAAATTAGTGGAGGTAGATCAGTGGGTCACAAATCCAGATAGCATGGGGGCAATTATACTGTCCAGAAACAGAGACAGGCATGTAGCCAGTATTTTGGCCAAGATCTTATTGTCATGACTGACTCAGGACAATGGATGATACAAGGAACAGAGTTGAGATGTTTTTCCTGTTTAAGGAGAAGTACAATCACAGCTTAACGCATAGAAGGGGGGGGCAAGGGTTCTTCTAGGGAGGTATTCAGTGTAGATCTCAAGTAAATGCAGGGTAAGGTCCTCCTTGTACGCCTTATAGAAAGCATCTGTAAAGCCATCAATTCCTGGGGCTTTGGAACTACCAAGCTAGTCAATGGCCTGAGATGACACCTCTACAGTAATGGGAGAGGCCAAAAACTGTTGTTGGCAAATGTCCAGCCAAACCATGGAAATTTTAGTCAAATAGGCCACAAGTTTGTCAGGGCAGATTTGGTTTCTGCCATATATAAGTATTGGTAATAGGTCCTTGTTAGAAATGGGGTCTTTGGTTGGCAGTTAGGTTACCCCCTGTCCAAGCAAGGACCCTCACTCTAGTCAGGGTAAAAGAGAATCACCCTCAGCTAACCCCTGCTTACCCCCGTGGAAGCTTGGCACGAGCAGTAGGCTTAACTTCAGAGTGCTATGTGTAAAGTACTTGTACCCACCCACACAGTGACTTAATGAAAACACTACAAAATGACACAACACAGATTTAGGAATATCGGAAATATTTATCTAAACAAAACAAGACCAAAACAACAAAAAACCACAGTGTCAGGAGAACCTTGGGGGGAGGCTGTAGCCAGCGTCCCACCAGTTCTGGTGTCTGGCAGTACCACTCCTAGTGAGGGGGTGCAGAAGTCCAGACAGAGGGTTGAGAGAGGGTTGTGGACCCCAGTGAATAAACTGGAGGGTCAGGGGTCAGCTCTGAGAGCAGAGCCCCTCAGGAATGACCTTGGTGAGACCATTTTTGGGTTGGGGGGAATCTAGACTCTGCCAGATGGGCAGGGATCAAGAGACCTGCGCCATCCAGACTCTTGTGTGACCCTTGGGGATGTGTGTCCTTTGTGGGGGTAAGTGTGCCCCCCCAGGAAGTCCTGGTGTGCCAACGAATGGTTCAACCGCAGGGTGGTGACTCTGGGTTGAATGATTAGATTCAGGGGGTAAACTCTGACCTGATGGGGAGTAGGTGTGCCAAAGGAAGTCCTGGTGCGCCAGGCAGTGGTTCAACCACAGGGTAGTGACTCTGTGTTGGATGACCAGGTTCAGAAGGTAAACACTGACCTAGTGGGGGGTAGGTGTGCCCCCCTGGAAGTCCTGGGTTGCCAGGCAGTTGTCCAGCCTGAGGGTACAGACCCTGGACTGGAGGATCAGGTGCAGGTGGTAAACCCTGACCTGAAGGGGGTGGTGGTTTGCCCAATCACCCTCCCCCGGTGTGATTTCTATGAGTACTCCCTCTGAGGGGGGTGCAGAATCCTTGGAGTAGGGCAGGGGAGGGAGAGACTCACCCTTGACCCCAGTGCAACCTAAGGGTACAGTCCCTGGATTGGAAGGCCAGGTTCAGGGTGTCCCTCCTGACCTGGAGAAAGGGACTACTGCTAACAGTGCCCCTACATGTTGTCTTCCAGAGGGGCCACTCCTAGTTGGGGGGTGCTGGACCCCAGAAGGGAGGGCAGGGGGAGGGAAGCCTCACCCCTGGCCCTAGTCCAACCTGAAGGTACAGACCCCAGGTTGGAGGACCAGTGGCAGATTAACATCCCTGCACTGGTGGGAGAATTGTGCAGGACTGCTTCTACAAGCACCCTGACAATTTTGGACTCTGGGTGTGCCGCTCCTAGAGGGAGGGTACAGAACCCCAGAGGGGAGGACCAGGGTCAGGCTGTCATCCCTGGCCTGGTGGAAAGGAGAGGTCAAAGGGTGCCAGGCACCTGGGGCTACGGCCCCCCTTTCTCCACAGTCACAGTGGTCGGAGAGGCCTGAGGTTGGCCTCTCATCCCTGACCATTGTCAGGGGTCACTGTGGCTTGCTGTCCTGGTGGACAGAGTTATCCCTGGGGGGTGCGAACGAGAGTCACACCCCGGGGGTGGAGTGGGCAACACCACTGTGTTGGCCCTGGTGGTACTATCTGCCCATTGGGATACATCTGTGAGCAAAGTAAAGTTAGGTGCTGCACAGATGGTATCTGCAGATGTGGAGAAGGGTTCCCCATGGGTTAGCTTAGTGGGCCCTGAGAGTATGGTCATCCTCAATCTTACTGCCTCCTGCCTCCTATTTTTCCTGACCTGCTGCTGTTGGCTTTTGAACTCTGAGCACTTTATCACTGCTAACCAGTGCTAAAGTGCATATGCTCTATGTGTAAACATTCCTTCTCTCTGCAGGAGAGCGATGTGTCGATCCGGTCAACACTCTCGGGTCCAGGCAGGCCCTACGTTGTTTTTACACGCCCATCGGTGTTTGCATCGGAAATCCAGATGCACGATGATCCGAAAACCACGCAGGGCGGGTTGCGATTTCACCAAACTCCCTCAGCGTTGCTGCGCGTCGTTGTCTAGCTCCATGCATCGATTCTTCGGTCGTGTTGCAGGTGTGGGTCGATTTTCAGCCGCAAAGCCAGCGGCACATTGATTTTTCAGCCGCAGATTGGAGTTGCGTCAATCTTTTCCTCGCACAGCGTTCTGTGCGTGGATTTCTTCCTCTTAGGCTGCCAGCTTCTCCTTTCAGGGTCCCAGGAACTGGATGGGCATCACAACTACAGAACAATCACAAATAGACCTTTCCTGGGCAAATAGATAGAAAGAGCAGCATTCGCCCAGATGTCACAATTCATTGAGACAATTCTATATTTTCAGACTTTCAAACTGGATTCCGCCCAGGAAGAAGCACTGAATCGGCACTCATAGCAATCTGGGATGATCTTAAAAACACAGTAGACCGAAATGGAGTTGCTGCACTACTATTCTTGGACCTCTCAGCTGCCTTTGATACGGTTGACCATGACACCCTATTTCAAAGACTCCACGAAGCCGGTATACAAGGGATTGCTCTCGACTGGATTACTTCCTATCTTCAAAAAAGATCGAATATCATCCACTCGCCCCCCTTCTCGTCCGAACCCAACCTCACAAAAGCAGGGGTCCCCGAAGGGTCAATCATCTCACCTTTGCTTTTAAACATCTACATGATATCTTTACCAGAACTGATCAATGATTTCCATCTCACATGCTACAACTATGCAGATGACACACAAATACTACTTAAATTAGAATGCCCCAAAAACATTGAAAACTCACAAATCTTCAGTTGCCTCAGAGCCGTTGATCAGTGGATGACCTGGAGCCATCTCATACTAAATACCTCCAAAACAGAAATACTCATATGTGGTGACTGGAAAATTTATGACCCTGTGTGCGTCTGGCCTGACGATCTCGGACCACCTCCTCAATTATCCAAGGAAGTTAAAAACCTAGAAATCACTATGGATTCCAAGTTAACTATGAATGCCCAAGTGGACAAATTAGCACGAACAAGCTTCATCACCTTGAAGACTTTACGACGCATCTTCCCCCACCTCGGATCTCCACACAAGGTGCAAGCTACTATCTCGCTTGTACTATCCAAACTGGATTATGCCAATGGCCTCTATCATGGATCATCTCTATCTGTTATGAAAAAACTACAACGTATCCAGAATTCCGCAGCCAGGCTACTATTACATGTGAAGCCAAAAGCCCACAACTCCCCTGCCTTGAGAGCACTACACTGGTTACCCGTTACCAGAAGATGCACTTTCAAGCTGCTTTGTATCACCCACAAAGCTATACATGGAACAGGACCGCTTTTTATCAGAAACAAAATAACCAAATACATCCAACAAAGAAACCTCCGCTCAAGATTGGCACCCCGCCTTAGAACACCACCATACAAGAAAAAGACTATAGGTGATACATCGTTCTCCGTTCAAGCAGCCACACTATGGAATTCATTACCCCCAACTATAAGAGCCACATAGAACTTTCTTGTCTTCAGAAAACTGCTCAAGAATTGGCTCTTTCCTTTATAACCACCATATTCATACAACCATGAACTACATATGCCTATGTTGATAAATATTTTTTTCAGATTGTGTATATTTCTAGTTATGTATAGTTTCTTTAGAAAATATGTATCGCTACTATGTCATAACAACAAAATACACACACACTCTTTAAACCTGTTTGACTAAGTATATTTTACCCATGGTTCTAATTATGTATTGTATGTGCATATGTGTGTGTATTCATGTGTGTGTGTATGTATATATATATATATATATATTATATATATATATATATATGTATGTATGTGTATATGTTGTTTCTGTGCTTGGCATGTTCGTGGGTCATTGCATGGCTCCTGGGTGGGTTGTTATACTAGATATCTCTGAATTCCTGCTCTCATCTTATCACACTTTTCTACCCATCATCATATGTCATGTCTCTATCAAACTATCCTCCATTCTCACTCTGACTCATCCCAAATCCTTTCTACTACTTTCATCTCCTAAATAACTCTGCCTAAGCTCTTCCCTCTGCTTCCACATCTAACTCACCAAACCTCACTCTACTACCGTGACCTCCCACACAACCCTACTAAATTCTCCTGCATTTATCTCACCCTGCTACTATGCTCTCCCTAACCCTTCCACATACTCTTCCCTCCTCCATTCCCCTTTACTCATCCCAAGCCTTTGGGTTGAGTAAATGAAGGATATTCTCCCAATTAACACTTCTGGATTTCTTTCCTCCTCCACCCCTCCATTACTCCAGTCAATCTAACTAACAAACTCAAAATTAATTCATAATAATACTAAAACTGTACTCAGTATTTCCCGATACTAATCCATCACTAATTCTTGTTGGGTTCCAGAGTAGCGTGCTACTCACCGAAAAGCGCTTCAACGCCTCGTCAGGGGTAGTAAGCACTATATAAATACGATTACAATACAATACAATACAATACACATGGCAGAGTAGGAGTCTCTCAAGAGACTCCAAGTGCTGGCAGAGAGAAATCTTTGCTGTCCCTGAGACTTCGAATAAAAGGAGGCAAGCTATAAATCAAGCCCCTGGAGATCTTCTCAAGATGGAAGGCACACAAAGTCCAGTTGTTGCCCTCTTACTCTGGCAGAAGCAGCAACTGCAGGATAGCTCCACAAAGCACAGTCACAGGCAGGGCAGCTCTTCTTCCTCAGCTCTTCAGCTCTTCTCTAGGCAGAGGTTCCTCTTGGTTTCTAGAAGTGTTCTAACGTCTGTGGTTTTGAGTGCCCTTCTTATACCCAATTTCTCATTTGAAGTAGGCCTAATTCAAAGCAAAGTCTCTCTTGAATGTGAAATCCTTACTTGCCTAGGCCAGGCCCCAGAAACTCACCCGGGGGATGGAGGCTGTGAGAGGTCTGTGAGAGGGCAGGCACAGTCCTTTCAGGTGTGAGTGACCACTCCTCCTCTCCCTCCTAGCACAGATGGCTCATCAGGAAATGCAGACTACACCCCAGCTCCCTTTGTGTCACTGTCTAGTGTGAGGTGCAACCAGCCCAACTGTCAAACTGACCCAGACAGGGAATCCACAAACAGGCAGAGTCACAGAAATAGTATAAGGAAGAAAATGCTCACTTTCTAAAAGGGACAGGCCTTGCAACAGTGAAAAATGTATTTAGAGGTATTTCACTGTTGTCAGGAATCCCCAAGGTGCCTCCTGTGTTATCTGTCAGCATCCCCAGGGATTAAGGTTAAATCATATCTCTGTTCTTGGTTAAAACTTCATGTTTCTAAGTAAGCATAATGTGCTGCATTACACAATTGGTGTTATCAATTCTTGTTTTACCAATGCTTGTTTACTAATGTGAGCAAGTGTAGACATGTGCTTCTAATTGGGTGTGGTGTAGACGTGCTTCTACTTGGGTGTGATTGGCTACAAATAGCAGAGTGAAGCATGCCTCCCTGCTTGTCTTTGTTTTGCTTGCTGATCTCAGCATCTGATTTGGCAGTCCAGCCCCTGCTGTCATTCTCGTATTCAGGACTTTGAGTCAATTCTTTTCTTCGTTCCTGTACCAGCTGACACCAGGCATTCCTCCAGCACTCCGGAAAAGACTGCAGCTAAGTGACTAGTATTCTCCAGGGAGTTTGTTCTTTGAGCGCCGCGCTTTCCTAGAACAGCGGGTGTATTTCAGACCTCATATTTTGGCAGAGTGCTTATCTTGAAGAGACAAATTCATTTCTAAACATTCAACATTATTATTTTAGTTACTTGCCTAAATGTGCTTCAGGAAATCTGCTTGAGCTCAAGTACTACAAAAAGTGACAGTGCAATTTTAAAAGAGCATTTATGTGACTTTTCTTTCTCCAATAGCATAACGTTTGGATTTAAATTGTGTAATTCATCCCTGTGTTTCCGGTTTAAAAATTAGCTTTTGAAGGGTTTTTCACACACACAGTGAAACCAAACCAACCTGTGCCACCCTAACTGTTTAAACCCCAAGTGGACATTTTGTATTTCTTGAATTGTTTTTGTTCCTTTTAGTTTAACCCTATGCATGCAGGAAAGGTATATGTGATATAATTAATCCCCTTGTTTGTCTTTCTTGTGCATGATAAGTGCAACCACAATTCTAACTGTAGTGTGCAACAGTGAATCGCTGTGAAGCCAGCCCTAGTGTCGCAGTACTTAATGTTATGATACTCAGTTTGGGTTTTTGGTAATGCAGTGTTAGTAATTGTGCCAACAGTTATTATTATCCAAGAAAAGTGCTGGAGCCTCCGGGTGTTCTTCTACCGCTCCTGTGCCCATATCAGAAAGAGAGATTCAGTTTCAAGGAAGTTGAGTGCACTAACTCTACTATCTCTCTGCCAACAACGACCTGCCCACCGAAGATACAGGGTGCCTGGCTGGACCGGCAAGACGTGGCAGTGTTTTGTCTCTTTCTCTTCCACTCCCCCTTTCCTTTTGGGACACCTGCCGGGGTTTCTGTGTCCACCAGGAAGTGCTGAGAGGTGTTCCAGGAGGTCAGGGGGCATACCATCGCCCCTGCAGCATCCTGCTTTTCAGGTGAGTGGCCCGTCTTGACAACTGTCAATACGTATAAAACACATTACTATGGCCTTCATTATAACCCCCGCCAGGGCTATAGTGGCATTCGTACTGTCAACAGGCTGGCGGTACAGAACACCATATTTTGACAGTGGCGGTACCACTGTGGTAACACCGCTGGGACCGGCAGTATACCGCTATGACGGTCCCGGCGGTCGTAATTCACCAGGGCAGCGCTGCCCTGGGGATTATGACTCCCCTTACCGCCAGCCTGTCCATGGCGGTAGACACCGCCATGGACAGGCTGGCGGTAAGGGGACTCGGGGTGCCCCTGGGGGCCCCTGCACTGCCCATGCACTTGGCATGGGCAGTGCAGGGGCCCCCAGGCGTAGCCCCATCGCGCATTTCACTGCCCGAATTTCGAGCAGTGAAATGCGCGACAGGTGCTACTACACCCGCTGCACATCAGCATTGCCGCCGGCTCTAATACGAGCCTGCAGCAATGTTGATGTGACTTTTCCGCCGGGCCAGCGGACTGTAACACTGTTACCGTCTGCTGGCCCAGCGGAAAAGTCGTAATAGGGAGCCAGCACTGGCGGTATTCTGGCTCCCGCAGCCTCGGCGGTCTTTTGAAAAGACCGCCAAGGTTGTAATGAGGGCCTATATGTCCTACCTGAACCATACACTGCACCCTGCCCTTGGGGCTACCTAGGGCCTACCTTAGGGGTGTCTTATATTTAAGAAAGGGAAGGTTTAGGCCCTGCAAGTGGGTACACTTGCCAAGTCGAATTTACAGTTAAAAACTGCACATACAGACACTGCAGTGGCAGGTGTGAGACATGATTACAGAGCTACTTATGTGGGCGGCACAACCAGTGCTGCAGGCCCACTACTAGTATTTGATTTACAGGCCCTGGCACCTCTAGTGCATTTTACTAGGGACTTACTAGTAAATCAAATATGCCAATCAAGGATAAACCTATCAACAATGCAATTTACACATAGAGCATATGCAATTTAGCACTACTTAACAATGATAAAGGGGGTGATTCTAACATTGGCGGGCGGCGGAGGCCGCCCGCCAATGTTCCCCCTCCAAAATACCGCTCCGCGGTCAAAAGACCGCAGAGGGTATTTTGGGATTTGCCCTGGGCTGGCGGGCGGCCGCCAAAAGGCTGCCCGCCAGCCCAGGGCAAATCGACCTTCCCACGAGGACGCCGGCTCCGAATGGAGCCGGCGTAGTGGGAAGGTGCGACGGGTGCAGTTGCACCCGTCGCGTATTTCAGTGTCTGCTTTGCAGACACTGAAATACTTTGCGGGCCCTCTTACGGGGGCCCCTGCAGTGCCCATGCCATGGCATGGGCACTGCAGGGGCCCCCAGGGGCCCCGCGACACCCCCTACCGCCATTCTGTTCCTGGCGGGCGAACCGCCAGGAACAGGATGGCGGTAGGGGGTGTCAGAATCCCCAAGGCGGCGCAGCATGCTGCGCCGCCTTGGACGATTCTGACGGGCAGCAGAAAACCGGCGGAAGACCGCCGGTTTTCCTGCACTGACCACGGCCAAATCGCCACGGTCAGAATGCCCTGCGGGGCACCGCCGGCCTGTCGGCGGTGCTCCCGCCGACCCTGGCCCCGGCGGTCTAAGACCGCCGGGGTCAGAATCACCCCCAAAGTGTTCAGAGTTCAAAAGCCAACAGAAACAGATCAGGAAAAATAGGAGGCAGGAGACAATAAGATTGGGTATGACCCTGCATAAACTCAAAAGTCTAACAGTCCTGAAAGTAGAGAGCATGGCAGGGGAATCCAATGTTATGCCCCCTCTGTCCATCTGGACGGTGGTGACAAAGCATTATTGAGATGGAGGTCGCAGTAGTCGAGCTACGGTGTGGCCAGGGCTCCCCGTATCCGCATGCTGTGGCATATGTGCCGAGGTCCAGCACCTCCCAGGCAGTGGCCTCCCAAACGCCAGTAAGAATGTCCTGATCTGAGGGGTCAAGGAGGCTGGTGTCAGCATGGATTGCTGATCTAGCATTTGTAGTTCTGTTCAATTTTAATGAGGTCCCCCTAATAACGCGAAGCACCCTCCGCATGTTTAGCAATGCATACCCCTCTTATATCTGCTTTAAAGGCTTCCCAGAGAGTAGTGTGTGTTTGAACAGTGCCAGGATTGAGAGTAAAATACTTGAATATGGCATCAAGTATTTCAGAGTAAAACACTGCATCATGCAATGCATTACCAGGGAAGCACCATGAACAGAGTGGCTGGGTCCGGAACGGAATGCGCAGAGAAGCCATTACGAGGTAGTGGTCCGATAATATACCGTGAAGGTGGGTGATCGCTGTAATCCAGAGGAGCATGACCGGAGTTACACACCAGGGGTCAATTCGAGACCACACATTATGAGGACTGGAATCAAATGTGTAAATGGTAGTGGAGGGGTTATGGGCACGCCAGGCACCGTTGAGATGAAAGGTGTCTAACAATGTAAGTAATGCTTTTGCAGAATGAGGTTTAGTGGCTCCAGAGGAGCTCGTGGTGTCTAGATGTTTTTGGCTGTTGAGATTGAAATCGCCACCTAACAGGATGTAATCAAATTGGAAGCACTGCATCTATGCCAACAGATCTTGAAAAAATTCAGGGAAGTCCGTGTTGGGCACATACATTCAGCAGTAAAAATGGGAGCTCAAGTACAGTCCCTGAACAATCAGATAGTGTCCCTGGTATAAATGGGGTCTCTAGTTGGCAGAGGATTTCACCTTTGTCTAAGTAGGGACCACAATCCTAGTCTGGGTAAGTCACACACAGTCCAAACTATCCTGTGCCCACCCTCTGGTAGCTTGACTCTGAGCAGTCAGGCTTAACTTAGAAGGCAATGTGTAAAGTATTTATGCAATAAACCATACAGTAACACAGTGAAAACCCCACAAAAATACACCACACAGGTTTCAGAACAATATATTTATCTGGTTAAATTAAGTGAAAAAATGATAAAGATTCAATAAGCACAAGTTGAAATATCGCTTTGGCAATGTTAGGAAGAGTCTTGAGTCTTAAAAATCACCAATTGCCCAACAGTTCGGAGCACCCTGCCTAACATCCCAGCATGAAGTCAGCCCCATTGCATCCTGATAAATGTAGTTCAAGTTCAGTTTTACTTCATTAAAATATCGTACTCCATTAACTTTTTAAATATTTCACCTCAAATAGGTGCAGCCAATGCTCTGTAAATTCATTCATCTCTGGACACATGTTTCTGGGTTAATCCCTTCTTCAGTAAAAAAAAATGTTTGTAATTTCTTGGGTGCTGGAAATGCTGCCATAAATCATCTTGGTTTCAATATCTCTCACTGGCATGCCGGTGCTGCTTCCGAGCTCGTTAGCTCGTTGGCTCAAGGGATGCAATGGGGCTGACTGCATGCTGGGATGTTAAGCAGGGTGCTCCCAACTGTTGTGCATTAAAAATCAACAATTGCATCTTGTGCACAAAGGTCCTGGTTTGCCTCAAAATTACATGCATGGAAACTGCAGAGGAGGAGATGAGTGGAAAAAGGAAGGTGTGCATCAGATTTCCCAATGCGGCACAGACAATGCGTCATTTCTTCTCACGGTGCAAGGGCTTTGCGTTGATTTCTGGCACACAGTCTTGGGTCTTCACTGTGAAGCTGGGTTCTTATGATGCAAAGGGACATTGCATGGAAATCCTGGGCGTGCGGGACGAAGTCACAGGTGCTGCGTCGAGTTTCTGTCTCATGTCAGGCGCTGCTTCGATTCTTCACTCAGGAAGTTGGGATGTGTCATTCCAGCTTGGCTGTGCATTGATCCGGTAGGGCTGGGCGTCAAAGTTCCTGTCGCAATGCAGGTGCTGTGTCTATCTTCACTCGGGAAGTCGGGCTGCGTCGTTTTGGTTTGGCGGTGCAGCGATTTTATCATCGCAGCGCAGGCTGTGCGTGGTGTCTGTCAGGCTGTGCATCGATTTTCGGCGTACAAGGAGTTTGCTTGAAGACAGGAAGTCTTTTTGGTCCTGAGACTTCGAAACAGGAAGCAAGCTCAATCAAAGCCCTTGAAGAGCACTTCTCAGCAAAGTCAGAGGCCAGCAAGGCAGCAGGGCAACAGTCCTTCACAGAAAAGCAGTCTAGGTGAGTCCTTTGAGCAGGCAGGCAGCTCCTCTTGCAGGTTGCAGGTTCAGGTCCAGAAATGTCTGATTTGGTGGGGTCAGGGACCCAGTTTATATACCCAAAAATGCCTTTGAAGTGGGGGAGACTTCAAAGAATGGTTTTGAAGTGCACAAGGTCCCCTTTCAGTACAAGCCTGTTTGCCAGGGTCCCAGTAGGGAGTTTGGCAGTCCATTGTGTGGGGGCAGGCCACTAGGCTTTGAAATGTACGTTTCAGGTCATCCACCCTCCCAGCCCAGGTAGACCCATTCAGTATGCAGATGAGTGCAGGTGTGACTGAGTATCCTGTGTTTGTGGTTGTCTGGGTGAAATGCACAAGGGAGCTGTCAACCAGCCCAGCCCAGCCCAGACGTGGTTTGGAAACAGACTGTAAGTCACAGATGGATTTTAAGTGCAGAGAAATGCTCACTTTCTAAAAGTGGCATTTCTAATATAGTAATATAAAATCCAACTTCACCAATAAGCAGGATTTTGTATTACCATTCTGGCCATACTAAATATGACCTGGTTACCCTTTTCTGATCAGAATCTACCACTCAAACAGTATATGAGGGTAGCCCTAATGATATCCTTTGAAAGGAGCAGGCCTAACAGTAGTGGAAAACAAATATAGGAGTTTCCCCCTACCAGGACATATAAAACACACATAAACATGTCCAGCCTTTTACCTACATTGCACCCTGTCCTATGGGTGATCTACGGCCTACCTTAGGGGTCATTTATATGTAGAATAAGGGGAGTTTAAGGCTTGGCAAGTACTCTTAAATACCAAGTCAGAGTGGCAGACAACTGCACACAAAGGCCTTGCATTGGCAGGCCTAAGACATGGTTAAGGGGCTACTTATGTGGGTGGCACAACTAGTGCTGCAGGCCCTCTAGTAGCATTCAATCTACAGTCCCATGGTACATCAAATATGCCAATTGTGTATGAACCAACATTACCATGTTAAAGGGAGAGAGCATATGCACTTTAGCACTGGATAGCAGAAAGTGAGCAGAGTCCTAAAATCAGCTAAAACAGTGTCAGAAAAGGAAGGGAGGCAGGAAAAAGTTGGGGGATGACCACCCTAAGGCTGTCAGGTCTAACAGTCCCTCTGTGTCAGACAGATTCTATTGGCATACAAATGGCAAACTTTTGTGGACTAGAATGTACACTCCCCTAGAGTACGAAATGTAATAAGAGAAATAGCGATTCCCTCCCTAATGTGCAGCAAAAGTGCAAGCCTCGCTGGCCGCTAGACGGGTTTCTTGCATAAAGGCATAAAGGTGAGTTTAATGCCATGCCTATTCAAATATGTGAGGACCTGTTTACCCTTTCTGGGCTTATTCAGAACTCTGAACATCCCTGTAGCTCATGTGATGTCAAATGCGGGGACAGTCATGGTGAGATGTGCCATATATGCAGTATTGTAGCAGCAAAAAACAAATGAAAAGCATAACGTGCAACAACAGGTGTGATCGAAAAAAAGTAAACATAACATCACTATACTGAACTACGAGTAACACAACCCCCATACTCCCTCCCACACAAGAAACAGTACATTTGGTATAATATCCCATTCCTGCAATAATAATGAAACCCACAAGTGCATGGAGTACTCCTTGGGCAGGCAGCAATGCTTCACGAGAGAGGGCACTCGCCTCTAGGAACTAGATCAAAAAAAAATCAGCAATGCACTGAAAATCTGCCAATAAGAAAAAAAGTTCCACAAGGAGAGAGAATACGTAAGGGTGGGCCCATGGGCCCACCCCTACATTGATGTATTAACAAAGCAATAATTAGTGTCATCTATTTATAAAGTGTCAAATATCATTCTGCAGGAGTGTCAAGTGGTGACAGGGGGAGCTGCCCGGGGATCGACTCCTCGACCCTGCACATCCCAATTTCTGCTGCTGGCAAAAAGCGCTGTTCTGCTGGGGTGTCAAAAATGTGGCATTTCCCATTCAGGACAATGTGCAACCGAGCTGGGTAGAGCATGCCATAGCACAGACCAGCGAGCTGTAGACTATTTTTCACATCAGCATATTTGTGCTAGGTTCCTGAATCCGGGTACAATGATAAAGTCATGCCCTGTGTCTGTAAAGGGGCTCTGCGTGAGCCAGCCGAAGAGCAGTGTCCCAGTCCTGATAATTCAGGAAGCTGACTATAACTGGGTGAGGAAGCACCGGGAGCTGGTCGAGAGGCTAAAGAACAATGTGCCCTCTCCAATGCGAAGGTGGGGCCAAAATAACCCCTACCGAATAGGTAGCTTAGGAGTTGCTCTACATACCTGCTCATGGGTCGGGTGTTGGTGGATTCTGCAACCTCCTCAATGTGAATGTTATTGCATTGGGACCTGGCTTCCAAATCTTCATTTTTCACTCTAGCTGTCTTAAGCAGGCATTCAACTCGCTCCACATGCTTAATCAGGGCCTCCGAGCCATCCTCAATATTATAAATTCGCTGTTCAGTGGTGCCAAACCTGGTATAATGGTCATCCCAGCATTCTTGCATGCCATCCAAGCACATCGCGAGGATGCATGTTTATGGCTCTGAACCCTGCCTGCAGCTCCTCCATAATTGCCGCAGTCTCTCCCAGGAAGAGGGCAGAGAGCACCCCTTCATTATCATTAGGCCTATGTGGTACCTCACTGTCCTGATGCAGAGGAGTTTTATTGGTTTCAAAGGAGATTTGGCACTGCATTGGGTCATTGCACCCCATCCTAGAGCCCACAAAAGGGGGGTGCTCAGGGAGATGGAGGCTGGCCACAGAGGATCGGGCAGGCAGACAGCAAGGCTGAGGTGGAGCGCGAACTTTGAACCACCAGCAGCTGGTGCCCTTGCGTTCAAAAAGAGCAGACAGTTCCACAGTGATTAGGCTGAAGCGCTCCTATCCAGCGTCTTTGACCCCGGGTGCCACTGGCACCGGGCGGCAGCACAGCTAATCCAACAGGGCAGCAGGAAGTCTTTAAATATATGGTAGACGTGGGTTTGTAGAAGTGCTGCCTAAATATAGCATACAGAGGGGACGTGCAGCATGAAGTAGTAGATACTCACCATGAGCCCCCGGGGGCCTCAGAGGTCAATGAGGCAGGTCCAGGCCGCCAGTCAACTGTGGTATGATGAAGCACTGGTAGAGGGCTCAGATCAATGTTCCTTGAAAGGGCATGGCTGACAGATGCTCCTGTGTGGAGTTTGTTGGGGGGAGGCGCTCCGACAAGCGAAGTAGTGGTTGCAGTCAGATCAGCCTCATGAGAGTGCAGGGTATGCAGAAAGTGACTGCCTTAAGAGGAGGAGAGGGGGCGGATAGTGCCAAGTAAGGCCACCAAGAAACACTGCGGACCAGTCCTCAGGCTCACCCGCAGCCCTTATCATCACGTGCCTCCAAGGGCCGTTATAGGCTGCAGCAGTCGGTCTAGCAATATCCTCCATGCAAGGCCTCAGCTGCGAGCGCCAGCAGCCGAGGGGCGGCTCACTCTCAGTGGCAGGGCACTATCCAGGATGGTGGCAGAATGCATACTTTTAGCGATAAGACCTCGAGCGTGTCAGATCCACGCAGCCATCATGGTTGTTGGTACAGCCATGCCCCCTTGTGCAGCATACTTGAAAAACCACAGACAGGTTGAAACCTGGGGATATCTTGATAAGGAGACCAAAGGAAGTCAGCTAAGAACAGACAGAGAGGTGCGGTTTGGACTGAAATCTTTAAGGAAAAGAGGTATTGGGCTGTAATGGGAGAAAAGGGTGCTGTTACTTAGGACCGTTATAATGCGTATGCCTAATCCAGTCCACTGCCCTGGTGGAAGCAAGGAAAATGCTTCCTTGGCTGCTGTTGCAGCAGCAAAAATACATCAATCATCAGGGTTCAATGGTCCCCTCAGAACTTTGGGCCACAATGTGCTGTTACTGCTGCAATATTCATAGCTTCACTCCTGGCCTAGCCTTAGTTGGCAAATGTCCTATGTCCTGCATTCTTCAGTCAGCCTGTGCTTTATACTCAATACCACTACAAGTCTGAGCTTTGTATCCAAAAAGCACTTTTAATTCTGTAAGTTCTAAGCACATACTACAAATCCCAGAATTCATTGTGCTACTGACTAAAAAAAAACAGAACACTGTGCATTTCTTTTCCCCTAGACCCAACATGCACAATATGTGCATATTGCACAGCTTCAAGTCATACTTAGATTACCACACCACCAGCTAAGATAACTCAAAAATACAACACACAAAACATTGAGTCTAGAGGCGTGTGAAATTTGCTGTTGCGAAATTTTGTGATATTACAGCGAAGTTTCCCCAAATTATGCGTAATTACACAAAATGCAAATCACTTTTTGTGCTTCATTTTACTGTGAAATGCATCCTTGCATCAGTTTTTCATCACTTTAACTTTTTTGTATTCATTGATCTGAGTCAACTGGGCTGGTCTGATTTTGCTACTTTGCGAGTAAGTACAGGAAATATTGTCCAAGACATGGTCAGAATATTGCAAAGAATGGCAATATTTTGGAAGGAGGGGGAACTGAAAAATGAGTGACCAGAATTTCATGAAAAATTGACATAATGTCACATTTGTACAGCCTGTGCAGTAGTTGGATCTCCCCACAAAAACATAAATACATGCACATGTACTTTCAGGGGAATTTATTTGTGCATATTCTCACAAATACACAAGCACGGTTTTTGATATACATATTACCACTGATGCTACTGTTAGTTATAGTTAGGACCTACTACTGTAGAAGTTTGTTTGTTGTTTTGCTAATAACTTTAACGCCTTTCATAAATCCTCATAAAACTTTCCAAAAAAAGTTAATCCACCTCAGCTCCTTCCTAGAAAGCTTTGAGGAGATCCATCATGAGGGGGGCAAGAAAATGTCAGTGCAATTTCCCATCCAGGAATTTTGGACAGAGCCAGTGCACTGAATGGGTGGTCATAAAATTAAAACAAATGTTGTGGTGGTCGTTACAGTACTCTGGGACTTGGTCCTTTGTCCAGAAAATGTTATTGAAAAAGGACATGAGGGGTGCAGTGTAATAATACCATGACCCCAATCCCATATGGGGAATTGGATCAGAGGGACTACTCTGTGTCCAAAATGTAAAAACAAAAATATGTAGTTTCAGTGATCCCACAGGACTAACAAGGGAGTACCAAATGATTCCCTAGAGTCTCCTGAGAGACTCACAGTAGACTGGGAAATTGAATTACAGGACAAAAAACAATGGTATGGGTGTCCATGATAGGGTTTTGGCTACTCGCTGGTATGGTAATAAGGTCTTACTTTACGTTATAGACTCACTAGAAATTCACTTTAAAAACAAAGGTGAGGAAGAAGTTATAGTGGGAATGGTAATAATCTTACTTTGCATTAATATAAACAAAAAAGAAATTCACTTAAAAAACAAAGGTTGAAATGACATTATAGTTAGGTGAAAATGTCAATGAAAATGTAACACTTTCAACAAAAAAAACACTGAAATTCACTAGTTGTAAGTTACTGAACTAACCAGAACTTGTGCCCACACCATGCTCATTACATCACAGATTGCATCATTCATGAAATGTTTAATTATATAATTGATAACATCATAGATCGCAAATAAAATGGCATTTTTGATGATGGCACTAGGCATGCATGGGGATACAAGTTCTACTTGGCTTAGTAAACTATAACCAGTGAATTTTAATTGTTTTCTGATTACAAGATGTCACATTTTAACTGTCCTTGACCTAATTGTTTTGCCACTTTAATCTTTGATTTTTAAAGTTAATACACACACAGACACACACACACACACACACACAAACACACATAAAATTATTGACAATTTCCACTTGTTCCACCCATTTTCCTGCCTTCTCTGGCAAACATTATTGCAGAGAGAGGTGCAGAGGTCTTCGCCACAGAGTAGGCTGTTACTTGTTTCATAAGAAAGCAACAATGTTTCCTGAAGATCCTAATGCTGCCAAAATGTTTTGATTTCTAACTTGCTATGATCTTGTATGCTCCTTAAATTAGTGATAGCAGAAAAGGATTGTGTGCCAGTGGGAAGTCATTCAGGCCCATATTTATACTTTTTTAGCGCCGCATTTGCGCCGCTTTTTCACGCAAAACTAATTACCTCCATAGAATTCTAAAAATATAGAACTCTGTCCCAAGGCTGGCCCTGTTGCAGTACAACATTAAGGCATGGGAAAAGTGGACAATTGTTCAGGGCCCCTGCCTTACAAGCATCCACCAGGTCTCTCCCTAATAAGGTATTGTCTAAAATCAGATTAATTTTTAATTTAACAGCTCAGCATGCCCACCCCATTCAACCTCCCACTTATGTTCTTAGGTAGGCAGTGGTGAGTGGTGAGTGGTGAGTGAATTGAGCAAATGTTTCAGTCTTTCTGTCTGTGTCTCACTTTTAACCTCACCTTTTCTAGTCCATTGCCTCTCTTTTTACCTTTCTCTCATCTATTGATTTTTTGTTAGTTCTTTGGAAAGGGGAGAAATGTACAACAAAAAGAAAGTTAAGAAGAAATAGATTGTCAAACTTCTATCAAATCAGCCCCCGGTCACTTATTTCATGAATTATTTCTTATATCCATTAAACCACAGAAATGTAACAAGCTTCCTCATAAATTCTCTTGTTTGTGAATTGCAAACCATCCCCAAATCATATTTTGTTCTGGTCCAATTTATATGGCAAACATTTTCTCTCAAGCATATACTTAAATTTTTCATCCAAAATGTGAATTTAGTGGCTTTTGACTTTACACAAACTCCTGATAATGATCTGGCTACCACCATCACCACACACCACTTATTGCTTTTAGAGATACCCTGACATGTCTGACACTGCCCAATAATGTCCTAAAGATATTTGGGTGTATTTTGCCTGCAAGACACTTATCTATCTGAGAAAAAATATATCTCCAGTAGTTCTCTAAAGTTGGAACTGCCCTTACATTATGCACCCAGGCACCCAAATCTTATTTTGGGCATTGGCTAGGCATATCATTGTTACATTTTTGAAGGTATGCTGGATTGTAGTAACCATCCATGAAGCAAAGAGCTGCGTACTCTCGTACGATTAGGACTGCATGTTGATCCAGTATGTTTTGACCATTCTGAATATATTTTGCTCATTGTCCGATACCTTTCAGAAAGGCTTTTTTCTGACAATAATTTACAAATAAATGCCATGGAGTTTTCTCAGTCTTCAGTATAAAGTTCTCAAAATGTGCTAATAACGAGATGGTTAAACAACAGTACAATCCCTTATGCTCCTGTTGTCTTTATATGATTATTTGTATTCTTATACATATAAACCTCAGTGAATATAATCCAATCTCCAATTTTCCATAACCCAGTCAATTATAATTGTAAGCAGTTTAGTTGAATTATTGTTTAGCACAATAGATGCTGATGGATCTACATGTCAGACTGTAATCAACAACATGACCTGAGATGAAAGATCCACTATATCTATAAATGCAAAAAAAATGCCACTTCACAAGGTTGAATGCCTTTTCTGCATCCAAGAACACTAGAGGTGGCAGAACATTTTGGAAGTAAAAATACCAGTGGCTTTAGCCACAAAATATTTATTAGCAAACAGCTGTCTGAACTGAAAAAACACTGACCTAGGTGGATGAGATAAGCTACTATGAAGACCATATGTTTTGATAAAAGTGTAATTGGGCAACAGGAACTAGGATCCAGTGGGTGATTTTCAGGTTTTATAAGGCTAACTAATATACCATCATACTTCTCACTTAGTATAATGTTAGAGTTGTGTTTATGGTGTTTTCAATTCCTTCACAAAAGTCTTACACCTTTCTTAAGGGACACTATTTTCCCCAGTAGCTTTACAAATTATTAAATTGCTCATCACTTCCATTATTTCTTCTCCTGAAAATGGTTGTGATATAGTTGTGGCAGTCTCACAGCTAATATTAAGAACTGTTATTGGTGCTAAATATTCTTCCATAGCAATCAAAGATTTGTAATTACTAGCTTGATAAATCGTTTCATTCCAGCTCTTTTATTCCTGGGCCTTGGTCAGGGTTGTGAACTATGCTAACTTTGTTCTTTTGATTTTAGTTTTATATATCAATAGCTTTCCTGCACATACCCTCTCTTCATACACTTGCTAATCATTTAGGACCTCCAAATCTCTTCTTCTAAATACTTTTCCTTCCATTTCCCTTCACTTCTTTCCTTTTTACAATTTTGTACTTGATGTATATTAGCTCATCCTCTGCTAATCTTGTTTTGTGCTTCTCTCATTAGCTACCACTTATGACACAGTGTATTACTTCTCCTCTAGTTGTAGCTTTAAAAGGTTCCCATATGTATTCCAGAGTTGTGATCCTGAGTTTTTTTCTGAAAGAAATATGATCCAGTCATTTTTACTGAAGAATTCCTGATCTGTTGTTCTTGACTATTTCACCTCCTTTTATGTTTTTGCAGATCTTTATTACCAAATCTATAGCCATGGTGTTCAAAACCACTTCCATTTTGAATTACTTCTGCATTCCTAAGAGTTTTAGATTCAAACCTGAAGCCATTATGTCTAGAGAGATAGGTATAATGCCACTCTGCTTGATTTTGATCTGTCCAAAGATCATCCACTCCTGCTTCAATCTTTATGCCTCTCACTAATTGTCTCAAAATCTCAAATTTTGCCTAGTTTTCCATGTCTGTTTGATCTATACCCTACTTCTACTTAAACTTTTATCAAGTATCACCTAACCTCTCTCTACCATTCTACATGACTACTTCTACATTTCAGCCGTTTATCATTGTTTCTCTACACCATACATCTTACTGCACCTCGCTGCATTTTCCCTCTAATGTCTTTGTACCTGGCCTCCACCAAATTCCCCTCTGTCTCAAAATATATCTCTTTCCATTTACCTATATATCATCTCACTTTATCCCACAGTCAGCACTCTCTCCACATCAACATTTCGATTTAACTGATCTCTCTACCTCATTTCACTCTCTGCCTTATATCTATCTCACTAACTCGCTCACTTCCCCAAATCTCTTTTTCTTTCAATCCCTAATCATGTTATTGTGCCTTGCACTCCTTTACCTGTGTCACCACTCCACTCTCTCTTTCTATCTGTTCCCTCTATCTAACCTTTCTCTCTAGCTCACTCTTATATAACTAGCTCTGTTGCTGTGCCTCTTACCCCAATTCTATTCATCATTAACATATCTCCCTCTCTCATACCACAACTCCTTCTCTGTCTCACGTGTTTTAGGACATTGGGTTACTTGTTGGAGGGAGTAAAACCTTACTCAAGCAACCACCACAATCACAAGTAAACCCCAAATTAACGTGTGCTTATCCATTTGGTAGCTTAGCGCAAAGCAGTCAGGCTTAAGTTAGAGGCAATGTGTTCAGCATTTATACAGCACTTCAAACAGTAATAAAGTGAAAACACAACACAAGGAAAACCCCACACCATTTTAGTTTAGAGTAAAAATTTGAAATCAAAATTTAAAAAATCCACTATCTAGAACCGAAGATATGCAGTTTTAAAGATTTAAGTGACAATAATGCCTAAAATCATAAAGTAGACCTGTGGTTGTCTGGTCGCGCAGGACCAGGACAAAGTCACAAATTCAGGACTACAGTGATGGAGAATGGTCCAGGTACATGAACCAAGTTAGGTCCACTGAAAAAGTGCCTTAAATCCTGGTTGCTGAGTGCTGCAAGAACCCGTGTTGAGGATGCTTTGCTCAGTGGACGTTATAGGGAAGATGCGAGGCTTGCGATGTGAAGCCCTTTGGCGAGGATAGATCACACAGTGATGGCTCAGAGGACTCATTAGGACTTCAATGGAAAGCCCTGTGTCATCTTTCTTGATGATGTTAATGAGAAGCTTGCAATGTGAAGGGCTGCGCAGAGGTTGCATCACATGTCGGTGGTCCCAAGGAAGCCACATGCTGCGAAGCGAGGTCCTGCATCTGAGATGCATCATACAGTGGCAATTCCAAAGTGGCTGCGAGGAGCAGTGCCAATACTATACACAGCTGGGCTTGCAGATCACCTTCAGGCCCACTTCCAAGGGTCTAGGACTGGGGTGGCACCACTTAGGGATTAGGACTCACAGCTAGCAGAGTCCAGCTTCTGGGTTTAAGTTGGTTGGAGCCTTTTCTGTACCTGAGGCTCTGACCAGGAGGCCATAAACTATCCCTTGGGGTCACTCTGGTGGCCCTGGGTTCAAGATGCAGGTCCTGTCCTTTTCACTCGGGTAGCAGGGCAATAGAGTAGCAGTCCTTGTACAGCAGCACAGCAGTCCTTCTGAGCTTTCCACAGGTTCAGAGGTGTACTGAAGAGTTGGGCCTCATGGTCCAATATTTTTAGCTGGTGCCAGCTTTGAGTTGGAAAAGGTTCTGGAGGTTTCCACTCCCAGAAGCGTTTTGAATTTCCTGTCTCCCTGCTCTCGCCCCAGCCTGTCTAAGGGCACAAAAGACTAGTATCAAACCCTTTGTGAGAGTTCCTAGCCAGACAGTTTGCGCTATGAAAGTGTGGTTGGTTACAGCTCCCCCCCAATCAGGTCATAGATGGCCCATCCTGCCAACACCTATTCCCACTTTGTTTCATGGTCTGGGAGCAATAGACATGTACAAACTGTCAGCTACATCTGGTCATGTACCCCAGGATACAAGATGAGTCACCAAATGCTTGGGACACGAAAATGCCAACTTTCAAAAAGTATCATTTTCATAATTGTGGCTTAAAATCCAATGTTACCATTAATGGGGGTTTAAATTAAAATTCTTATAACAAACTTAACATTCCTACTTGAACCCAATTGAAGATTTTCACTTATTAAATGTAATAAGGCAACCCAATGTTATCCAATGGAGAGGTAGGCCTTGCAGTAGGGAAAAACAAATTTACGTTTTAACTGTGCTCTGCTCTGTAGCGTTCATTTGCAGAATTAACTCATTGGAGAATTCAGGGGTCTTGCGTACAGGTACTGTACACATGATTGCTTGAGGGTGTCAAAGGCTTTCTGGCAGGCCTCTGTCCACATCACCATTTTGGGCTGCTTCTTAGAAGTCATCTCTGTTAAGGGGACAAAAGTGGTTCCATTTCCCTCAGAAAAACCTCCTATAATATACTGTGAGGCCCACAAACCCTCTCACTTCAGTGTGAGTTTCCAGAGGGGTTGTCAGGCCAGGATAGTTGTAATCCTAGCCTGGAGAACTGCAACTTGAAGCCTAAATACACCCTGGTACCCTGCCCTATCTTCCACTTACTGGCCTTTTATACCCTGCCAGTACCCTGATGTGAGATCAAAAACACTGAACAATTATTACCGTACTGTACTGATGAAAATGGGGAAGTCTCAAGATAATACTTGCAAAAGACTCTGTGGACAGATAGAACCTTTTTTCATACCATGTGGGATTGTCCTGTGGTGCAACAATACTGGTGAAAAGCATTAGATTGTATTTCGGTAGTGATCGGCCATTCGTTGGAACCCAACGCTAAATTGTACCTCCTTAACATTTGGGATTCTACAGATATGTTCAGAATGGAACAAACTTGGGTTACACTAAGCCTGATGGCAGCAAAACGTAACTTTTTCTGATGATGGGGTATGGGGGATTGCCCCAATTGAGGGACTGGAAGAAAGACCTAGATTGGTGCATGCCCACTGATAAAGTCGTGTATGAGGGGAGAGGCTGCCCAGAAAAAAGAGACTAAAATATGGTCAAAATTGAATGAGTACCGAGATAACCCATGCATGAACTCCCCTAGGAAAAAACGCCACTCTCCGGCTTGATAATCTATCTGCTGGGTAACTGTGATGCAAGGGCTCGAGTGGGTGCTGGAATAGTAAAGGTTGCTTGCTTGAGAGGCAATGTCATTGTCATGTTTGTTATATGAATGACGTAATTGTTTCAATGATTGTTTAACTTCGGTTATGGAGTTGTTTACATAAACATGAAACAATAAAAAGATGCTTTCAAAAAAATGTACTGAAGAATTTGGCAATGTCCAGCCTGTCTATGAGCTCATCAGCTTATGGAATGAGGTGAGCATAATTCTAAGTGACAAAATTGAGTCCTCAGTAGCCCACAGAAAACCTAAGTTATGGGGGCGGGGCATAGATGGGTAATAGCACAACTGGGCTGGACCTGGGACTGTTGGAGGGCTCAATCATCACTAACACCAGAATCTTGGAGACTTCCTCCTTTATACTGTCCCTCACCTGATCCTACAACCTGTAAATTTATTTTGTTGACAGGCATAGTGTCCCCAGTATTAATGTAATGGGTACACAGAAGTGTGAGCCCAGGAGTGAGGGAGAACAGAGAAGAAACCTGCCGCAGTAACTGGCCACTGTCACTCTGCTCTGCTGGGGTCAGATTATGGAGAGATTAACACCCTCAACTGACCTATCAGGCTCGTTGGAAGACAGGAGGGCAAGGAGAGGTTCTCTCTCTTCTTCCACTCCATCATCTGTCACCAGGATCACATTGACTTCAAACCTCTCAAAGTGATTTTTAAAGTGGTTTATGTGGAATACCGTTAGGGGGGCTATAGGCGTTTTAGATCCGCAAGGCATGTGATCCCCCCTTCAAATCCTTTACCTCATATGGACCTGTCAAATGATTTTGGAGGATTCTGGGCTCCACAGTTTCAACGATCCACACCACCAGACCAGACTGAAACTCTGCCGGAATGGCTTTCTGGTTGTAGCAGAGGTTTATTACCTCTTGATTGGCCTCAACATTGTTTTTTATCCTTCTTCCAGAAATACTTTTGGAGAGCCAGCATGTAACTGACTACATTCTGAGGTGTTTTCTGGGAATTTGCTCCCACCCCTCTCTCACAAGACAAGATGTCCCTAACAGGGTGCCCATAGAGGAGCTCAAATGGGCTAAACCCAACTCCCTTCTGTGGTTCCTCCTTGTAGGCGAACAGCATGCATGGCAAGATGATGTCCCACTTCTGCCTCATTGGCTCGAGTAGGCTTATAACTGTGCCCTTTAGGGACTTTTGAATCCCTCAGCAAGCCTATTTGTTTGAGGGTGATATGGTATGGAGAACTGATAGGTTGCCCCACACTCATCCCACATGGACTTCATGTACACTGAAATGCGTCTGACATACAACACTTCCTTGGGGAACCTCAAGTGGATAATCTCTCCATCAGGACCCTAGCCACCACATGTGTGGTCATTGACTTCAAAGGGATGGGCTCTGGGTACTGAGTGGTGTGGTCCACCAAAACCAGGGTGAACCTGTGGCCTAAGGCTGTTTTGGGGTCCAAGAGACCAACAATGTTGATCCCAACCCTCTGGAAGAGTGTGCCTTGCAATAGTGAAAAACAAATTTGGCAGTATTTCACTACCAGGACATGTAAAACACACAAGAATATGCCCTACATTTTAAATACACTGCAACCTCCCCATGGGGCTACCTAGGGCCTACCTTAGGGATGACGTAAATGTAGTAAAAGGGAAGGTTTGGGCCTGGCAAGTGGGTATACTTGCCAAGTCGTAGTGGCAGTGCAAAACTGCACATACAGACACTGCAGTGGCAGGTCTGATACATGTTTACAGGGCTACTCATGTGGGTGGCACAATCAGTGCTGCAGACCCACTGGTAGCATTTGATTAACATGCTCTGTGCAGCTGTAGTGCACTTTACTAGGGACGTACTAGTAAATCGAATATGACAATCAGGGATAACCAATCATAATCACAATTTATACAGGGAGCACTTGCATTTTAGCACTGGTCAGCAGTGGTAAAGTGCCCAGAGTACCAAAACCAAAAAAAGCGAAATCCAGCACATAGTCACAAATACAGGGAGCAGAGGCAAAGAAAACAAGCCAGGGATGCCAGGTCTAACACTCTCCAATTTGCTTTAAACATTACTACTCTTATCACTTCACCTCTCTTTCTTTACCTGCCTATTTCCACCTTTATGTATGTTTGCCTGACTCCTTAATAATTTTCTTTTGTATTTACATATCTCCTACCTCACCGCCTCATCTCTGTATTATCCTGCCCTACTCTCTACTTGACTTCTTGTACTATACTATTTTTATTAACCTCTTTCTTTATGCCTGCTTCCCACCCACTACAATTTATCTTACTAAATATTTGGATGTCACTGTCTAGCTAGAGAAATACAAACATAGAAAGAGAAGAGGGGAGATAAGGACAAGAATGACAAGGTGGGGGAAGAATAAAGTAGAACATTTTCATATGTCACCCAATGTAATGTTGAAATTCTTCCCATCAGTACTTTGATTTTCAGTGTTTCAGATAGAATGCCATTATGAAGGAGGAATTATTTTTTATTATAAACATCCAGCAATTAAAGCCACAATGTCAAGTGCTTTGCGCAGAGATTTTAATAAAAAATATTAACGAGTGTTCATGTATTCTGAATAAGGGGTTTGTGTAGTGTTGGAAAATGGGTTATTGATAGGGCAGGTAGGTACCTACACCTAGCAACAAGCCACAAACCTCCACAAAAGTACAGTTAGGTCTCAGTAAATTAATCCCAGCTCTACCCTTGGTAGCTTAGCATCGAGCGTCAAGGCTTAACTTAGGAGACAAAGTGTAAAGCATTCAAATATCACACAACAGTAATTAAATAAAACACAGGAAACAGTTTAAAAATCCAAAACCAATTTATAAAAATAGCTTATATTTTTATCTTTAAAATGACACAAAAACGATTAAAATCGGTTCAAGGGAACCGGAGATATGAATTTTTAAAGTATTATTATTTTCTAGCGCATAGAAACAAAAAGCGCCAATCGGGTCATCTGGTTGCACCAGGACCGGGACAAAGTCAAACTTTCAGGCCGACCGCGATGGAGCCCTGCTCGGCTACAGGTCGCGGGAGGCCTCGGTTAAAAAGTTACCTTCTGACTTAGTCTTTATTTTGAAGTTTTTCTTCACCGGGACGAACCTGCCAGTTGGATCCGACCTCCTGGAGCCCTTGTCCGGATACGCGAAGTCGGTTTCCTCGGTGGTGATTTCTACCTTCGGACTTAGTCGTTTTTTCGAGATGAAAATCCTTCGACCGGGGTAAACCTGGATCTTGATCCGACGTCCGTGGAGCCCTTCTCGGATACGATGGCTGGAAGGTCCCGGTCAACTTTTTACGTTCGGACTTAGTCTCTTTTTCGGATGTTTTTCTTGACCGGGACGAACCACGAAGTCAGGCCGGGTCGCGGTTGAGGCAAGCCGGCTAGAATTTCCGCGTCAAGTCGGTCACTTTATGGAGCTTTTTTCTAAAATTTCTCCAATCTTTTCCAAACTTCTGGGGCTTCACCCAGATGTTCTTTTAAGGTTCTTTTGGGGTCCACAGCTCACCCCAAGGGTCCAGAAGTTCTGTGATGGTCCTTGGGAAGTGCGGACTTCAACTCCCAGAGTGCACCTGGCGCAAACTCCTTTTTGGCCACTGGGCAGTGGTCAGCTGGTCACTTTTTCAGGAGTTGGTGCAGGGGACTCTGGTTAGCAATTTTTCACCTGTAGCAAACAGGGAGTCCCTCCTTGAACCAGTGGAAGCCAGGCAAAGTCCTTCTTGTGGTGAAGCCCAAGTGTGCAGCTGGTGCAGTCTTTCTGAGTGCAGGGTCCAGGTGCAGGCCAGGGGTCCAGCAGGGCAGTCCTTCTTCTCCTTGTAGTTCTTTCTTCTTGAAATTTGGTGGGGATCTGAGGCGTGGGTGCAGGTCTGCCAGTTTTATCCTTGCTCCTGGGTGAAAAGCAGGGGGGGCCCTGGTCCTCCAATCAGGGACAGGGTCGTCCCCCTGTGATGACCACTTCCTGGGAAGTGTGGCAAAAATCCATCCCAGAAGGCAATAGTCTCTAAAAATCCAAAATGGATGAATCAGATTTTTGGAGGAGAGATCTGGCTGAGCCCACCCACTGGTGTGGCTAAAAATCATAAACACACCCCTCTCCTGCCCTCTCCTAATCTAATCAAGGGGGCACCTAGCTGTCTGGGGTTGCAGGATGTGGGGGTGTTGCTGGGTGCTCCAGATGTCCTTCTCTGCCTTTGAAGACCAGTTTGGCAGCCCTCCCCCTTCCTGCTTCCCCATCTGCTGAGGGGAGATTCTCTCCCCCAAGCACATTCCTTTGTGTAAAGCCAGGCCACTTCACACCTCATTAAAGTGGCCTGGCAGAAGCTGCTGCAGGCTGGCCAATCAGAGCACAGCAGCAAAAACAATGCAGAGCTGAAATTGGCAACTTTTTAGGTAAAGTCTAAACTTTTTACCTGCACTAGTTATATTAAATCCAACAACTGGAAGTTGTGGGATTTATTATAACAATCAATTTGATACCAAATTCTTGGTATGTAACATTTAAGGAGACTTTAAAATTTAAAATAAAGTCTGCCCATTCTAGCCTATGAAGGCCATTTACTTCAATGAGGGAAAAACGAATTTGGCTGTTTTTACCTCACCAGGGCTTATAAATCTATTTTTATAAAATCCCTGCTTATAGTTACATGGCACCCAGCCCTAGGGGCACATAGGGCACACCTTAGGGGTGACTTATATGTAAAAATAAGGTAGTTTAACACTTTGGAAGTACCTTTAATTCCAAAGTCGAATTTGCATATAACTTTAATTTAAAAGCAGCCAGCAAGGCAGGCTTGCTTTTAAAATGACACTGGGCACCTCAGCAATGCACCTAGGTGTGCACCACCTATGCTGTGGTCCCTAAACCTACATGCCCTACCATATACTAGGGACTTATAGGTAGGTTAACTTAGCCAATTATAATTAGCCTAATTTGCATATCCATTTTACACAGAGCACTGGCCCTGGGACTGGTAAGCAGTACCCAGGGCACAGCCAAGAGTCAGTAACCACCAGTACCTATCCAGAAAGAGTGGGGGTGATCAGGCAAAAAAAAGGACTTTCCTACACTGCCCCCCCCCCAGATGAAAGGTGATGGGTACTAACCTACACCCTGGTAGTCCTCATCAGCTAAGTGGAAAAACCTGGAAAGGCCATCTGCATTGGCATGAGCAGTCCCAGGTCTGTGCTCCACTGTGAAGTCAATCCCCTGTAGGGAAATGGACCACCTTAACAGTTTTGGGTTCTCCCCCCTCATCTGCATCAACCATCTGAGAGGTCTGTGGTCAGTTTGTACACGGAAGTGAGTGCCAAACAAGTAAGGCCTCAACTTCTTCAGGGACCAAACCACAGCAAAGGCCTCCCTCTCAATGGCACTCCATTTTTTCTCTCTGGGGAGTAGTCGCCTGCTGATGAAGGCAACTGGGTGATCATGGCCCTCTTCATTCACTTGTGCTAACACTGCCCCAATCCCTTCCTCTGAAGCATCTGTTTGCACTACAAATTCCTTGCTATAGTCAGGGGCCAGTAACACTGGTGCTGAACACATAGCCTGTTTTAGGGTGTCAAAAGCTTTCTGACACTCTGGGGTCCAAATGACCTTCTTGGGTTGTTTCTTGGAGGTAAGCTCAGTCAGAGGGGCCACTATGGTCCCAAAATTCTGAACAAACCTCCTGTAATACCCAGTCAGGCCAAGAAAGGCCCTGACCTGAGTCTGGGTTTTTGGAGCCTCCCAATCCAGGATAGTCTGGATCTTGGGCTGGAGAGGTTGTACATGGCCTCCACCAACAAGGTGGCCCAGGTACACAACAGAACTTTGCCCTATCTGGCACTTGCTTGCCTTGATAGTCAGGCCTGCTTGAAGCAGGGCCTGAAGCACTTCCTTCAGGTGGACCAGGTGGTCCCTCCAGGTGGAACTAAATACAGCTATATCATCCAGATAAGCTGCACTAAAAGATTCCAACCCAGATAGGACTCTATTCACCAACCGTTGGAAGGTGGCAGGAGCATTTTTCATCCCAAAGGGCATCACCTTGAACTGAAAGTGGCCCTCTGGTGTGGAAAATGCTGACCTCTCCTTAGCTCTTGGACTTAAGGCAATCTGCCAATATCCTGAGGTCAGATCAAATGTGCTCAGGAATTTGGCAGCCCCCAACCTGTCAATGAGCTCATCAGCTCTAGGTATGGGATGAGCATCAGTCCTAGTGACTGCATTTAGACCTCTGTAGTCCACACAGAATCTTAATTCTTTCTTCCCACCTTGGGGATTAGCTTTGGGCACCAGTACCACTGGACTGGACCAAGGACTATCAGAGGGCTCAATTACCTTCAGGTCCAACATCTTAGCCACTTCAGCTTTGATGTTGGCCTTGACCTGGTCAGACAGCCTGTACAGCTTGTTCTTGACAGGCAAGCTGTCACCAGTGTCAACATCATGGACACACCAATTGGTGAGTCCAGGGGTCAGGGAGAACAGACTAGCAAACTGTCCCAAGACTTGCTTACAGTCTTGTTGTTGCTGATCTGTCAGTTTGGGAGAGAGTACCACTCCCTCCACTGACCCATCTTTTTCCTTTGAGGACAGGAGGTCTGGCAGAGGTTCACCCTCCTCCTCCTTCCCTTCATCAGTGACCATCAGCATGGTCATGTCTGCCCTGTCCTGGTGGGGTTTCATCCTATTAACATGCAGGATCCTGTGAGGATTCCTGGGGGTGCCAAGGTCCACCAAGTAGGTGACCTCACCTTTTTTCTCTAGGATTGGATAGGGCCCAGTCCATTTGGCCTGTAGTGCCCTAGGAGCCATGGGCTCCAAAACCCACACCAGCTGTCCTGGGTGATACTCAGGCATGGTAGCCTTTTGATCATGCCAGAGCTTCATGAGCTCCTGACTGGCCTCCAGGTTCCTGCTTGCCTTCTTCATATACTCAGCCATGCGAGACCGCAGGCCTAGTACATAATCCAGCACATTCTCCTTGGCTTCCTTGAGAGGCTTTTCCCAAGACTCTCTCACCAAGCACAATGGGCCTCTTACAGGGTGCCCAAACAGTAACTCAAAGGGGCTGAATCCAACCCCCTTCTGTGGCACCTCCCTGTAGGCAAACAGCAGGCATGGGAGGAGGACATCCCATCTCCTCCTGAGTTTGTCAGACAAACCCATGATCATGCCCTTCAGGGTCTTATTGAATCTTTCCACCAGACCATTGGTCTGTGGATGGTAGGGTGTGCTGAACTTATAAGTAACACCACACTCCTCCCACATGGCTTTCAGATAGGCTGACATAAAGTTTGTGCCCCTATCTGAGACCACCTCCTTTGGGAATCCCACTCTGGTGAACACACCAAGTAGGGCCCTAGCCACTGTGGGTGCAGTGATTGTCCGGAGGGGTATTGCCTCAGGGTACCTGGTGGCATGGTCCACTACCACCACAATGTACCTGTTACCTGAAGCAGTTGGTGGGTCTAGGGGACCAACAATGTCAATCCCCACCCTCTCAAAGGGAGTCCCAACCACTGGCAGTGGAATTAAGGGAGCCTTTGGCTTGCCCCCTGTCTTGCCACTGGCTTGACAGGTGACACAGGAGCTGCAAAACTCCCTGACTTTTTCTGACATTTCAGGCCAAAAAAAATGGTTGACCAGCCTGTTCCAGGTCTTGGTCTGTCCCAAATGACCAGCTAAGGGGATATCATGGCTTAAGGTAAGGAGGAATTCTCTATACTTTTGGGGGACCACTACTCTCCTAGTAGCCCCTTCTTTGAGGGTCCTAGCCTCAGTGTAGAGAACTCCATCCTCCCAGTAAACCTTGTGGGTACCACTGGTATCCTCTTGTTCTTGCCTGGCAGCAGTCTGTCTCAGGCCCTCAAGAGTGGGACACTCTCTTTGTCCCTGGCACAAATCTTCTCTGGTGGGCCCACCTGCCCCTTGGAGTTCTGCCAAGTCAGGCAGAGTTTGCAGGGAAGGTGTCCCTCCCTCAGAGTTCAGATCCTCCCCCTCAGGGTTGGATTCTTCCTGACCCTCTGTACTTGTTGGGGCTGGTAAGCCAGACCCAGTGCCCTTTCTCTTCTTCTTGGAGGCTTGGCCCATTGTTCCAGGGTCCAAGTGTCCAGCATTTCCCTGTTGTGCTGCCTGTGACCTGGTCACAGCACACACCCATTCAGGGAGATCCAGCATCTTTGCATGGACCCTTCTCTCCACTTCTGACCATTCAGATGCTTCAAGATCATTTCCCAGCAGACACTCTACTGGGAGGGCAGGAGCTACAGCTACTTTTTTAGGGCCAGTCACACCTCCCCATTCCAGACTCACCATAGCCATGGGATGGAGTTTGGTTCTGGTATCTGCATAAGTCACCTGGTGGAAGACACCAGGTAAGACCTGCTCTGGAGAAACCAGCTTTTCTGCAACCATTGTCACACTGGCTCCTGTATCTCTCAGAGCTTCCACTTCAGTCCCATTGACTTTAGGCCTCTGCCTATACCTCTGCATGATGGGAGGTAAGGTGGCCATAGTTGCAATGTCCACCCCACCCACGGATACTAAGGTGACTTCAGTGTACCCTGATTCCACCCCTGGGCCAACTTCCACCCCCAACCCTACACTAGCAATCCCCTGGGATTGCCCACCAGTGGGGGGCTTCTTGGTGCAGATAGCATCTCCTCTTTTATGTCCTGGCTGATAACAGTCAAAACACTTGCCGGCCTTAGCAAGCTCCTGAAACTTTCCTGCTTTAGCAGGATCATAATTCTTTCCCTGATACCCTTTCCCTTTAAAAGTGAATTGGCTCGGGGCTCCCCCTCCCTGAGAAGTTTTTGGGGACTCTTGTGAGGACTCTTTGGGTTTTTTGTCATCTTTCCCCTGGTTCTTCCCCTGAGAAGAACCATGTCCTCCCTTTTTCTGATCACCCCCTGGGGGTCTCTGGTTAACCCTAGTTCTTAACCAGTCATCTGCTGCCTCCCCCAGCTCTCTGGGGTTGGTCAACCTAGAGTCTACTAGATACTGGCGGAGCCTCTCTTGGACACAATTAGTTAGAAGGTGCTCCCTCATAATCAAATTGTACAGCCCCTCAAAGGTACTTACCCTGTTGCCCTGTATCCAGCCCTCCAGTGCTTTTACTGAAATGTCCACAAAGTCCACCCAGGACTGGGTGCTTGTCTTTTGGGTGTCCCTAAACTTAAGCCTATACTGCTCTGGGGTTAGACCAAACTTTTTAGTCAAGCAACTCTTCATACTGGGGTATGAGTCTGCATCCTCCCCACTCATGGTTAGGAGCCTATCCCTCCCAGAGTTGGGAACTAACTCCCAAAGGAGTGAACCCCAGTACTGAGGCTTGACTTTCCTCATCTGGAGGGCCCTCTCAAAGGCCCCCAGCCACTTATCGATGTCATCCCCCTCTACATAGGCAAGAACCACCCCTTTGAGTAATCTGGGGGCAAAACCCCCACCCAGGGACACCTCAGTTTCTTTCTCGCTGCTTCCATCTTTTTTTTCTTTGCTTGCCCACTTCTTTTTTTCTAGGGCAAGCTTATCTGCCTCCAAAGCTATGTAGGCTAGCTGGGCTTCCAGCTCTCTCTCCCTGATGGATGGGTTCTCTCCTCCTGAAAGGACCCCCTTCCTACCACTAGCTTTGGGTCTGCCCCTAGTGACTGTGTCCAGTGAGGACCGTTCCTCCTCTTCCTCACTTGGGGTCTGATGCCTTTCCTCCCCTGAGTGGTTAGAGTTAGCATCATCCTCTTTTGGTTCCTCCTCTGGAGCTTCCTCTGTCTCTACCTCTTGGGCCTCAGCCCATGCTGTCAGGGATTTAATCAGGATTTCCTTCCTGAGATTAGTGGTTGCAGGCAACCCCCTCTCAATACACAACCCCCTAAGCTGGACTACTGTCAGTGTGGGTAGGCTAGCCAGATCAAGCTCCATGGTTCCCTAGTTTTGTGTCAACAAAAACTTTTTGCAAAAATTGGAAACAAGAATTTAGAAAAATTACAAAAATTCAATAATTGAAATTAATCCAAATTAATTTAAAAAAAAAATAATTAAAATTAAAAATTAAAAACAATTTTTGCACTAGGACAATTTAAAGGATTTTTAATTTGTTTTATCTAAAACTGTAACGTGATATTGAACACAAGTACAGGATCCCGTCGCTGCTTCCAATTATGTTGGAAAATGGGTTATTGATAGGGCAGGTAGGTACCTACACCTAGCAACAAGCCACAAACCTCCACAAAAGTACAGTTAGGTCTCAGTAAATTAATCCCAGCTCTACCCTTGGTAGCTTAGCATCGAGCGTCAAGGCTTAACTTAGGAGACAAAGTGTAAAGCATTCAAATATCACACAACAGTAATTAAATAAAACACAGGAAACAGTTTAAAAATCCAAAACCAATTTATAAAAATAGCTTATATTTTTATCTTTAAAATGACACAAAAACGATTAAAATCGGTTCAAGGGAACCGGAGATATGAATTTTTAAAGTATTATTATTTTCTAGCGCATAGAAACAAAAAGCGCCAATCGGGTCATCTGGTTGCACCAGGACCGGGACAAAGTCAAACTTTCAGGCCGACCGCGATGGAGCCCTGCTCGGCTACAGGTCGCGGGAGGCCTCGGTTAAAAAGTTACCTTCTGACTTAGTCTTTATTTTGAAGTTTTTCTTCACCGGGACGAACCTGCCAGTTGGATCCGACCTCCTGGAGCCCTTGTCCGGATACGCGAAGTCGGTTTCCTCGGTGGTGATTTCTACCTTCGGACTTAGTCGTTTTTTCGAGATGAAAATCCTTCGACCGGGGTAAACCTGGATCTTGATCCGACGTCCGTGGAGCCCTTCTCGGATACGATGGCTGGAAGGTCCCGGTCAACTTTTTACGTTCGGACTTAGTCTCTTTTTCGGATGTTTTTCTTGACCGGGACGAACCACGAAGTCAGGCCGGGTCGCGGTTGAGGCAAGCCGGCTAGAATTTCCGCGTCGAGTCGGTCACTTTATGGAGCTTTTTTCTAAAATTTCTCCAATCTTTTCCAAACTTCTGGGGCTTCACCCAGATGTTCTTTTAAGGTTCTTTTGGGGTCCACAGCTCACCCCAAGGGTCCAGAAGTTCTGTGATGGTCCTTGGGAAGTGCGGACTTCAACTCCCAGAGTGCACCTGGCGCAAACTCCTTTTTGGCCACTGGGCAGTGGTCAGCTGGTCACTTTTTCAGGAGTTGGTGCAGGGGACTCTGGTTAGCAATTTTTCACCTGTAGCAAACAGGGAGTCCCTCCTTGAACCAGTGGAAGCCAGGCAAAGTCCTTCTTGTGGTGAAGCCCAAGTGTGCAGCTGGTGCAGTCTTTCTGAGTGCAGGGTCCAGGTGCAGGCCAGGGGTCCAGCAGGGCAGTCCTTCTTCTCCTTGTAGTTCTTTCTTCTTGAAATTTGGTGGGGATCTGAGGCGTGGGTGCAGGTCTGCCAGTTTTATCCTTGCTCCTGGGTGAAAAGCAGGGGGGGCCCTGGTCCTCCAATCAGGGACAGGGTCGTCCCCCTGTGATGACCACTTCCTGGGAAGTGTGGCAAAAATCCATCCCAGAAGGCAATAGTCTCTAAAAATCCAAAATGGATGAATCTGATTTTTGGAGGAGAGATCTGGCTGAGCCCACCCACTGGTGTGGCTAAAAATCATAAACACACCCCTCTCCTGCCCTCTCCTAATCTAATCAAGGGGGCACCTAGCTGTCTGGGGTTGCAGGATGTGGGGGTGTTGCTGGGTGCTCCAGATGTCCTTCTCTGCCTTTGAAGACCAGTTTGGCAGCCCTCCCCCTTCCTGCTTCCCCATCTGCTGAGGGGAGATTCTCTCCCCCAAGCACATTCCTTTGTGTAAAGCCAGGCCACTTCACACCTCATTAAAGTGGCCTGGCAGAAGCTGCTGCAGGCTGGCCAATCAGAGCACAGCAGCAAAAACAATGCAGAGCTGAAATTGGCAACTTTTTAGGTAAAGTCTAAACTTTTTACCTGCACTAGTTATATTAAATCCAACAACTGGAAGTTGTGGGATTTATTATAACAATCAATTTGATACCAAATTCTTGGTATGTAACATTTAAGGAGACTTTAAAATTTAAAATAAAGTCTGCCCATTCTAGCCTATGAAGGCCATTTACTTCAATGAGGGAAAAACGAATTTGGCTGTTTTTACCTCACCAGGGCTTATAAATCTATTTTTATAAAATCCCTGCTTATAGTTACATGGCACCCAGCCCTAGGGGCACATAGGGCACACCTTAGGGGTGACTTATATGTAAAAATAAGGTAGTTTAACACTTTGGAAGTACCTTTAATTCCAAAGTCGAATTTGCATATAACTTTAATTTAAAAGCAGCCAGCAAGGCAGGCTTGCTTTTAAAATGACACTGGGCACCTCAGCAATGCACCTAGGTGTGCACCACCTATGCTGTGGTCCCTAAACCTACATGCCCTACCATATACTAGGGACTTATAGGTAGGTTAACTTAGCCAATTATAATTAGCCTAATTTGCATATCCATTTTACACAGAGCACTGGCCCTGGGACTGGTAAGCAGTACCCAGGGCACAGCCAAGAGTCAGTAACCACCAGTACCTATCCAGAAAGAGTGGGGGTGATCAGGCAAAAAAAAGGACTTTCCTACATGTAGAAAATATAAAAATGTAGAATAATAATGCATGCATTTGAAAATGTGATTACGATGAGTGGCTGCCAATGTTCACAAAGTGTACTAATAGTATTATTACTGTGAAATGTTGAATATATGTTTGACTAATGTAGTAATACAGTATGCCATATTAAGGTGTATGTATTATGTCTCAGTTTTGTTAATTGTAGGACTTAACTTAGCGAATGTCTTGGCCTACTTGACTGGCCTCATGTTAAAGCTGTATTTCTTAACGTTTAATAAATGGCTGTCCTAGAGAGTTAAACTGTGATTTCATTTTGCATCGTTTGAATGTGCTCATTATGGAACTTTCTCATGAAAACCGACTGCTAGAAGATACTGTTCTGGCTAATGTAACAATTTGTGTGCAATGTGTGTAAGACTGATTTTCTCATGAGGAGAACAATAGAGATGCTGACTGGAATGGAAGCTGCAACAATTTGTTACCTGACAAGCCGGAAGATGAGGACATTGCAGGGCAACCAATCAACGACATGTGAATGGAGTAATAGTAGAATTCATAGATTTGGTATTTTAAAAGTGTGAACATGCGATTAACTGACCAATAGGGATTTGGAAAGTAGTTTTGATTTAAAGACACTGCTCAGAGAGAAGACAGGCTCATTCTTGCCCATTTTGCGTCCTGACAAGAGATGTGCTTAACTTTATTGCTTAAAGACTTTGGGCCATATTTATACTTTTTTACACAAAACTGCTCTGACGTAGTTTTGCGTCAAAAACTTTAACGCAGGCTAACGCCATTTCATTGCGCCACCCGGGCATCAAAATGTATACTTTGACGCACAGCGGCGCAAACCACTGATGAGAGTATTTAGTTTTTTTCTCAAAAGAATGTGCCACGTCGTAAAGAAAAACAAGGTTAATGTGTCGAAAACGACTTTAACCCGGTTTACGACATCGCAAACTGTCAAAAAGCGGCGCAACCACTGCAAAATGTGCAAAGGAGACCCAAAATGGATTCCAGAAGCAATGAGACACCCCAGGAAGATGACAACCGACCAGGAACCAGCCAGGAGGACCCACACAAGACCCAGGAGAGGGAAAAGAAGGAAAGGAAGTGTTGGTTCAGTGCAGAGGAGCATGAAATACTGGTGAAAGAGGTGACGGAACACCAGTACCAATTTTTTGTCACCTCTAAATTGCCAATTGGGAGGAGAGAGGCAATTTGGCAACAAACTGTCGATAAGATCAACAGTGTGGCAGAAGTACAGAGAACAGTCACCGAGTGCAAGAAACTCTGGCATGACTGCAAGCTCAGGACCAAGGAAAAGATGGCCATGAACAGGAAGGCAGCACTGCAGACTGGAGGTGGGAGTCCACCACCTCAGGAGGCCCTGGACCACATGGAGGAGATGGTGGCAGCCGTCATCCCTGAGGAGATAGTCACAGGGATTCAAGGACAGGACAGTGCAGTGGAGGTGTCTGGGTGGGAGAGGTGGGCTATGGGTTTCCCTAGGCCAGGGCGAGTTTAGTAGGCAAGGTCCCTCCGTAAGGCAGGCCATGTGGCACCCACCCCACCTGTGTATAGTGCCAAGTACACCTAGTCATGCTCCTGTTTCATCCATGTGTGCAGATGTCGTCCATAGCCTTGTAGGCCATGGCCCAGGGAGCGAACAGTGGAGGCCAAGTGTGAGGCATAGTGCAGGGGCTTCTGTTTCTGTCGTGTCCGCCAACGGTAGCGGTAATGCATGCACTCAACATGTTTTCCTTCTGTCTTCTTCAAAGACCGCCTGGACAACAACGCACACGACAGCAAAGAGCTCCTCAGCATCGTGAAATAACTCTCCAACCCCAGCACCAACATCAACGACATCCCTCCATCCCAAGAACTCTGAAACGCACTGTCCACCTTCTTCCACCGGAAGATCACCGACATCCACGACAGTTTTGACGCCACTCCCATGCCAGACCCCACCCCCGAACACTCCACCTGTGCAAACCACCTGACCTCCTGGACCAACGTGAACGACACAGAGACACGCAAGATCATGAACTCCATCCACTCAGGATCTCCGTCAGACCCCTGCCCCCACCACGTGTACAACAAAGCCGACTCCACCATCGCCCCCCAACTACGGAAGGTCATCAACATCTCCTTCGAAACAGCGACATTCCCTGAAAAATGGAAACACGCCAAGATCCGCACCCTCCTCAAGAAGCCCAAAGCAGACCCCAACGACCTCAAGAACTTCCGACCCATCTCCCTGCTCCCCTTTCCAGCAAATGTGATTGAAAAAATCGTCAACACACAACTAACCAGCCACCTCGAAGACAACGGCATCTTAGACACCTCCCAGTCTGGCTTCAGACGAAACCACAGCACCAAAACCGCCCTTCTTGCTGCCACAGACGACATCAGATGCCAAATGGACAACGGCGAAACATCAGCCCTCATCCGCCTGGACCTATCTGCTGCCTTCGAAACAGTCTGCCACCACACCCTGGAATCACACCTCCATGAAACCGGAATTCAAGGAAAAGCCCTCGACTGGATCATCTCATTCCTCTCCTGCAGAACCCAGGGAGTCCGCCTCCCCCCCTTCCGCTCCGAAGCCACCGACATCATCTGCGGCATCCCCCAAGGCTCATCCCTCAGCCTGACGCTGTTCAACATCTACATGCCCCCCTCGCACAAGTGGCCCGACAACACAACCTCAACATTCTCACCTACGCCGACGACACCCAACTCATCCTCTCGCTCACCAAAGACCCGCACACGCCAAAACCAACCTCCACGAGGGAATGAAATCCATCGCCGAATGGATAAGAAGCAGCCGTCTGAAACTGAACTTGGACAAGACGGGGGTCCTCATCCTCGGATCCACCCCCTCCGCCTGGGACGATTCCTGGTGGCCCACAGCACTAGGAACCCCACCAACACCGACCGACCACGCTCGCAACCTGGGCTTCATCCTCAACTCCTCTCTCACCTTGTCTAAACAGGTCAACGCAGTTTCCTCCTCCTGCTACAACACACTCTGCATGCTCCGCAGAATCTACAAGTGGATCCCGGCAGAAACAAGAAGAACAGTGACACAGGCCCTATCACCTCAGCCACAACATCTCCGGGACCAGTGGTGCCTGTAGTCACCGGAATCTGGGGTGCGCCAGCCACCAGGGCAGCCAGTGTGGCACGGAGCCACAGCACGGACAGTCCCCCACCTGTGAAGCATCAAAAGTTGGCCAGTGCCCGGCGGGAGAGGGGGAAGACTCCAGCCACCAAAGCCGCTCCCAGGGGGTCCAGGTGGGAGTGTGGAGTCAGCTGCGACACCTTCCAAGGTGGGGAAGGGCCACAAGAAAGTCAGCAGGTCTGGGAAGAGCAGCACGCCGGAGAAGACCGCCATCATCCCCGCTGCCCAGGAGGCCATCGCCATCATCCCCGCTGCCCAAGAGGCCACCGCCAGCACCTGCCCTGCTGCCCAAGAGGCCACCACCACCAGCCCTGCTGGGCCAGAGAGTACAGCCAGCACCAGCCCCGCTGGGCCAGAGGGGACTGCCAGCACCAGCCCCGCTGGGCCAGAGAGGACCACCAGCACCAGCCCTGCTGGGCCAGAGAGGACCGTCAACACCAGCCCCGCTGGGCCCGAAAGGACCGCCAGCACCAGCCCCTCTGGGCCAGAGAGGACCGCCAGCACCAGCCCCGCTGGGCCAGAGAGGACCGCCAGCACCAGCCCCTGCTGGGCCAGAGAGGACCGCCAGCCCCGCTGGGCCAGACACGACCGCCAGCAGCAGCCCTGCTGGGCCATGAAGGACCGCCAGCAGTTGAGTCACTGCAAAGGACCCTGCCGCCACAAGCACTGCTGAACAGGGCACCGCCGCCACAAGCACTGCTGAACAGGGCACCGCCGCCACAAGCACCGCTGCCAAAAACACCACCGCCACAAGCACCGCTGCCAAGGACACCGCTGCAAGAAGCACCGCTGCAAAGGACACCACCGCAACAAGCACCGCAGGCCCATGAGCGCCAAAAGCTCTGACTCTACTGAGGCCACCACGAGCAGGATAAAGCACTCTGGGCACAAGGCCCCCTCCAGAACCAGTGGAGAAAGACATCCACTACCTCAGTCCTTGGCAGGATGAAGCACTCTGGGCAGAAGGCCCCCTCCAGAACCAGTGGAGATTTACATCCACTTCCTCAGTCCTTGGCAGGATGAAGCACTCTGGGTAACAATCCCCCTCCAGGACCATTGGAGATTTACATCCACTACCTCAGTCCTTGGCAGGATGAAGCACCCTGGGCACCAAGCCCCCTCCAGAACCAGTGGAGATTTACATCCACTACCTCAGTCCTTGGCAGGATGAAGCACTCTGGGCACCAAGCCCGCTCCAGAACCAGTGGAGACTGTTATCCACTTGAGAGACTGTGGCTTTGCACTCCCCAGGATGGAACAGTGGGCAAACCGCCCACTGTAGAGACTTGAGAGACTGTGGCTTTGCACTCCCCAGGATGGAACAGTGGGCAAACCACCCACTGTAGAGACTTGAGAGACTGTGGCTTTGCACTCCCCAGGATGGAACAGTGGGCAACCCACCCACTGTAGAGACTTGAGAGACTGTGGCTTTACACTCCCCAGGATGGAACAGTGGGCAACCCAACCACTGTATAGACTTGAGAGACTGTGGCTTTGCACTCCCCAGGATGGAACAGTGGGCATGTGGCCCCCTCGTGGATTTGGCTTCGAGCACTCAACCGGCTGAGGTGCCTGCCCTTTCCCTCCCCCTGAGGTGCCTGTTTTATTGCTATCTGATGCCACTGCAGTGTTCTCTCTGTCATGGTCGGGGATCTTGTGTGGGCCTCGCCCATACCGTGTGGGCCCAGTGTTCCACAGACTTCAATGGAGCACATCCTGGACTACTATTCTTGGTGTATATTTTGTTTATAGTGTATATATGTATATTTTTGCGGACTGGATTTTAATATAGTACAATGGTTACACTCATTTGCTTTGGTCTTTGCATTCTTCTGGGGGGGCTGGGGGGTGTAACTGTAATGTATCATGCTGTATTAGTGCGTGTGTTGTCGTGGGTGAGGGTGGGGGTGGGGGTGTTGCGTGTGTGTGTGTCTGTTTTTTCCCTCCCCCCTCCTCTGTGTCGTAGGTGCAGTACTCACCGCGGTCTTTGCCGCCGGCGTTCGTGCTCCTGGTAGAGGAGCAAGAAGATAAGGGCTGGCAGGATCTGCAGCTCTGGTTCCATGGCGTCCGGATTCCTCGTGGGGTGTGTAGAGGTGAGCGTTTTCCCTTCGAAGTCCTGTTTCTGCCGTGTTTTTGTGCGTGGTGAATCCGCCCCGGAAAGAGTGGCGTATTGGTAGGTTGTGATACTGTGGGCGGTACATTGTCCTCCGCCTGTCTGTTGGCGGTGACCGCCAAGCTGTTTGTTTTAACCGCTGTGGCGGTCGAAGTGTTAAAGTGGCTGTCTTTGTTGGCGGTTTCCGCCACGGTCGTAATTCCAATTTTTTTACCGCTGGCCTGTTGGCGGTCTTACCGCCGCTTTAACACCATCTGCCAGGGTTGTAATGACCACCATACTATCTTATCCTAAACAATTATATATTTTTTTGTATTTTTTTAATATATTTTTTGTATTTTTTGTGAAAAATATTATTAAAAACCCCAACATTATCCCCCACCCACCCACAAAACAAACACATGTAAAAATATAATACCCTCCACCCCCCAACCCACTTATACTAACTAAACTAACAGCCTACTCTATCCTAACACTAAGCCCCCTAAACCCACTAAAGATAAGAACCAGGAATGAGGAGGGAGGGAGGGAATAATGGCTGAGGGTCCATTTTTTACAAGTTTGCCCTAAGCAGGATCTTTTTTATCCCACGCACTCTTCTGCTAATGTGGGACACCTCCTTCTGCAGCCTGTCCACTCTGTGCAACATCCGTTGCATGTCACGTCGCATGTTCCTAAATTCACCATTGTCAATGACTGCAGCAGGGGTGGTCTGTTTGCCACTTGTGGAGGGTTGTGCTGGTGCCAGTGCCATGCTCGGAGGGGTAGATGCAGGGGCTGCTGTCAGAGGTCCAGGAGCGGATGATGTTGAGGGACCTGCAGTGGTGGCTGTCATCCTTGGTGCCACTTGGGTCGGAGTGGTGGTGCTTGAGGTGGCGGCTGTTGTGGTCAGGGATGGGCCCCTTTGGGCAAATGCCCTCCAGACCCCTGTGGCTCTCTCATGGCGATGATGCCATGCCATGTGGCGGAACCCAGACTCAGCATCCAGAATGTGGCGGTAACGCATCGCCCTCCTCTGGAATTTTCGGATCTGATTGGCATCCATATTGGCTGCTGTTAAAAAAGATAAAGCCAAACATTAGTTACATCATAGTGTGATACAGCTACTGATGATATTCCAAAAATTCCTCAAAATTAGTTTAAACATGCCAAATTGCAGCACAGATCACAGACTGTTCCTGAGGAAGTACATGCCAACGCAGCCTACACATGTCCTATCTAACAGCACAGCAATGCTCAAAAAGATGTGTACCTACTTAAATGATCTATGCATCATTGTTCTGCCATTAGTCACATAACAAATGCTGGAAGTACTCCACATGTGACAGGCTAACTAATGACTATCTTCTGGATGACAATCAAGGGCCACAAGATCTATGATTTGTTAATGGAATTGGCAGGATGGTATGCAGTTGCTAATCATCCTAGGTTGGAACAAATTATTTTTTTTAATTACACGTCTGTGTTCTACACTGGGATCCTCACACCTAGGTACACATATTTCATAACCTTAAGCCTGTGCCTCGGGGGGGATAGACATGCAACACATACTTTCAAACATCAAGGACACCTAGGAAGCTTTGGACAGCTGTCCATGGGTTTAGTCAGTCTACCAAAGGTAAGGAGGGCTGCCAACTAGGATAGACACAAACACTGTACAATCACATCCACATTTCTGTTCCTAATTGCGGACAATTGTCCACATCATTTGATATCACTAATACCTTTCCTAAAACAAGCACATAGATGCAAGCACCCATCTGGGCTTGAGCTGCATGCACACCTATGACATTGTACTCAAGTGCCACATAAACATAGCAGATCATGTGGAGCTAAATGCTGCTAGGATGTCAAACATACAGGCCTACATGTTCATTAGTTAACAGGGAGGCTCAAGTCTGGGGGTAATACTTCAGTATCCCTGCTCTGTGTGATTCAGGGTATGATTTGCTGACTAAATCATGAAAATGGCTACCTCCAAAATTTTCATTACAAAAAATGTAACAACAAAGGTCACCCTGTTCACCTGCCCATGCCTACAGCGCTGCACTACAATTCCAAATTATGACTCTACGCAACTGATTGTCCAACTCAAATATGGAAAAACAAGTCAAACTCCAGTCAAGTCACATATCAGATCATGTGCCAGCACATCATACCTTGCTATGTCTCCAACACACAGGAGTCAATCACGCAACAGCTGCAAACACAACACAGAACTAACATATCAACACTTACTGGATATGTCTGGGTCTGCAAATCAAGCCACTTGTCCAATTGTGTAGGGGGCAGGTCCACATGGAAGACATGGAAGGGTGAAATGTGCTCAATGCCTGCGCACTGTACAACACTTGGAAGAAAAAAATGACTGGGTGTGACATTATATCAGATAGTCCAGCCCCTCAGGCATGATGACACTACAACAGACATAACACTGCAAACATGTATTGACCCTGTCACTCCAGTGAGTGATACACACACATATGCACACATGCAGTGGCCCTAACATTCATGTGGTGACAAACATGATTACTCAATTGGTTGCAGATTCATTTATAGAGTGTACTCCATTTATTCATTTGTTGTTATGAGAGACATGCAAAGCCATGCTCCTGGTGCACTGCAATACCAGTCACTCAGATATTGTGGCTTGTGTATCAAGGGACAATCAGTTACTGTGTGATGCTCATGAGGGTTGAGTTTAGCTCAGGAATTATTATGCTTTCTATGGTCCATTAAATGTGTGCCTGTGTTGTCTGTAGGTTACATATGCCACATTGCCAGTGTACCCAGAGCCAGATATGCCTCCTATGACACCATAATGGCAGGGATCCTGTGTGTTACTTGATGACAATCTTACGCTAAACATGGATTGGTCATTTATCTAAATTAACAAAACAAAGAAATATATGCTGACAGTGTCTATTTTGGTCATCAGTGACAGAATGCATGGACACAGGTGTAGTCATTGCACCTGAAATGTGGCACTCATTGCCCTGTGTACCTATATCGGGTATTGGAATTCACAGTTAGCCACATTCATCATTTTACATTAGCAAAGTTGGGTGATCTGCGGGTATATAGCAAACTAATTTGGCACCTTATATTTATGATGGATTCGGTCAGGGGTCCCTTGCACAACATCATTCAAGTAATAAATTGTGACCATGCATTCACCAACTTCAGATATCCCATGTTGACCCAATAACTTATGCAAATTGCATGGCTATAAAGAGACACAGATGGCAAATACATCAGCTCTGTTCCAGCAATTGTGCCCAAGGCAAATTAAAACACACAGGAACAATGAACAGAGGGCCAGATATATTTATTTATCCTCAATTTGTAGCATTTGCTTAATGTTTAACGCTACAGCTATGGAAAGTAGCACCAAACATTTAGATATGAACCCATGTGCATTACTTTGGCATCCATTTCTAATTTAAATGCTGCACAAACCAAGTCAAAGTATCTGCCTAACATATCACCAGAGGTTAGGAAGAACTTTGTACGTATGGCCAGGAAAACATTTCAGACATGTATTCCAAATAATTGGGGACTACATTAACTCTTTGCTTGAGCTTGTGAAATACATCTCTTACCTGGTACACTCACAGCCCATGTATGAAACATGAGTTAGAGCAGCATTACCATCATCTATTGAGGTCGAAGCAGCCATAATTGACAAGATCAAATTGTGTTTTGCAAGTTTGTGCAGCTCTTGTGTCAACAAATGACGGTAATGTGTAGCAAATATTGTATAAATCAGGGCTACTGTTTATTTAACTTGCATTCCACATGTCCACAAACATTGCATGCAGCATGTCAACAAATCTGCTACTGTCATTAGAGAGCATTTAAATGTGCACATTAGTCTGAATTGTACTCACCAACAGGTCCACCAATCACCACTCCCAGGTGGTCCAGCAGGTCTTGCTCTCTGGCAGCAAGGTCAGCCCAGTGATGCTTGAGGTGGTGGTCATTGCGCTGTGTGTTGAAAATTCTTCTCAGATGGTACAGCACCTTTGCCCACCTGAGCCTCCTTGCCTCCACGTGATACCCCTGTATCACACTGCCACCAGCCTCTAACATCAGAGGGAGGAAGTGGCACACCAGCCAAATGAATGCCCCCAGCTCCTCCTTACCCATTCTCCCCAGACGTGGCCTACCCAACAGTCAGAAATAATAGGTATAGGAAAGGGTACAGAGGAAAATACAGGGAAAGGAGGGAGGAAAATGAAAGTTAAGTAACCCACAAACAGCCTAACAATCCCCAAATTAACAATACCCACTACACACTCCCAACAGTACAAAGGCAAAATTTGAGACAAAAAATGACAATAACACACTTACACTGAATAACTGAGACAATTACAAAAACAACAGATGACAAATAGGATGGCACACAGGAGACAAAAGCACAATTTGGACAGACAAAACTCTCAGCACAGCCACACAGTCTAGAAGAATCACAGACTGCAAAGTGAAAGTGACAGGACACTCACTGTTCCATTTCTGTAAACAGGATATCCTATTACAGCACTTCTTGTCTCAAATGCGGTGCATTTTTATTATGATGCGTAAAAAATTTATGACGCTTACGGGCTGCGCGTCAAATTTTTTGGAAGCAAATGCTTCAAAATTCCCCCACATTCATAGTTCCATATTTTTTTCATTGGGTACACCGGAATTGGAGGGTCTACTCTGTGTTGGTGTACGAGATTTAAGATACCTTACATTTTGATGTGTGATCTACTTTTGGCAATCATAGGTTACTATTCCATTGGAGATTAATAAGTACAGACTTGTTATGACTTTGAAAGAGAGTGCGGACTTGTAGCTTCAATAGAACATAACAAGCAGAACAAGAATAGCCTTGATAAAGTCCTTGTAGGATGAAACACGTGTCGGCTGATTTTGGGTGAATCTTACAATCTATCTCCTCATTGGATGAAAGGAAATCCTTCTGCTTCAAGTCATCAGAGTGGATGAATTCCACTCACATAACCAATTGATTGATTTTGCTTTTATGGATTAGGAATGCCTCAATAGAGGAACTGTTTCGTTTTTGACTTAATTATGTAATTTGTTATATCTATGTTAATACTTTATGTAATATCAGGTTGTCATATTACTTTAGTTGTGTTGTAATTTTTGTACACCTTTTTGGGAAAATGTGCTATATCTATATAATGTGGATTAAATGTAATGATTAAATAATACGTTCTTTTGAAACCATCACGTACCATACTGATACCACATTTGAGTACATCATTTATGTCAGCATAGTTCTCTGTCATAATTTAGGGACTTATGAACCCATCAGATTTGATAGCGTATTAATATTTTTTCATGTGTGCTCCATTCCCCAATTTGGATACAATTATTCATTGGGTACAGTGTTGGAATTACCGCTAGGGCCCAATGGATGTACAATGGCTGTGATCGTCATTTTGCAATGCATATGGGGCAAAATTTGATGCCTATGCATCTTTTTTGATGCAATTGCATCAAAATATCTGTCTTTAACTGTGTTTGTGTCACTTCTCTCATTTTTAACGTACATGAAAGCTGTCACTGTACAGAGATAGGCTGTTTGCGCCTGCATTGTGTGTTCCAGTGTTTGGGCACATGTGGCAGACCACACTACTGCGGACCATAACACTCATGTCTTTGTACCGTATGAGCACTCTTAACTGACTCAGCAGCAACCCATACATTTGGAATATAAATTTGTAATACCAAATTTGAGCAGGTGGTGCATCAATAGAGGATAGCAAGGCTATGCAACTTAATACATTCACTCATGGCCTGTGTGTTTATGTCTGTGAATTGGCTATTTCAATTGTTGTTGTGCCTCTGTGTGAACGTCATAAGACATGCATTCATTAATGTGCCTGTATGCATGTGTTGTAAATGTGGATAACCATCAGATGCCATTCAGTGTGGTACATCAGTCAGGATATGTGTGTATCATACCCGTAGCATCTAATGCTGTGTGAACTTTCCTGACTTTTGGGACCAAATATCTCCCATGACAAACTATGCACAGGATAGATAGAGGACGGTTGATAATGTCAATGTTACAAGGGTAAGCCATCACATGTACTGGAAAGTTGGATAGCACTTCCTGGTCACTTGTTTGTATACTACCCATACGTCAGGCATTTGAACATGCTAGGTAGGTACAGTGTTTGTGACACTGAGTCCTAAAACCAATCCAAAAATGTAATGTTACGCCACAGTTTGAGTCATATAAATGACCTATGTTTCTCCTGTGGCAGTGGAGGACCAGCACACCATGCTGCATATGTTCACATATTTCCAGTGGTTCATTGCACAAAGGTGTCCAGATCAAGTGTGTGGCCATGTGTACCTAGTGTCACTATTGGCCTCCATGTTGTCACAGTTACATGCAGGTCTAGTCATGAGTCTGTGGAGCCATTCCCTGAATCAACAGAGTATCCTTCAAATCAGAAAGCCAAAGAGAATTTGACAACACACATGGGGATAGTCCAGCTATGGCACTGCAGAACGTTTCTGAGGCTGACAACAGGGCAACCGTGGTGTGCTCACAAACTTTATGGATCAATAATATGAAACAGGAAGGTTTCATCTCAACATTTGTACACAGGGTGGCCTCTAAAATTCCTACTGCAACAGGGAACATCAGTGCCTCTGTGCTGATTAATCTCACAGCTAATCACCATGCAAGCACCATCACTAGGTTGCAGCCAATGTGAATCTGTGTGTGGAACATCAGAGCACAGACATGTTTTATCCTTTCATACACTTTAGCAAACCTTGTTTGTTGTGCTGGAGGCACCCTACAAAATCCATGCATACAGCCATAGTACACTGTCACTGTTTTTCACTCATGAATACATGACACTCACACAAGGGATGGAGGCTGGATTAGGCTATTTGAATACGTGTCCCAGACCATGATATAATAAGTAACTGATTACACTATACAATCTATTCGCGTATTAATCATAGACCTACCAGACACAATACCCCATGAGGAAAGAGAGGGCCTGGAAAGCAACTATGAGACAAATGTAGCCGCAGGGAACCTCTATGGTAAGGCAAAGGCAGTAACCAGTCACGCTAACAGGATGCAGGCTTTGTCAGGAACAAACATGAACAAGGCAAATACACAGTGAACAGACTCTGCCTGGGTAAAGCTGGGACAACATTGTGTGAACTAAAAACTTTATTTGTGCTGTGGGCTGCAATGTTACACAATACCCCAAGAGCTCTGTTACAAAACTGATTTATACGGCAATGCACAACAAGGATATTCATAAAATGTGAGCTTCGAAGCAGTTCCAGGCAGCAGCAATGGCAGTACAGGTTCAAATGGCAGGTCTGCATGGAAGTGCTCACAGGTGTGTGCAGCCGCAGTCTCTCACAACTACTGTAGGTGTGAATCAAGTTCAAAGGGCCAACAGTACCTTTAACATGGGAAGCAATGGACGGGTGATTACAGGTCCTTCCAACTACCAGGCAGTGCATTATTGGACCTGAAGTCCATGCAGACAGATAAACTATGATTATGGCATGCCATTCTAAAGAGGGAAGCACACAGGAGTCAGAATGGGAGTCTGGGTGTGTGTAGATGAAGGTTATCAGGGTACAAGTAGTCCATTTCCAGGGCTCCCTAGAGAAGGGTGAGGAGAGACTGAAAACTTGGCAGTGGCAGGACTTATTACCTGGGATGGCATGCGCAGGGCATGTCTTGTAAGCAATGCTTATCATATCTGGGGCACTCATGCTATCCATTTTCAGCTTAGATAGACTTCTTGTCACACATGCTCCTTGCAGAGATAGATAATGTCACGCTTACTGCTGTCAAGGGTGTGGTCATACATTCCTGTGAACTAGGCAATAGCACATCCACTGCCTCATGTATGAAACACTATTTAACCTTACGATTAATGGTATCTTAGTTGTGTGTCATGGCCCATGTTGGCAACGTGGATGTGTCTCAGAGATGTAGTCATCTGATTTTGACCTTCACATGTGAAATATACTGGACATATGTCATTTCCACTGTGTGTGATGTTGGTTGGACATTCATACCCATCAAATGTGAAGTGGCCTTTTCAGTGTCCTAATCTGAATTTCTGCAATGCTCCATGAGGCTAAACTCTGATTATGATTCCTAGGGATCATGTTATGCATAAATAATTGCCCATAGCATGATTGAGTGATGAAGTGAGGTGTTTAATGACATATGGTAAGAAAGTGGTGATGGTGACTATAGTTAAAAGAAGTTTTTTTACAATGTGTTGTCTCCGACGCATTCCTGCCACAGTGTTTGGATTGTCCCCCTCATGTTGATGAACAGCATCCTCCTCTTCCTCCTCTTCAGACATTTGTGGGTCTGGTTCATAGAGGGGAATGTTTCTCCTTACACAAATGTTGTGCAGGATGGCACAGGTCAAAATGATCTTGCACACCATTTCAGGAGAGTATAGGAGGCTGCCTCCGGTGATGTCCAGGCACCTGAATCTTGACTTCAGGATGCCAAACTTCCTCTCTGCTATGCTGCGTGTCCTCCGACGTGCCTCATTATAGGCACGCTCTGCTGCACTGCTTGGGTTTGCAAATGGGGTCATGATCCATGGCTGGATCCCATACCCCTGATCAGCTGAAAGAGAAAATGGGTTTAAATATTTAGATATTGCTTGCACCTTGATTATCACTTTGCATGGCAGTTGTTATCTTGTGTCGTCTGTGATTCATCTGTGTTTGTGTTATTGTGTGGAATCCTCAGCTTCTACGATGTTCTGTCAGCATTGGGTCATTGCTTTATCTAAACTGGTGTTTGGCTGATTGACCGGATATCAGCGGTATATTTGTAAACTTGCAGTACATTGTGTATCTCCCATGCATTATGTCATGTGAAAGAAGTGTCCATGTGTCTTCAATGGAGGTGACATGATACTTCCACACAAAGAATCAATTCCACTGTGGTGGTAACACGGTTGCACTATGTGGCCTGAACATCCTATCCAATTCAACATATGTAATAGCATGTGAAACACAACAGTGAGGCCCTTTGATTTGGCTAGGTGACAATGTACAACACATCTCCAAAAGTTAGCAGCACTGAAGTGTTGACAATTGACAATGCACAAATATCCCTTGTGTGACAAGTTCTATGCAAACCTATTTTTGTGCCCTCACTGAGTTGGCTCATGTGCAAACGTGTTCTGAACCTGGTCCAGGTGAGATGGCTAACTTGGTTGTGCAGCTGAAGGTTTAAGTGTCAGAAGGTCCATATGCCTGTACATCTTTTTTGTATCTGGGTAATTGTCTCAATCCGTATGTGTCACAATGTGCACTTTTAAATAATGTCATATCAATATGTGTTCAGAGCACAGTCCACTTCCTTATTGGTAGCAGGCATTGTCACCCCAGGAGTGGTGTGAGATGTTGGTACTGCCTCAATGATTCCATGTCACCTTCATTAGAGTCATCATCATCATGCTATGTGTCTTTTGGAGTTTGCCATGCAGAAAACCACATTACACACCCCTTACACAGTACATATTGGTTGGAAGTGTGTGTGATTGAGCGTTATTGATGTGATATTGTAAGATTCATCTTCTAAGTTGTACTGCCAGTTAAGGCCATGTCACTGTCACTGTGTGGTTTCAAATTGGTCCCTGGAGTGGCATCTGTTGTTATTTGCACCTGTCATTTGTCCATAGGTTTGTATCCCATTGGGTCAGGATATCAAACATGACTAGCAATGTCACAACCTCAGTGTCATCCTGACCAGGAGTCCATATAGTGGTGTATGTTTTGTATGGCCTACAGGGTTCCTGTGCTGTGTGTAAATTACTGGGATTCTGTACTTACCAACAAGTAGGCCATTTCCATATCGTCCATCCTGGAAGTGTTCATTGATGGTGCAGTGGCAGAAGATGAATGAATCATGTACACTCCCAGGATACTTTGCCACAATGTTGGTGATCAATCCCCGGTGATCCACAATGGCCTGCACATTGATGGAGTGTGTGTGCTTCCTGTTGCGGTATAGATGCTTGGTTGCAGCAGGTAGCACAATCCGTACATGTGTGCAGTCAATGGCACCAAGCACGTGTGGGAAGCCATTGATTTGGTAGTCACCCTGTTTGTCTCCTGCTGCTTCAGCTGTGTGTCGGGGAAGCTGATGTGGTGGGGTGTGAGGGAGATGATGGTGTCCAGTACCTTGGGTAGGAAAGCAGAGAATGAGGACTGTGAGATCCCGGCAACCAGGGCACCTTTGGTTTGAAAAGAGCCACTTACCAACATGTGGAGGACAGCTAGCAGCTTGGCCTCTGGGGGAATGATGTGGGGTGTCTGCAAGCTGGGTGCCAACTGTGGCCCAATATTGCGCAGCAGCTGCTGTCTGGCTTGCCAGTTTAGTCTGTACCTCTAGATGACGTCATGTTCCCTGAGGCCCTGAAGGGTTGTCCTGGTCCTGAATATCCTCTCCTGCCTTCTGTATTGCCTTTGTGGTCCCTGTGGGTGTTGTGGAAGCTGTTGGTGTTGGTCCTGTGCTCTGCATCTTCGTGCTTGCTGGATGAATAGCACCTCCATGTCTGCCTTTTGGAGTTCTGATGTTACTTCTGTGTGTTTTCCTTAAGCACTGGTGTGTTTGCCCCATTTGAACACTTGCCCTGACCCAGGCGTTATTTTTTTATGCAAATCGGGCTGTGTGCCATTTTCCGACTCCACCTCCCAGCTGTGCGTCATTTTTGCCTGGTTGGATAAATATGGCGCATGGGTGTTTAAATCATTTTTCGGACAGGAAAGTCTACCTTGCACGTCATTAACGCAAGGCGGTTTCACGCTGCCAGAAAATGATGCACACAGCAAAATGTTGCAGTTCACGGGGTCACGCTTCAAAAATATAGATATGGTGTTAGCTTTGCGCCGAATTTGCGTAAAACAAAAATGACGCAAATCCGGCGCAAGCAGAGTACAAATATGCCCCTTTGAATTTTCTGAACTTTGATGCTGAATCCTGATTGCCTTGCTGATCGACTGATGTCCTAAGTACGAAGACTGACTCTTCTTGCTGATCCACATTGAGGATAGGTAATATGAATTAGACTGTTGACTATCCTGTTTATTTGCTTTTCCGTTCTAGGTACCAACTGCACTGTTTTGATAGAGCCATAGTTAGATGTTTTTCAAAATTTGTGTTACTAAATTATGTTGCATGAAGCCCAACATGCTAATGCTAATCTGATGTTAGTTAAGGATCCTCACCAATGAAATTATGCTAAAAGGGAATGATGCTTGATGAATTTCTCTGCTGAATTCAAATGTATATAATCACTTTGACGCAGTTGGCTTTTCTATAAATCTGCACTGAAACCTTAGGATGTGTTGTAGTTCAAGCTTTGATTAGAATACGTTTCTTCCGCCGTTTTGGACAGCCAGAATTGTTTCTGTATGTGTTTTATTTGATTTTGAGAATAATCTACATGACCTTAGCATTGTTAATATAGGGAAATATTCTAACTTTTACTAAATGGTGTGGTTACTCATGACTGAAATGTCATGGTGTGTGACAGTTACTGACTCCATTGATTATTATTGTTATTGATTGTTGTTGATGATTGATATTGTGTATTGATTATTGATTATGTACTGGAGCTATGGTAAGAACATCTTAATTGCGAGTCAAAAGGTTAATCGACCTATTCGTGTCCCCTTGTAAGTTTACTTATTAAGGTCAGATGCGCTAACAATTCAAGCCCTTGGAGAGCACTTCTCAGCAGAGCCAGAGGCCAATGAGGAAGCAGGGCAACAGCAAGGCAGCAGTCCTTTACATCAAAGCAGTCCAGGTGAGTCCTTTGGGCAGGCAGGCATCTCCTCTTGGCTGGTTGCACGGTCTGGTTCAGAGTGTCTGTCCAAGGAAGTGTCTGAGTTGGTAGGGTCAGGGACCCAGTTTATATACCCAAAAGTGCAATTGAAGAGGGGGAGACTTCAGGGAGTGGTTTTGAAGTGCACAAGGTCTCCTTTCAGTACAGGTCTGTTTGCTAAGGTCCCAGTACGCGGTGTGGCACTCCTTTGTGTGAGGGCAGGCCACTAGCCTTTGAAAGGTAAGTATCAATCCCCTCCACCATTCCAGCCAAGGAAGACTCATTGAGTATGCAGATGTGTGCAAGTGTGACTGAGCATCCTGTGTTTGTGGTGGTCTGGGTGAAATGCACAAGGGAGCTGTCAGCCAGCCCAGCCCAGATGTGGATTGGAGACAGGCTGTAAGGCACAGAGGGATTTTAAGCGCAGAGAAATGCTCACTTTCTGAAAGTGGCATTTCTAAAATAGTAATATAAAATCCAGCATCACCAGTAAGTAGGATTTTGCATTACCATTCTGGCTATACTTAATGTGACCTGTTTACCCCTTTCTGATCAGAACCTACCACTCGAGCAGCATATGAGGGTAGCCCTAAGGTTAGGAGCAGGCCTCACAGCAGTGGAAAATGAATTTACGGGTTTTCCACTACCAGGACACATAAAACACATTGGTATATGTCCTCCCTTTTACCTACACAGCATCCTGCCCTATGGGTTACCTAGGACCTACCTTAGGAGTGACGTATATGCAGAAAAAGGGGAGTTTAAGGCTTAACAAGTACTTTTAAATGCCAAGTCAAAGTTGTAGTAAAACTGCACGCACTGGCCTTGCAATGGCAGGCCTGAGACAGGGTTAAGGGACTACTTATGTGCTGCAGGACCACTAGTAGCATTCAATCTAAAGGACCTGAGCAGATGTAGTATACTTTACTAGGGACTTACAAGTAGATCAAATATGCCAATTGGGTATGAACCAATGTTACCATGTTTTAAGGGGAAAGCATATGCACTTTAGCACTAGTTAGCAGTGGCAAAGTGTGCAGAGTCTTAAAGCCAGCAAAAATTAGGTCAGAAAAAGAGAAGGAGGAAGGCAAAAGGTTTGGGGGTGACCCTGCATATAGGCCATTTCCAACACTTAACACATAATAGTTCTCTCCATCACAAGTTAAGGTAGATAATACATTCAAAGTTGTTCTGAACAGAGTGCCCAAACATATGATTTGCCTTGAGCCCCTGTCCTTCAAATGGCACTGCCTGCACCTAAGAAAGGGAATCATATTGCCCCAGATTGCCTCCCACATGTAACTGTATATGTTTCTACCTGATGATCACGTTTGTTACCATGAAGTAGTGGTTGGTATTCAGTACTGAACCTCCTGCAATCCTTGATGGATATGCCCATGCAAAGAGAGCAGCAGTAATGCATACTGGACATTTGCTCTCACAGATAATGAGAAGACTCGCTGAGGAGGATGGAACACTCTATGACAGTAAGTTTTGGAAAATGGCCCTTTCTGCAGAGTTATCTCCCAACATTTTGCCTTTCTCCTCCTATTTTTCTGAGCCTCATTTTGTTGGCTTTAGAACTCTGTGCACTTTACCACTGCTAACCAATGCTAATATGCCTGTGCTCCCACCTCTAAAACTTGATTTTACACCTGTTTGGCTTATTTAATTTACCTGCAAGTCCCCTATTAAGTGATATACCATATACCCAGGGCTTGTAAATTAAGTGCTGCTAGTGGGCCTGCAGCTCTGATTGTGCCACCCACAGAAGTAGACTTTCAGACTTGTCTCATGCCTGACTCTACAGTGCCTGCATGTACATTTCCTGCCACACTGACTTGGCAAGGCAATCCACTTGCTAAGGCCCTGACTCCCTTTTTAATACACTTAGGTCACACCTAAGACAGGCCCTTGATAGCACTATGGGCACGGTGCAGTGTAAGTAAAGGGTATGACAGATGTCTTTATGTGTTACATATCCTAGTACTGACAAACAACCTCTTGAGTATCACACTGCTGTGAGTGCTAGTCCTCTCAGAGGATTGCATTAGAAAATCTCTTCTATATGTCTAAGTGGTAATTTCTGATCTATAAGGAGTAGTGTTGGCATGTTTGGTATGTTTGGAATGGTAGTGAAAAATCGTGCTTACTGGTGTAGGTGGATTTTACATTACTATTTTAGGAATGACACTTTTAGAAAGTGAAAAGAACAGATGATGGGCACAATGCTGAACAATGCAAACATTCACCCCCGGTCATAAAGATCTGGGTTTAATCCATTGTTTTTGTGCCTACCACGCCACCCCAGTTTGGACCCAGCCATATACAAATCAGTCTTGACCCTGTTCCTCATGGGACCAGTCCAGCCCGAACTGCCAAGCCAGGTCCTCCCTGGACCAGAAACAAGCATCCTGGGACCAGTTTCAGGGTATCTCCTTCATCAGCCGGCCTAGCTTGAATCCAGTGATGCAGTGAGCACAGGACCTACATCTGGGCATACCCTTCCCACTTAGGGCAACAAAAGCAAAAAGAACAGATGAGGGAAGGAATTCTGAACAATGTAAACATTCACCCCCAATCATAAAGATCTGGGCTTAATCCATTGTTTTTTTGTCCACCATACCACTTTTAGAAAGTGGGCATGTCTCTGTGCTCAAAACTATGGTTCCTTGCAGCATGCCTCCAATCCACATCTAGGGAAGGGTGACAGCTTTACTTTGTGAATTCTTCCCAGACAACCATCCTTAGGGAGGGCTAGGTGTGACAGGGTTACATCCACATTCTGATGGTCTTACTAGGCTGGGAGAGAGGGAGGTGGAGCGCACTTCACACTTTTATAGGGTGTGTCCTGCTCTCACACAAAGGGCTTATTTACTCCCTACTGATATCTGGAAAGGCAGTGGAGAAGAGACATTCTTGGAACTGGTAACAACTGACTGGAACCTTCTCCTACCTATTAGAAGCTGGGCATTTTTAGTATAAGATTTTTAGGGCACTTCTGGAACTGGGACCAAACCTCTGCTACAGGGACTGCTGGACTGCACAAAGGAGTCATCTGGACTGCTCTTCTTTTGTTGCCCTGCTGCCTGGTGTCTGCTCGGTGGCCCAAAGGACTAATCTGGATTGCTTTTCTGTGTGTTGCCCTGTTGCCTGCCTGTTCCCCGACTCTCCGACTCTGGACTTCCAAGATTCTGGGGGCTGCCAGGAGGGACTGCCGCTGTTGCCTTTGTGTCCTGAACTGCCTGTCCATTGGTGCCCCCATGTGTTCTCTTGGGACTGACTGACCCAGAATTAGCTGTGGATTCTGCGTCCCGCAATCACTCTTTCTATTACTATATGGGGAGCATTTCATAACTTTCCCACTAGTGCGTGGTGAGAGACTCTCCTACTTCTGCACCTGTGGGACACATTATGTTACCACTAAGGTGACCATGTTCAGCGTGTGTGGGGCTCTCACATTGTGACAGGGTGGGATGAGTGTCAGGGAGAAGAGCACAACTTCTGAGCCGGCAGGCTCCCTCTCAACTTGGTAAACACTATACCCTGCTGCTACATGAAGGAATCCCCCTCAGCGAGGACCCTCCAACAAGGGAGAAGCCACGGGCTATGTGTGGGAATGGATTTTACTCTGCCACCTCACCACTGCACGGGGATCACCACAAGATGCAGTTGGAGCCGTCTTAGCCAGCATTCTTCCCCATAGCTGGGAAACGCTGCACACCCCATCAAATTACCCCACAAGGAAGCGCACCACCATCTGTAAACACGGGTCCTTGTTACCCGTCCCTTCTCCAGGAACGAGTACTAGGTATCTGACATCGGGGGGATGGGAGAAGAACCAATGTGGGCTTTGCATCATTTTTATGAGAGCCGCTGAGTGCACAAACCTCATTAATTCTGCTGACTTCGGACCTGACTGCATTGCCCGGCAGGTGGCCTTGACTACTCTTCACCAGACCAGGAGAGTTCTTTGTGATGTTTCCCCTGTGTGCTTGCTCCCCCCCAGCTCCCCTTGCCTTGTGACGGGCCCAGGGGTCTTGTTTGACGGGGAAAATATCTCCATAGTGGTAAAGAAAGGTGGGGGGAAGGAATCACCTCCGGGGGACTCTTTCCAAAGTAACCTTCAATATTCTCTGACATGTGCCGGTGCTCCTGTGCCATAAACCTTTTGTGTTATCTCTCCTGTCAACCGTCAGCTTTTGTGTACATAAGAAATTACCTTAGAGACTCTTATGGGGTGCTGGTGCTCCTAAAACCTGGGGGTCATATGATGAATCCTAGATTATTACATTGGCCTGAATAACGAATCTTAAGGTATAATAAGCACAGCATTTATAACCTATGTTGTTGGCCCTGTATGCGTCTGGAGAATGAGTATTGCCAGGATAACCAGAACTACTTCTGAGTTAGCATACGCTGCATTGCATGCCCTGATGTTATAGCCTTGTGTTCTGTTGTGCGTTGTCAGGAGCACCAGTCTAACATGACACTTGCATAATGCCGGTGTGGACGCTTAGATATGTTCTTGGCAAGTGGGAAGCAAAGCAAAACTTTCCCTGCTGTATCACCTAGAATGAACTCACTGAAGTAGTCAGTGCAAGAAGATGGTGTTTACAAACCATACAATCGCTTGTAGGAAGTTAACGTTAGCTTAAACAGTACACCAAAATCACAGCACGTTAAACTCAGTGGTGCCTCTGAACAAATGTAATGATTTTGTGACTCAGATAGACCCATGTTTCCTCCATTAGGTCACGCAATCAATATAATTTAATGTTCTACCCAAACAGACTATATTTAAGAAATATTACTGCAAATGCTCGCCACTCAAAGAGATTGCTACGCAAAGCAAAGTGAGGCAAATGAAAACGGTGGTCAACGTCCATGCATGTTGCGTCTTTTGTGTAAATTATAAAGAGGCCTAATACCAAGTACTTTTTGACACTATAATATAATGAACACGCTAACACCTATAGTGAGTTACTGGCCACGAGGGAAGCTCTCTTGGCCTTTTTAATTAATCCTGGTTCACGTCACAGGGCATACCATTCTGTCCCTGAATCACAGGGGAGACTAACATTGTCTCCCTCCACTAGTGGGTGTCATGGGCTGGCCCATGACGGACATAACATTCCACCTTTACTCAAAATAAAACATAAAAATATATACAATGAAATCACAACAATAACACAGGGTCCCACCATAGAAGAAAAAAGCCCACATGTAATCAGTCTACTACAAATCCTTGCAACCTGGTTGACCTTGCTGGACGAGGACGTAAGTTGTAACGCTCCAAGCCTTGCCTGGGTGGTAACGAGCTGACTGACAGAGATTCAGGCAGTCCCTGATCAGAACCTTGGGTAACTTCCGAGCTCTGCATATCTGAACCCCCTCGATCAACCAACAGAGGGTCGTCAACCACCATCCCGGGGCTTGGGAGCAGAGAACAACTGTTGCAAGGACCCAAACTTCCTCCGTCACCATCTTCAAACAAACTGGCCAGTGGGGGGTTCTGTTCCATTTCCATTTCACCACCAGCAGTGCGGAATACTTTGAAAAATGAAATGTTCCGTGTGATGGTTTCCTGTTTCCTTTTTGCAGTTACAAAGTACCCTTTATGGCACTCATCACCCATGGGTCTTTCTCAAACAGCAGCAGAAACTTGCTTCCACTTCTTCTGTTGCATACAAGAACATGGGGCCAGATGTATCAAGAATGCATTTTGCGAATAGAAAATAGCGATTTTTAAAAAATCACTATTTCTGAGTCGCAAAATGCAATGTATCAAATTTGCGATTCAGTAATAGCGATTTCTTGAAAATCGCAAATGCTATTACTGAATCGCAAATTGCGATACAGCCCCCATTCGCATCTATGGGCCTGTCGGCCCATATTTGCGAATATTTTGCATGTCGCGAATTGCGAATTCCTAACTGGAATTCGCAATTTTGGGAAATGCTAATTCCAGGGTGCTGGGGGCCTAAGGCCCCCTCTGCTGCACCCCAAAACATTTTTTAACAACATGTAAGGTGCACACATGCCACAAGGGCATGTGTGCTTTACATGTAAAATTTAAAAATGCATTTTAAATGCATTTTTTAAATTTGCACATGGTTACCACCAAGTTCAACTTGGTGGTAATACCGATTCCTTAATGCCCAATTTGCATTAAGGAATTGCTTCATACATGTGCTTGAGAAATCGCAAATAGGGATTCCTTATTTGCGATTTCTTATTTAGAGAGTCGCAATTTGCGACTCTCTAAACAGGTTTGCAATTTTAAGGAATCGCTATCTTAGTGATTCCTTAAAATTGCATTCAGAATGCCTTTGATACATTTTGAAAGGGCTTTTTGCATTCGCAAACGGGCATTCGCACCGTTTGCGAATGCAAAAAGCTTTGATACATCTGGCCCATGGTCCCCTACATGGATGTCCTGCTTCTTTGCTCTCCACTTTCTAGACATCTTGTCATTTTTTTTCTCTCTTGGACAGTGCCTCCCTTACTCAATCATGAAGTTCAGAGGGTTCTTGCACATGAGGAATAGTGTCTCGAACTTGTCGATTCATGCACAAAGAGCTAGGTGTTTCTCCAGTGGTGGCATGAGGAGTGAGACAATAGTCCCTCAAAAATGCATATACTGCACAGTCCACATTGTGACCACCAGCTACTGCAATCCGCAACACCTTGTTGAGAGTTCTCATGAAGCGTTCCACTTGTCCATTAGCTTGAGGCCAACGAGGAGTGATCTTTTTGTGGATGATTTCAAAAGATTGTAGGTACTCAGCAAATTCTTGACTGGAGAAAGGCAGTCCATTATCCGTGCGTAGCTCCTGTATTAATCCATGGGTGGCCATGATCTTTTCAAAACGAGGGATGATCTGAGAAGCAGTAAGTGACAATTTCCACGTCCGGATATTTAGAGAAATCGTCTATCACAACTAGCATGTGATGACCATCTGGTAAACTTCCAAAATCTGCACTGGCCTGAAACCACGGGACAGGATTTATTACCTCAGTTATAACCATTAAAGGACTCTCGGCTGGACCAACTGCTTGACACATCACACAGTGCCGCACTGTTCGTTCAACTTGATCATCAAGCCCATGGAACCACACCTTGTATCTCAACCTTGACTTTGACCATTCCTTGGTGCGAGAAGTGTGCAAGATCCACTACGGAGTTCTGCAAAGAGACCGGAATCACCAACCTGGGGCCGCTCAATAAACATCCTTCGGGAGCCATGGCCAGCTCATTCCTGACCTTATGCAATGAGGATAACATCATTCTAGCCTCTGCCGTCCTGAGAGTCACATTTTGAACAACACTGTGCCACTTCCCAGATCCCACTGCTGACAGCACGAGCTGCAGACAATCATCACTGTCCGTGGCCACTTTGATTTCATCAATGGAAATAGGTAATGGGCTAGATCTTTCTACCAAAGCCTCACATACTCATCTACTTTATTCGCATCAGCAATCTCAAAAGAAGTAGCTGGCCGGGCATGTCTTGATAGGTAATCAGGCGGGTTAAGAGATACAGGTCTGCATACCACTAGAAAACAATAATCTTGCAACTGCAGAATCCACTTTTCTATTTGGGTGGGGGTTTAGCGGAAGGTCCATTAAACAGTGGTATTAGGACTTATGATCTGTGTGTACTATGAACGGCTGTCCATATAGGTAAAGGTGGAAATGCCTGCAGCCCCAATACACTGCAATGGCCTCCTTCTCAATTTGAGAATAGCGCTGTTCAGTCTCTGTCAACGCATGGCTGGCATAAGCCACCGGAGCCCACTCTCCATCCAATTGTTTCTGTGCCAACACTGCTCCCAAACCAGTGGGACTGGCATCAACTGATAGCTCCAACTCTTTACGGGGATTAAAGTACACTAGTGTTGTGTGCTCTGACAACGCTGACTTGGTGGCTTGGAATGAAGCATTTTAGTCAGGTCCCCTCTCCCACACCACATTGGCTTTTATTAGGTCCCTGAGAGGGGCTGTCAGAGCTGTTAAGTTTTTGCTAAAACATCCGCAGGAGTTTATCATGCTCAAATAACTGCGAACACCAGATACATTGGGAGGGGCTGCTGCTGACTGAATGTCTTTTACTTTGGCAAGGTCAGGCATAACTCCTTCCCCAGAGAAACGGTAACCAGAGAATGCCACTCCGGTCTGCAAAAAAGCACACTTGTCTCTATGAAGTGTAAGACATTTTCTTGAAGCCTGTGAAATGTCGCTCAAAGACGTTGAAGATGTAGCTCTGTGGTGGGAGCCTGCACGAGAATGTCATCACTTATGTTGAAAACTCCGGGTAAACCAGCAATCACCCCACGAATAGTGTCTTGAAAAACCTCTGCTGCGCTGGAAATGCCAAAACTCAGCCGTTTGTACCTTCTAAGACCCACATGAGTGGAGAAAGTGGTTCTGCCGCTAGAGTCTGGATCTAGCATGAGCTGATGGTATCCAGCACGCAGATTTATTTTCGAATCCCATCCTCATCGCCAATTTGTTACATCTTTTGTGTAAATTATAAAGAGGCCTAACACCAAGTACTCTCTGACACTATAATATAATAAACACGCCAACACCTATAGTGAGTTACTGGCCATGAGGGAAGTTCTCTTGGCCTTTTTCTTAATCCCAGTTCACGTCACCGGGCATACCATTCTGTCCCTAAATCAGAGGGGAGACTAACATCGTCTCTCTCCACTAGTGGGCGTAATGTGCTGGCCCATGATGAACATAACACGTGTGCAAGAAAACCTTTCTGCTAAAAGTTGATAGAAGCGCAGCAGGGAAAGTTCTGAAACTGCAACCTGTTAGGTAGGGCAAGCACCTTTTATTGTCTGTTCACAGTGGGTGTGATCTGATAGGAATAGGACCAACACCCCTAGAAATCCATGAACTCAGATCAACTAAAATAGAATGCAGTATTCCAGTATGAAATGCTATATGAAACAAACATGTTTTATTACGGCATCAGATCAATGTGCACTTGTAAAAAAACGTTAAGATCTAAAGTGATTGTTGCGTTGAAAAATCCCACTGTGGTCAAAATGATTTATATTACTACAAGTGCGATATATATTTCACAACTGAGCAAACATTTACCAAGTCTCATGAAATATGTGTGGTGTACTTGGAATGCAAAATAAGTTGAAAGGAAATAGGGCACAAGAAGCATTTAGGACACAGGGTTCGAGGCTCCTAAGTCAAAGCATCAGTGCGTTTTGGGGTTTGGGCCGGCAAAGCGCTCAGTCCCTGTTGTAAACTCCATATGGGCTTGTAACCACCCCATGTCACGCCCATCAGTTTGGTTGGTTTGCGGGCTTGTCTTTTAAAATTCGCTTGATTTCATTAGTGAAAGGCATGTATACGTCATACCTTTTCTGGTGTTTAGCCCTCCGTAAGGTCATTGGCCAACAACTGAAAACATACGAAGCTCCATGTTTTCTGCATGGATTCTGGGCTACTTTTTCTGTTTATTTCCTACACAGTGTGATCTTGCTGGGTGGTAGTCGAGCGATTTTCATGACATCAAACCTGTTACATGGATAATTGCACTTTTGCTGATGCGTTTTACTGCGAGAGAACTTCCATTTCCTTCTGTGTGTCTGCATCGCGCTCAGGACGGCCGTCTCCTCGCTTATGTAAAACTGTTTTAGCTGCACAAATACATTTTCTCTAATTTAAGCCTGTTTGCTTGGTGCCACTCCACAGAGGGCCTGCCCTTTTCCACTCTGTAGTGTTAAGAGTGATACTGGAGCATCCCTCTACGTCTCTCGAGGAGTACCAGCAAAACCAACAGGACTAGCGTGAATGTGGTAATGCACAGAGACATGCATGCATTGGTGAATTTGTATGCATTAGCACACTGAAGCATGACATCCTGGCTTGGCCAACGTTTTTTAAGTTCCACTTCTGCTCGCATTTGCTTTTGTATAGCTCCGTTATCCACGAGAAACGCTGCAGTTGGACATTATAAACAGAGAAGACAATTCTAACAAATATTTCAATTCAATATTTCTCTTTAGTTCTATGAGTAATAATCAACAAGATATAACTCAACCTAGGCTGCACACCTGAACGTGCAACACATCCCTGACAGGAGCAGCAGGCAGTAAAGTTTCAATTGCTTAAGTACGAGAGCACAGTATTAATTGAATAGTTTACCGTGGCACTTTGCATGGGTGCATGTATACAAGCATGTACTGCTGGGAAACCTCACATGTTGATTAATTTTAAGGTGATTTAGCATTTTCCCTCAGTAAGTATACTGAATTATGCGTGATGTTTTCAGTTTCAGTTGGTATCATTTGACTGAACAAAGGGTCAAAGCAAGCGTGACATCACTTCCTGTGCAGATGTGTCAGCACATGACAATAATGGCTTGTATGCCAAAGTGATTCCAAAATGTGATTTGCCTAGGGGGCATTTAGATCAAGGGGCAGGGTTGGCGTAGATCAGGCTATTGGAAAGGGAAAGACTGACTAAACGGCAGACTTCCTTAATAAATTGTAAAGTCCGGAGTCCAAATGGAATGTTCAGAAATTTTACAGTATTACGCATGGGACATGCGGTCCAGAGAAGCCTGCAGTGACTGCGGTCGCAAGTTGAGTTTGAAAATTAATTTTGCTATTCAGAGTTCCATCAAAATCGCACACGTAGAGGGAAAACGCCTAACAAAATGAGTTTTACTGTAAACAAAATGCAAACACTTTATAACGACACAATGCTGGAATACGCCATCACATTAAAATGCCAATACTCCCTGCAAATAAAGACCAGACGCACCAAGCAAGAAGAGCAAATCGTGAACCGTGCTGCATGAAATGTGACCAAATTGTTCCACAAACAGTCCCAGCGCCACTGTTGGAGAGGCAGATGGAGCCAACAACAGCTACACACATTTACATATCTCCAGGCACGGCAAGCATACTGTACGGAGTGGACATGGCATCTCCAAGCACTGCAAGTATCATGGACAGTACATGGTGCCTCAAAGGAGTGCAAGCGCTAGGTAGAAGAGCAAATAGGAGATGCAAATAGCGCAAAGTCACTGCATATTTGACACAGGAGATGCTCAGTCGGAGGAATCGCCAGGTACGGTGGTGGGTGAATGGTAATGTCAAACAGTGAACAGTTACAAAGCCTACTTTAACATGCCTATTGACCTTTAGGCAGTGACATTGTTTCTCACTTCTGCTCATTAAGCAGCAGTGTGAGTAGCATCAAATGATTGTAGATGGCAGTGACCAACAATGCACACACAGCGCCTGGAGAGAATATTAAATCCAACAGCAAGTACCATTAATGTCCAGGCAGAGAAAGCACAATACCAATTTTATTTGTAACTGTTTATTATGACGTTTTATTCAGAATAGACACACGGTACACATGCATACATAGTTGATTTAAGTATCAGATTGAAACAATGGCTGAAAGCGTCCAATACTTTATTACAAAGTTATAGCTCTTTAATACTTAATTGAATTGAAGGTTAATCCACTAATATTATATGCTGTATTGCACAACTTCACATTCTAGAGGAAATCATACATCTTCTTTTAGGTCTAGCACGCAAGCCTCTGGCCTGTTGTAATCGATCTGTGGGCTTTTAATCACGCCCGCCGCATGCCCATCACTATCACTCCTTCTTGGGCTTGCCTTTCAAAAATCCTTTGTTATCATTGGTGAATGCTTTACATTTGTCCCTCCTTGGAGCAGTGTTGTTGGCCATTGACCCTGTTACATGGAAAATTGCTTCTTTTTCCTTTTGTGTCTCTCCTTTGCAGGAACCATTGCATTGCAAATGCTTGTTATTCATTCTTGCTTGACAATGCAAGCTTCACTGCATAGTCGTTGTGTAGGACTTCTGAAAACAAGACAATTAAACCACATGTTAACTGGGCACGGCAAAAAAATAGTCAATACGGTTTAGAGGGTAAGGAGATAATATGTAAATAATTTTGTTGCAGTCGACTTAGAAGAATAGGTTCTGTCGGTTTATTTTGAAGTGTTGGAAGTGCTGATTCCAGTTTCAACTAATGTACCTGTGTTACTGTCTTTATGAAAGACATTTGCAAGGAATGTGGAGGAGTGACAAGCTGTGCGCTTCTGATGTGGCATTCCATGGGAATAGTAGAGGTCACAATGTAAGGTCAGGCTAACCTTGGACATATTTCTACAGGAATAGTGGAGTTCTGCCGTGAGTAAGGTTTATGTTGCCAAGGTGGTATGAACAAGCTTAAGAAAGCTTTAAGGAGGCATACATATCAAACGTCCAACTGAGCAGGTTTTACTCTTGCGTGTAAAAAAAGTGGACGTTGGGTGGAATTTGGGCAGTTTAATAGGTAATATTTTAATTTTGAAATATTCTGGATTTACAGATCCGGTCGGATGTTATGCAATTGTCTTACACTCGTGCGACATATTATGTGTGAAATTGTTTTCCGCTGTTTGGATTTACATGATGAATGATTATTTAATCTCGTGAGGATGTTGTAAAGCTATTGTCCACTGTTAGCTGGAGAGAGTATTTACTATATGTTCTTTTACGATCTGTTTTACTATTTGAAAATATTGACCAAATATTGACCAATTGATTCAATTTCAAACAGCAGTTTGTTCTGCCTTTTGTTGATAGTGACTTGCACTTCTTGGTGAAATGAACATGGCCCATTCCCAGCGCCAAGGCACCTCCGGGTAATCGCACGCTTTATACAATCATTTAACAATAACATGGCTGAAACCCCTGAGCAAGTGGTCTGTTGTTGTTGAAATGATCATCCCAGTTTCTTTAACTGGTTTCAGTTGCACCAAAATAAAATAATAAAACAACAACATTCTAACAATATTAAACATAAAATCAAACAATACACATTATTTAATTTTACGAGTACTCTAAAACATTAAAAACATTCGAAACAGTAAATAAATGTTTACAGGCACAACTAAGCTGGTACGGAAAGTGTTGTACTTTGAAGGGTCAGATGTACATTTGAACTCCTGTCCCAGCAGCAGAAGGAAAAATGTTGGACTTTGAAGGGGTCATGTTTACTATTCTCACTCTCACTTAAGAAAAAGTAGGGGCAGTGTTCGACTTTGGTGGGGTCAGATTTACTATTCCCTCTGCAGCATATTCTAAAGAAGTTGAAGAGCTGTACTTTGGAGCGGTCAGATTTAGTACTCCTTCTCTAGCATGAGCAAAAGTAGGGAAAGTGTTGGACATTCGAGGGGGCGTTTTTAATATTCCTGCATCAACATTACCAAATGTAGGGTAAGTGTAGGACTTTGGAGAGGCCAGATTTACTATTTCCATTCCAACGTAAGCAACAGTAGGGAAAATTTGGGCTTTGGGGAGAGTCAGATTTACTGTTCACTCTTCAATCCGAGCAACAGTAATGATAACATTGGACAGTGTAAAGGTCAGATTTAGTGTTTCCATTCCAACATAAGCAAAAGTAGGGAAAGTTTTAGACTTTGAAAGGGCCAGATTTTCTACATCTATTCCAAAGATTGCAGAAGTTGTGAAAGTGTTGGAATTGTAAGGATCATATTGACTGTACCAATTCCAATCTAAGATAAATTAGGCAAAGTGTTGGACTTTTGTGGAGGAGTCAGGTTTACTAGCCCTACTCCAAATTAGCAACAGTAATAATAATAATAGTGTAAATTGTATAGTAGATAACTACTTTAAACAAAGTGTCCCAGTGCTAAACGTCCAGCACCAAAATGACAAATACACAGAAAAAATACAAAGTAGAATCAGCCCAAACTAAATAACCAACATTTTAAATGTTCACAAAAAAGTTATTCGGTCTGGGCCTGTCGTATTCGATGAGGTAGAGAGTTGCACAGCTTAGACGCTAAATAGCCAAAGAAGCTGTTCCGGATGCATACTGTTTTTACAGTGGGGATACAAGCCAGCATGGCCTGAGTATCTGAGGCTCCTTGCAGGAGAGTACGGATTAATAAAGAATTGAGAAAGCGAGGGCCCATGTTTGCATAGCCCTATAACAATAGCAAAGGGCTTTGAATGAGAGTCTCTTCTTCAGAAGCAGTCAGTGCAGCTTAGAAAGCAAAGTCCCCATGGGGGACCATCTAGGGAGGTTCAACAAAAGATGGGCAGCAGAATTTTGCACACGCTGAAGTCTCATCAGCAGGGATTGTGATATCCCTAGGTACAGAACATTGCAGTAGTCCAGCCTGGATATAACCAGTGCTTGGACTACTGCTTTTTTGGAAAATTCAGGCAAGGAAACAGAGGATATTTGTGAGCATTTATAAAATCCTGAAATATTTCCCTGCCAGGGCTTTGATCTGGCTATCAAAAGTAAACTTCTCATCAAATCAGATGCCTAGGATGTAAACCTTAAGCTTACGGGGAGGGAAAGGGCTGAGAGAGTCTGGCCACCAGACAGAGGACCTGATCAAGGATTGTTTGCCTTGAATGAGGACATATGTTTTACCTACATTCAGTTAAATACAGTTGATATCCATCCACACCTCTGAGAGACAAGTCCTCTGTGAGGCAGCCGTGCTAACCGACTTCTATGTCAGGTTGATCATTAGCTGTGTACCAACAGCATTCGTTATGATGGTGAAGCCATATCATTTGATGATCTCAGCCAGATGGCGCATATATAAGTTGGATAGAGTTGGGCTAAGAGAGGAGCCCTGAGGCACCCTCTGCTTCAGCAGAAAAACCTAATAGTAGAAAGGTTTTTTGAAACACCTGAAAAGTGCATTCCTGCTGGAAAGAGGCAACCCACTGCAAGGCTTTATAGCCAACACCGTAACTCAACAAACACTTGATGAAGAGGTTGTGACACACAGGGGGTCATTCTGACTCTGGCGGCCGGTGGCCGCCAGGGCCACTGACCACGGGAGCACCGCCAACAGGCTGGCGGTGCTCCCGAGGGCATTCTGACCGCGGCGGTTCAGCCGCGGTCAGAAAGGGTAAACCGGCAGTCTCCCGCCGGTTTACCACTGCCCTTCAGAATCCTCCATGGCTGCGGAGCGCGCTCCGCAGCCATGGGGATTCTGACACCCCCTACCGCCATCCTGTTCCTGGCGGGTCTCCCGCCAGGAACAGGATGGCGGTAGGGGGTGCCGCGGGGCCCCTGGGGGCCCCTGCAGTGCCCATGCCCATGGCATGGGCACTGCAGGGGCCCCCGTAAGAGGGCCCCGCAAAGTATTTCAGTGTCTGCTAAGCAGACACTGAAATACGCGACGGGTGCAACTGCACCCGTCGCACCCCTGCAACTACGCCGGCTCAATTCTGAGCCGGCGTCCTCGTTGCAGGGGCATTTCCTCTGGGCCGGCGGGCGCTCTTTTGGAGAGCGCCCGCTGGCCCAGAGGAAATGTCTGAATGGCCGCCGCGGTCTTTTGACCGCGGTGCGGTCATTCAGCGGCGGTACCTTGGCGGACGGCCTCCGCCGTCCGCCAAGGTCAAAATGACCCCCACAGTGTCAAAAGCAGCTCTGAGGTACAACATAAGCAGTGCTGCAGTAAATCCCTTGTCGAATATTTTGCAGATAGACTCTGAGGCAAGCAACAGAGCAGACTCTGTGCTATAGGAGGGGCAGAAGCCCAACTGCTTCCTGTGAAGCAAGTCCTTAGACTTAATAAAGACAGAAAGCTGCTGGTTGAAATACTTTTCTGCAGCGTTAGACGGGAAAGGGAGCTGTGAGATAGCCCGATAATTTTTGGGCTTGGTCAGCTCTAGCAGAGTTTTTTTTAGAAGGGGAATTACCATAACATGCTTCCAGCGCTGTGGAACCAGGTATGAATAAAAGAGCGGTTAAGTAGCTCACAAAGCAGAGGCTGCAGCCTTTCCACTCCTCGCTCCAGGATGGAGGGAGATGCTGGATTGAGTGGAAAGCCAGACTTAACTGATGCAATCGGGGGGACAATTCAGCAGAGCAAAAGGCTGTAAACGTGACACCCTGGTGCTGGCGACTGAAGGTTCAAACTATGAGTTAAGATAAGAAGCATCTCTGGAAATCTCAGGCAAGCAGAAATAAATAGGTGCCACTTCATCAAAAAAGAACTGAGCAAGAGTAATACAGCTCTTCTCTGAAGGCAGGGTAGAGGCTGAAACTCAGACCAATTAAGGTGTAGGCTTGACAATAGAGAAAATTTCTCAATATGAGTTCTGGGTAGCAGCGATTTTATTGGTATAGAAATTGTGATGGACTTGCCTAATACAGCTGTGGTAAACATTGAGGACTGACCGACAATTAGTTTGCTGGCAGGGTCAAGGTCTCTTAGACACAGGCACTCTAGTCACTTGCAGTTATTTTTAAGTGAGAGTAATACATCGAATCAGCCAAAGGTTTAGTTCTACATATTAGCTGATTTGCCAATGGGCAATCTGATCCAGTGTGCCAGCTATCCAACTATCCAGTTGTGGATCAGCTATGTTGACACAACTATCAAAGGGGGGTGGATTCAAGTCCAGTGTCTGGGTAAGGCTGGCAGGAATCACCCTCACCCACTTCTGTGTCCTTACTGTCTGGCCAGAAGAAAGGACAGGTATTGTGTTTACCTTCATGGTTAGGACCGGCACAGCATGTGGCGCACCTTTGGCATGCCGGTGGTACACCCACTGCACGCATCCACTGTATGGATACTGATAGCGCGTCCAGTCTTTATAAATTACTTGTACTTGGACACGCCGGAGGTCAGTGAACCTTTTGACCGAGTTGGGTTCTCCTCATCCAAAAATAGTCGGATCTCTCAAATCAATAATCAATAAGCATTTTAATCAATACCCAATACTCAATTAATAGATCAAACAACACATTAGGAACCAATAACAATCAGTATTTTGATGCACCATGACCTTTCAGTCATGAATAACCACACCAGTTTATTAAAGTTAATGAATTTATTTCCCTATATTAACAAAGCTAGCACAATATAAGTGAGTCTCAAAATCAAATGGTATACATATACAAACATTACTAGCTGTCCATAGCGACGGAAGAAACGCAATCTACGCAAATTCTGGATTATAATGCACTCGGTTATAGCAATGCAAATCACTAATATAAGCAACTGAATTTGCATAATTGCATACATCGGTCAGCATAACAAGATTTCAATTTAGCATGGTGCATCAAGTGAATACCTCAACTAACCTCTAATTAGCATTGGCATGTGGGGCTTCATGCAAAACGAATTTAGTCAACACAAATTTAGAAAACTTCTAGCTTGGGCCCTATCAAAATAAGCAGTTGGTACCTAGGAAGGAAAACACAATGCATAATACAATTATAAATTCATATTTACCAAATACAATCAGCATTCAAAGTAAGTCTTCGTCCTTCAGGTACCGGTTCGATCAGCATGGGGCAGATTTCAAAGGGACAAAGTTAAAGCAAGTTTTGCTTGCGGCAGCAAGGAGAATGGGGCAAACGTTACTGCATGGGCAGGACGGGGCAAAATTAAAGTTAAAGTCTCTAGGGTGAGAATTCTTAAAGTCTCTTTCTCTGCGACAGAGAAAAGGCATCAAAGGGTTAGTTCCAAAATGGCGTCTTGAATCAGGCTTCAAAATGGCATCGTAGAAAATGGCTGACTTCTCTTTGTCCGGTGGGTTTAAGTAAGAAACATTCCAAATTCTTCAGGGTCTTCTGTTGGAGGGTTCATAGGGTGGCTTCCTTTTGACCAATGAATGGTGTCTTTCTCCTAGTACTCATTTATGCATAAGGTGTCCTTGGAGCCTTGGAACACAAGTTGCAACAAAGTTTGCCAATTCATTCTATAGCAGAGCTTTTATTGTCTGCACCTGCAGAAACTGACCTTGCTTCAAAGAGGATGAAACTAGCCTAGCACAAAACCTTGAGATAAGTGTATTAGTCATTTCTACTGGAAAAATACAACCTTAAAGTAAAATGTGTCTTTGTTAATACAAGTGAACACCACGCAGTTAAATTTGAGACCAGGCAACTAGGCCAAAGCCTCTGCTAAATTTAAGCTAAGCATATATCAGTTTCAACATGAAAATCATAGAATACATTTGCAATTATGACGGATTACCACATTTATCAATTCTTCATGATTAATTAAGCTTGTTTATAATAATGGGGAACTACCTCGTGGGCACAATTTCCCACGTACATTATTTTTCTTTGCTAAAATCACACTACCTTATACGATTGATGACTAATTATGTCATCACATCAAATCTTCCACCACAAATTTTATTTCATTAAAATTCTGTTTTAGTAATTTGGCACTTCAGTCAATTCCCTCTTCCTTTTTGTTCCCTTTGATTTTTCCCTGTATATTTCTACTATTTTATTTTGTTCTTTCTCTTCTCTTCTCCTTTTGTTTCTTGATTTCAATATTTTAATAGCTTTCCATATTCCCCAAATACCTAATAAGCAGATTAATATTATTACTATTCCTTTTACTATTTTCAATAATAGTCCGTTCCAAATGTTGCTGAGCCAATTTCTCACGGAAGCAAATCCTTTACCAACCTTTTCCTATACTCTTGGTTCTTTCAATTCTTTCAAATCTGCACTTTCGTTAGTTAAATTTGTAAGCATTTTTCTAATTTGCCCACTGTTGTCTGGAATATAAGACCAAAAGTGACGTGCACTAAGCATTTTGCAAATGCCTCCATTCTTTGCTAAAAGAATGTCTAAAGCAAGTCGATTCTGAAGAGTCATAGCTCATTCTGCAGCAAGTTCAGCATCAAACAGGATCATGGCTCCTGAGAATTTTGTCAGCATGTTATCCACAACTTTCGTATTTTGATTGAATTAAATATGACTCCTACTGAAGGAATCATGGCTCCAAATATATCTCCTACCACACCAGAAGCTGTCTCCCTCTTCTGAATACGATGTAATGCAGCTTTGGAAATTTCTTTAAGTCGTCTAGTTGGAAAATCTTTAGAAATACTATTCCCAAATAACATCTCCCATACCATCCTTTTGGAAGACGATAATAGGCATTGAGTCCACAAATATAGTATACTCCTGGAGTAGCTGGATCTAGGCCATTTAGCATGAACGTCCATTTAGCCTGAAACAAAAACGCGTGTTTACATTCACTTGTTCCCACAAAGATTGTGTCATAATATGATTTAGGTCTATATATGCAAAGCTTTCCTACATGTACTGCATCTAAAGCTAATTTCCCTTGTGTCTTTATCGCGGCAAAAGCATAGTTATCTACAGATGTTCTTTTGTGTAATTCCCTTTCTAATTTCTCCTTCACCACTTTTCTTCTATCTTCAGTGTGATCTAAAAAGCTTTTCTCTACAGGTGAAAGCAAGCATGTAAGGTTTTCTCTATGAGCTTGAGCTGTGGAAAAATGGTGATAATGGTTCAAAGAAACCCCTAACTATTTTTATATAATAATCTCTTGTTACTTTGCTCAAGTAATCTATTATGGGGACATATGAAAACATGACATCATGATTGGAATAGAAGTATTGAATAGACTCCTGGCCATAAAATCTGGTTAGTAACAAACTACATGAAATTCCATACGTGAGAGGCATGCTATGATATGTCACTCCTTCTATTACTGAGGTAGGTATTTGTGTGCACACATAACAATCTTTCGCATCCATTGTCTCAACATATTCATTCAGCAAGCGATAGAAGACGTTAGAAGATAATTCTTTCTTGTCGTGTAAATATTTCTCGTCTTGTTCAAGTTTCTGCAAAGGAGTTAATTCAGTAGTAGGTTTAGAAGTAGAAGCATCATTCGTGTCTCTTTCATTCTCTCCATGCATTCCAAGAACTATTGCTATCATTATTAGTACACATGCAGTTATTAGACCTATACACATGTATTTACAACATTTCATTTTGTGTCCTTTTGTAGTGTAGCCTGTCATGATCTATATAGAATCAGAAAGCTGAAGACATTCTATCAAATCAAATTTGCAGATTTATATATATATATAGCTGAACGAGTTAAATGTTCACACAGTTTTCTTTAACAGCTTAGTCTCTTATCGGTTTAGCAGCTTTGTCTCAAAATTGGTTTCAAAGTCAATCAAGTTAGCAATGTCTTATCCAGTTCAAAAGTCAATCAGGTTATCAATGCCATATTCGGTAATGTTCATGAAATTTCACTTTTCAAGTACCAAAGTGTCGTTCTGCTTCTTCGTTTTCAAGCCTGAGAGATAGAAATTCGTCTGACCAATCGTTAGTGGCTGTGTATGCCCACTCTGGACCAGAATATCTTCTGCTCGGTATTCTTTTCCTTTTCAATTTTGCATCTCCTTTTGATTCTCTCTCGCTGATGTCTTGTTCTTTGGCTGTGCCTTTTTCTTCACTCAGTGATGTTATTACGATAGACACTTCTTTTCTTTTCTCCTTCAACTTTGGCCCTTCACTTTCTTGTAATATTTCTTTAGTCTTTGATTTCACTGGCGATATGCTTTGTCTTCGTTTCGCGCTGCTTTCACCTAATGGACCTGCAACCGGTTCTGGAAGAATTTGAATGATTTCACTCTGCTCTGTTTTGTCTCCTTCCTCTAGGAGGTCAATCAGGTTTTCCTTTTCTTTGCCTGTATCGTCTGCTTCTGGGAAAGCCCTCCTCTTATTAGGCTCTCCTGCTGCTTCACCTGTGACAGGATATTTGTCACCTTCAGGATCTTTATCGCTTCCTGAGGCTTCTTCTCTGTTGTCCCCAAAAGGATCAACAGCGTCTTCCTCAGAAAATATTTCTTCTGTCTCGATTTCTTCTCGTTCACTTTCAGGCTCTCTTTGTTCTGTCTCAGTGCCTGGTACTTTCCTGTCAGCTGCTGGTAACTTCAGCTCTTCAACTTCCTCATCTGTGGGGCACGTCACCCTTTTTGTGTGACTGGCGTGAATCCAGTTGGGAACTCCCGTACACTTCACAGCGGTGGTAGTTGTCAGAATCACTTGGAAAGGTCCTTTCCAACGGGGTTCCAGACACAACTTCCTCACGTGTTTCTTTATCACGACCCAGTCACCTGCCTTCAGGGCGTGTCCTGGACCTTGGATCGGTGGCAAGGTGGTTGCCTCCACCTGGTGAGAAAAAGAGCGGACCACATCAGCCAGACCTTTGCAGTAGTCCAATACCATATCATCGGTAATATTTACAAGAGCATTTGCAGGAACTGCTGGAAGTCTCATGGCTCTGCCCATGAGGATTTCGTGAGGTGATAGTCCAGTTTTTCTATCAGGTGTGTTTCTCATTGACATTAACACCAAAGGTAACGTGTCAGGGCATTTCAAGTTTGTGGATGTGCATATTTTCGCCATCCTCGATTTTAATGTGCCATTCATTAGCTCCACTAGTCCTGATGCTTCAGGGCGGTAGCTACAATGCAATTTTTGATCGATGTTCAGCGCTGCACACAATAATTTGATTACTTCGTTATTGAAGTGACTTCCCCTATCTGATTCTTAAGAGATCGGGAATTCGAAACGTGGTATTAGTTCTCTCAAGAGTAGTTTTGCAACTGTGAGACTGTCATTTCTTCGTGTAGGGTATGCTTCAATCCAGTGACTAAAAATACACACAATCACCAACACATACTTCAAGCCTGCATGCATCGGCATCTCAATGAAATCCATTTGCATTCTGCTGAATGGCCCTCCTGATCTTCCAATGTGGCTCAAAGTTACTACTGTTCCCTTCCCTGCGTTCATTTGTTGGCAAATGACGCAATAATGGCAAACTGCTTCAGCAACTTGACGGAATTTGGGATTAAACCAATCAATTTTGAATAGTCTAATCATGGCATCCCTTCCAAGGTGGGCTTGTCTATGATACAACCTGGCCAATTGTGTTAAAAAGACTGTCTGGTAGAACCAATCTCCCTTCGCTTGAAACCCACAAATCATTGGGTTTCTTTATGCATTGTAGTTTGCCCCATGAGAGTTTCTCATCCTTACTGACATTATTTTGTAGGAATTTCAATTCTTCAATTGTATCTACAACTTTTAAAGCAAAGGCTTCACTTGGTTCAAGTTCTGGCTCATTTATCAGGTTCCATTCGTCTGTGAGCAATATACAGTTCAATGCGCAAAATCTTGCGACTTGATCTGCATATCCGTTTCCCAATGAAACATAGTCTTGTGATTTCGAGTGTGCACTGCATTTTACCACTGCTACTTCTCCTGGTAACTGGATGGTGTGTAACAATTCTCTTATTCTTTCACCATTTTTCACTGGTGATCCTGAAGAGGTCATGAAGCCTCTCTGTGACCACAATTCTCCAAAATCATGCACTATTCCAAATCCGTACTGACTGTCAGTATAAATGGTGACTTTCATTATTGCAGAAAGTTGGCAGGCTCTAGTAAGGGCTACTAGTTCCACCACTTGTGCAGAGTAAACTCCTTGAAGCCAAGATGCTTCCAGAACACCAGATATTGTACATACAGCATATCCTGCTTTCAATATTCCTAGTGCATCTCTTAAACATGAACCATCAACAAAAATAATTTGATAATTTTCTTCTAATCGGGTGTCTTTGATATCAGGTCTTGGTTTAGTACAAAATTCAGTCAACTGAAGACAGTCGTTCTCAATTTCGACATTTTCACTGGGAAACAAGGTTGCTGGATTCAACGTAGTGCACCTTTTCAGCTGCACATTAGGTGATCCCAAGATTACTGTCTCGTACCTTGTAAGCCTAGCACCAGTCATGTGCTGTGTTGGGGAATGTGTCAAAAGTATTTCGACTGAGTGAGGGACCATAACTGTTAAAGGATGTCCCATCACTATTCCTTCACTCTGATTAAGGCTTATACCAACTGCTGCTACAGCACGCAAGCATCATGGTAAGGCTGCTCCGACTGGATCCAAAATAGCTGAAAAATATGCCACTGGTCTGTTTATGCCACCATGGGCTTGAGTCAAGACAGACAAGGAACATGCATCACGTTCATGACAAAACAATGTGAAAGGCTTTGTGTAATCAGGCATACCTAAAGCTGGAGCTCTGCACATGCATTCCTTTAATTCAATAAAAGCATCCATTTCATCTCTTTTCAACACTATTTCATCCAGCGCATCTTTCTGGGTCAGTTTCAGTAAAGGTTTTGCTAGAGCCGAGAAATTGGGAATCCATTGGCGACAATAGCTCACCATTCCCAAAAACTTTCTCACATCTCTCCTTGTTTTGGGTGGACTCATTTGAAGTACACTTGTTATTCTTTCTTTCATGATTCTTCTGGACCCTTTCTCTATTGGTGACCTAAATATTTCACTTTCTTCTGGCAGAATTGTAATTTTGAAGGAGACACTTTGTGTCCATTCCTTCCCAAATGGTTCAATAGGGCAATAGTGTCAACCGTACAGTCATTTTCTGTCTTAGATGCGATCAGCAAATTGTCAATATACTGTACCAAGGTTGATTCAAAAGGTAACTCCAACGATTCCAAATCTTTCTTTAGAATCTGATTGAAAATTGATGGTGACTCCGAAAACCCTTGAGGAATTCAACACCAACTGTAGACTCTGTCCAGGAATTTGAAACAAAAGAGAAATTGGCTGTCCTCATGAAGAGGCACAGAAAAGAATGCTTGGGACAAGTCGATGTCTGAGAATCACTCTGCATCACAGGGAATTTGAAACATTATCACAGCTGGATTTGGTACCACGGGACAACATTTGACTATTATGTCATTTATTTTTCTCAAATCTTGAACAATTCGGACCTTTCCACTCGGTTTTATTAATCCCATGAATGGTGAATTACATGGACTACCTAGTACTTCTTTCAGTACCCCCTGTTTCACAAACTCATCAATGAGTTGGGCGACTTTTATGAGAGTGTCTTGTGACATATGGTATTGTGGAGTCTGAGGAAAATTTACATTGGGTTTTACAGTCATTTTCACTGGTTCTGCTCCTTTGACCAAGCCTACTTCTTTCCCTGTCATATCCCACACTTCCTTTTTAACTGTTTCCTGTAATTCAGCAGGAATATCTGCTTCAGTGAGCATTGGATAAAGAGTAATCAGGGGATACTCTTCATCGACAGTTTCCACTTCATCCCCTCCTAAACTGTCCTCCTCTTCCTCATCACTGTTTGTCTGAATTTTAATTCCATCATTTGAACACATAATCGAGCATCCCAATTTGCACAATAAATCTCTCCCTAATAATGATATCGGGCTTGAGTCACATACCACAAATTTGTGTGACCCTTGAGAGTTACCAATTCTGACTTGCACTGGATCTGTGATTGGGTTTGTCAGATACCTATTTGCTACTCCCACTACTTGAACTGTTCTCCCAGAAAGTGGCAAATTTGGTACTTCGATACTTCTGACTGTAGAGCGTGTAGCTCCGGTGTCAACCAAGAACGAAACATTGTGACCCATAACTCGTCCTTCCACATACGGTCCCTTTTGATCAACTTCCAAAGATGCTGCAAGCATACAATTCCCCTCCTCATCTGAACTTTCACTCTCCCATACATCGTTTATTCCATTCTCACTGTGTAACAGGAATTGGTGTACTGTGTCATTTTGATTCATTCCTTGACCCGTGACCTGTTGAGGAAGCATTACTTGTTGCTGATTTATTGGTGCTAAGGGTATTTGCATTTGCTGATTAGGTACCATAGGAAACTGCTGTTACATTGGCTGCAACTGTGCCATTTGTACACAGGCATTTGCACCTGCTGTGGTTGTACGGGTTGTAAACCCTGCATCTGATTTACATTATTTTGGAAATTTGGATTTGGACCTCTCAAGTTCAGTCCTCTCATATTCTGAAATGAATTGACATCATTGTTTTGCTGACCTACACCTTCCTGCACCAACATTGGGCACTCCCGTTTCCAATGCCCGACGATTCCGCACGTGTGACATGGCATTACCTTCTTCATTGCCTGTATACCATTTGGAACTACGACAGTATTTAAATCAGGACCATTATTCACAAAACTTCCTCGGCCTCTGCCTCTCATCTGTGGCTGAAACATAGCATTTCCCTGCTGTTGCAGCTGCGGCAACTGTTGTTGGAGACCTTGCAAACCTGTCTGAGCTGCTCTAATCTGCATCACCATCACTTTTTCCTTCAACCTTTTCTGTTTTGTCTCAATCTCATCACTGCAGTATTTTGCTTAATTCAACACCTCATCGATCGACTTTGACTGCCAACAAATCAAATGAATTTTAATCATCTGTCTAATTTCGGGTCTCAATCCTTCCACAAATCTGAACACAAAATAGAGCATGTCCTTCGCCTCGATCATCTCGGTGCCACTGTAATTTTTAAATGCTTTCAACAATCTCTCATAGTACGCATGTATCGACTCTTTAACTTCTTGTGCTGTTCTATCAATTCTCTGCCAATCCACTTTTTCAACGCAACCTTTGTTGTTAAATGCTCAATCACCTTATGGTATAAACTCATTACCGTCGGCGATGGCGCACCTGTTTCCCTATCTCTTTCTGGTTCACTTGTTGGCCAACCCACAGCCCTTTTACAATCTTCCCACAAATCCGCCGGGACCACAATTTCGAATAAAGTATTCAGGTCTTCTCAAAGACATTTTGCGAGTTTCACAAATCTATCTGTTTGTTGAAATCATTCGATCAGTTTCTCTCTTAATTTAGGGAAGTCATCCGTAAAGGATTGAATATCACACCTGTGCCACAGTACATGGACAAGTTTTCCCCTTCCTGTTTCTCTCATTGCTAACATGGTTATCAGGTCATCATTCTGTTGTACTTTCTCATTCCGGTCTGGGGTACTCTCTTTCTTCTTGTCCTTTTTCTTAACCCACCTGCTCTCCCATTTATCTAAACATCTCCAAACCTGCGCGCTTTGCAATATCTCTTTAAGGTGTGTTTTCATTCCTGCAGATCTCATGTGTTCAAAATCTTTTGTCTCAAAGTCTAACCTGTGACTTCTGCTCAAGTGTTTGGTTTTACCTATGTCGACTTTGTTTCTGTCTGCAATTTCTTGTAACTTCTTATGTATGCTGCTTACTTCTCTTGTAATTCTAGGACACATGTATCTCAGCTCTTCTTCGGTGTATGATTCTAACCTGTTCAGACCCATCGTTCACTCTACTAGTTCGTCTGCTTCCATGCCCAATCTTATTTTATTCAAATATTCTTCTCCTTTCCCTCTGGGTGTACTCTGTGGGGAGTTCAGGCTGTTCAACCATTGTGTTAACTGTTGCGCGTTCAGTCCCATAAATGTAGCATTTACATTGACCTCTACTGATGGTTTCTGTAACGTTTCTGTTTTTTAAGTTAGCTGTACTATTAGTGGTGGACTTGACCTTACCACAGTTGACGGAGCACAAATTGGAATTGGAATAAATTCCAACAAAGACCCAGATCTATTTGGCAGTGTTCCTACCGGAGTTGTTTCTGGAGTATTTTCTATGCATCTCCTCCCTGTCTCATTTTGAATCATTACCCCTTGTTCGCATACATTCGGCTTTGCCTGTATATATAATGGTACTGGCGGACCTACAGTGATAGGCAGAGATATTGCGTCTGGATTCTGTCTGTTCCCCGAATTCTGTGGCATGTTAATTCCCACATTATGGTTTATCATTGGTGGCATGTCTAACTGGTTTTCTGCTATTTCAATGTATTTCGGCACTTCTTGCATCTGCTTTTGAGGCCTCAAAATTTGTGTTGATTCTGCTTGAATCAATGTCGGTGTTTGGTAATTCTGTCCTCCCTGTACCATTAAACTAGAAGTCATTTCCAAATTATGCTCATCACAATAGCGCCTTTGAACCTGTGGCTGATAATCATTGACAGGTTTCAATTTCGGCACGTCAGGATATATTCTCTGATCTTGTGGTATTTGTGGTGTAAAAGGCATGTCAGGACTACTTTGCCTCTGCGATATTCTCAAATTCGGTGTTACAGTACCCTATATTGGTTCTGGAGGGGCAGTACTAGTGCTTGGGCCATTTTCGTTTTCCACATATGGTGGCGGGCGGTCATTTAGCAATTACAGAATTAACTCCTCATCGTCTGATTTGTCTGACCCTTTCGAATTTCTATTGTCTTCTCTATCTCTGGACAGACTCCTGTTTGTTTTATAGGTAGCTTTCCTTCCTTCCATCTCTGCTTTTCAGTAATTGCTGGAAACAATTTAATTCCCTGCAATACGTCTGATCTCCAAACCTTTTGAGTACTATCCCATCTAGCATCCGCTAGTGTCTTTTCTACTTTTCTCACTCTTCTTTCAAATCTCTTTTGTTGTTGCCTTCTAGCCATTAGCTCCCAAATTGCTAATGCTTCAAACTGTGCTGGTCTTGGAGGTACTTTCATGTCGTATAGCGCGAATCTTAGATTCTCCAAAACTCTTAGATTAAACGAACCATGGATAGGGAACGCTACACTTCCATGCTTTTCTGTTAATTTACACCATTGCTTTAACCAAAAACATGGTGCGACACCATTATCTTCAATCACAATGTAAGCTGGTGTACCCTCAGGCGGTGGTTCTTCTCCTACATTTGCTTTAATATATACATCTCCCCTCAAGGCACTCTTAAATGCTTTGAAAAATTTCATCTTTCCGTCTTTTTTTTTCCTTAAAAAAATGTAATTGATAAGTGACTTTAATTCCCGGAATACTCTTCGCTTGCCTTTCCCCACCAATTGCGCTTCACGGGCTGTGTCCAATCCGTGCGCGACCCTTCTCTCCAACCAACCTATCCCAGTGCGGCTGCTAGTGACGTCACACCCATACACTGTGGCTGACAAAGTCTTGCGGCTTGTCCTCCTTCATTCAGCTTCACTCAAACTAATGTCTGCACTATATCGCGAGCACGAACCAAAAAGAAGAAAACAAATCTGTCGGTTTACTACAGGAAGGGTAATACAATCGCTTAAGAAACCTTAGGGATTTTTCACTAGCCTCAGCAGTTATTCCATCTTTCTCGCTTTCCTACTTTCGCAAGCAAAATTTGACCTCCAAACTTTACTCTCAACTGATCAATGAACTATTCTAGCGCGCCTTAGAATTTGTCAAATCTCAAAGTCGAAAGTTTTTTTTCGTGCCTCAATATTCATACTGACTTGTTGACCACGCCCGATCAACCTACTAAACCGAACAGATTACAACATCAATAAAGTGTCTCATACACTTTTCAACATACTCCGGAGTCTCTTGACCTCGCAGGGCCCGTCTCAACATCAACAACCACGTGGACAATTTTTCCTGCACAAAGCGCTACACACATATGAAGTTCGACGACTTCCCTACTCTCACACTTTGGAGTATCACTCCTTTAAAATTTTTGATTGGGGTTCGTAACCCCCTAAAATCCTCACAAACTTCACAATTCATCTGCGGCATTAGCTGTGCAAGCGTGAAACCCTAACTTCACTCATACTGTCACTAGAAACGCCGAAAACATTCTCACACCTCCATTACCTCCATTCGCAAGCTCCGGGAAAGTCATTGGGGATTTAGGGCATCATCATCTCTCCAACTTGTTTTATCAAAGACAATTCTAACTTGACTCCGTCTATTGTTCAGATGGGGTCCCAAAGGGCGAAACCATCCTCTGCTACCATCTACTGATAGCGCGTCCAGTCTTTATAAATTACTTGTACTTGGACACGCCGGAGGTCGGTGAACCTTTTGAACGAGTTGGGTTCTCCTCATCCAAAAATAGTCAGATCTCTCAAATCAATAATCAATAAGCATTTTAATCAATACCCAATACTCAATTAATAGATCAAACAACACATTAGGAATCAATAACAATCAGTATTTTGACGCACCATGACCTTTCAGTCATGAATAACCACACCAGTTTATTAAAGTTAATGAATTTATTTCCCTATATTAACAAAGCTAGCACAATATAAGTGAGTCTCAAAATCAAATGGTATAAATATACGAACATTACTAGCTGTCCATAGCGACGGTAGAAATGCAATCTACGCAAAATCTGGATTATAATGCACTCGGTTATAGCAATGCAAATCACTAATATAAGCAACTGAATTTGAATAATTGCATACATCGGTCAGCATAACAAGATTTCAATTTAGCATGGTGCATCAAATGAATACCTCAAATAACCTCTAATTAGCATTGGCATGTGGGTCTTCATGCAAAACGAATTTAGTCAACTCAAATTTAGAAAACTTCTAGCTTGGGCCCTATCAAAATAAGCAGTTGGTACCTAGGAAGGAAAACACAATGCATAATTCAATTATCCTTTCATATTTACCAAATACAATCAGCATTCAAAGTAAGTCTTCATCCTTCAGGTACCGGTTCGATCAGCATGGGGCAGATTTCAAAGAGGCAAAGTTAAAGCAAGTTTTCCTTGCGGCAGCAAGGAGAATGGGGCAAAAGTTACTGCATGGGCAGGACGGGGCAAAATTAAAGTTAAAGTCTCTAGGGTGAGAATTCTTTAAAGTCTCTTTCTCTGTGACTGAGAAAAGGCATCAAAGGGTTAGTTCCAAAATGGCGTCTTGAAACAGGCTTCAAAATGGCATCGTAGAAAATGGCTGACTTCTCTTTGTCCAGTGGGTTTAAGTAAGAAACATTCCAAATTCTTCACGGTCTTACATTGGAGGGTTCTTAGGGTGGCTTCCTTTTGACCAATGAATAGTGTCTTTCTCCTAGTACTCATTTATGCATAAGGTGTCCTTAGAGCCTTGGAACACAAGTTGCAACAAAGTTTGCCAATTAATTCTATATCAGAGCTTTTATTGTCTGCACCTGCAGAAACTGACCTTGCTTCAAAGAGGATGAAACTAGTCTAGCACGAAACCTTGAGATAAGTGTATTAGTCATTTCTACTGGAAAAATGCAACCTTAACGTAAAATGTGTCTTTGTTAATACAAGTGAACACCATGCAGTTAAATTTGAGACCAGGCAACTAGGCCAAAGCCTCTGCTAAATTTAAGCTAAGCACATAACAGTTTCAACAAGAAAATTATAGAATACATTTGCAATTATGACGGATTACTACATTTGTCAATTCTTCATGATTAATTAAGCTTGTTTATAATAATGGCGAACTACCTCGTAGGCACAATTTCCCACGTACATTATTTTTCTTTGCAAAAATCACACTACCTTATACGATTTTGTTACATGATATATGAATATTTGTTAGCTTTTCTTTTTCTGCGTCATCAATACACACCTTGCATGTTTAAATTGCTCACCTGTAAATGGGGCATGGCTATGGCGCAATGTGCATCAAAATCAGGGCGGCCAAAACAATACAATCTGGAACCCAGCAGCTCCCCTCCCTCCTGGAAGCCTTCCCCACTAGAGAGGAGTACTGGTGAAAATAGTGCTATAAACAAACCAAAGATGAGAAATGAACACATACATGTATTAAAAGCAAGATGGCTTCCAAAGAGTATGGAGCCAGGCAACTCCAGCACAACAGAGCACTACAAGAACATTTAAACTGGATGATGTAACAGATGGCAGTGCAAGGCAACAACGTATCTGCTGTAGAGTCAAGTGGTCTTCACAGTAGCCGAGATCAGTGCAGACGTGCACCTTGCATGTTTAAATAGCCCACCTCTAAACGGGGTGTGGCTATGATGTAACGAGCACTGAAACCAGGGGGCCAAAGCAATACAGGCAAAGTATTCAACACTGGAGTCATCAGATTTTCTATTCCCACTCCAAAATAAGCAAAAGTAGGGAAATCGATGGACTTTGGAGGGGTCAGACTTACTATTCTCACTCCAATCTGAGCAACAGCAGGAAATGTCTGTAGAGCAGCCAAAGTGCAGAGTGCAGATGGAGAGTCCTGCAGCACGCACAGACTGACAAGCCAAACACCAAACTAGCCTCGCAATTCCCAGTGGCGTGAAGGCAGCAGTGGAGAGATGCAGGAAACTGAAGTCCTTCGAGAGGGAGCTTGAGATTCGCATAGATGAATGCTGCAATATTCGTCACCAACTATTCAGTTATGCCTCCATGATTGTGCCAGATTCTAAAAAGAAGACGATATGGAGGGATATCTCCCTCCATAGGCATCAATACCCTGGGAGTGACTGATGGGTGTATAGATGAGATCAAGAACTGCTGGTATAACCTGCACTCACAAGCCAAACAGAGGGTGACAGCACTCCAGCGGGACTCCCAGGGAACTGGAGGTGGTCCTTCCATTCCCCTCCCCCTCAACAGCAAAGTGTATGGTTGAGACAACCCTTGAGCCTGAGGCAGTGGCTGGCTTTGGCCCCTGGACATGTCTGCCTCTCTGACAAAACCAGATAAGTGCTAGACTACGTCTATGCCAACATTCATGCCTTCAAACCTTTGGTCCCAATGCATGCAGTATACCCTCACCCAGAAATGTAAAGATGGTCCATGTAGACAACCAAAAAGTCACAAATATAGCATCATGGGGAATGTAATCCTATACATAAACAGAACAGTGTCTGTCAGCCATTAGTTGAGTAATGTACTGCTACCAATGAGACAGTGTTTCACACATACATTTTGTTAATTTCCTCATTTGCCAATTAGATACACCAGTGGACACACAGGAATGAGTTGCAGATGAGGGAGAATACCAGGGCCAGATGGAGGAAGTGCAGTGCGATGTGCCTATCAGTCTCTGTTGGAAAATGGGTTATTGGTAGGGCAGGTAGGTACCTACACCTAGCAACAAGCCACTAACCTCCACCTAGGTACAGTTAGGTCTCAGTAAATTAATCCCAGCTCAACCCTTGGTAGCTTGGCAACGAGCGTCAAGGCTTAACTTAGGAGACAAAGTGTAAAGCATTCAAATATCACAAAACAGTAATTAAATAAAACACAGGAAACAGTTTAAAAATCCAAAACCAATTTATAAAAATAGTTTATATCTTTATCTTTAAAATGACACAAAAACGATTAAAATCGGTTCAGGGGAACCGGAGATATGAATTTTTAAAGAATTATTACTTTTCTAGCGCTTAGAAACAAAAAGCGCCAATCGGGTCATCTGGTTGCACCTCGACCGGGGCAAAGTCAAACTTTCAGGCCGACCGTGATGGAGCCCTGCTCGGCTACAGGTCGCGGGAGGCCTCGGTTAAAAAGTTACCTTCTGACTTAGTCTTTATTTTGAAGTTTTTCTTCACCGGGACGAACCTGCCAGTTGAATCCGACCTCCTGGAGCCCTTGTCCGGATACGCGATGTGGGTTTCCTCGGTGGAGACTTTTACCTTCGGACTTAGTCGTTTTTTCGAGATGAAAATCCTTCGACCGGGGTAAACCTGGATCTTGATCCGACATCCATGGAGCCCTTCTCGGATACGATGGCTGGGAGGTCCCGGTCAACTTTTTACGTTCGGACTTAGTCTCTTTTTTGGATGTTTTTCTTTATCGGGACGAACCACCAAGTCAGGCCGGGTCGCGGTTGAGGCAAGCCGGCTAGAATTTCCGCGGCGGGTCGGTCCCTCTCTGGAGCTTTTTTCCAAAAATTCTCAAATCTTTTCCAAACTTCTGGGGCTTCACCGAGATGTTCTTTTAAGGTTCTTTTGGGGTCCACAGCTCACCCCAAGGGTCCAGAAGTTCTGTGATGGTCCTTGGGGGGTGCGGACTTCAACTCCCAGAATGCACCTGGCGCAAACTCCTTTTTGGCCACTGGACAGTGGTCAGCTGGTCGCTTTCTTCAGGAGTTGGTGCAGGGGACTCTGGTTTAGCAATTTTTCACCTGTAGCAAACAGGGAGTCCCTCCTTGAACCAGTTGAAGCCAGGCAAAGTCCTTCTTGTGGTGAAGCCCAAGTGTGCAGCTGGTGCAGTCCTTTTGAGTGCAGGGTCCAGGTGCAGGCCAGGGGTCCAGCAGGGCAGTCCTTCTTCTTCTTTAGTTCCTTTCTTGTTGAATTCTGGAGGGGATCTGAGGCGTAGGTGCAGGTCTGCCAGTTTTATCCTTGCTCCTGGGTGAAAAGCAGGGGGGCCCTGGTTCTCCAATCAGGGACAGGGTCGTCCCCCTGTGATGACCACTTCCTGGGAAGTGTGGCAAAAATCCATCCCAGAAGGCAACAGTCTCTAAAAATCCAACATGGATGAATCTGATTTTTGGAGGTTACATCTGGCTGAGCCCACCCACTGGTGTGGCTAAAAATCATAAACACACCCCTCTCCTGCCCTCTCCTAATCTAATCAAGGGGGCACCTAATTGTCTGGGGTTGCAGGATGTGGGGGTGTTGCTGGGTGCTGCAAATGTCCTTCTCTGCCTTTGAAGACCAGTTTGGCAGCCCTCCCCCTTCCTGCCTCACCATCTGCTGAGGGGAGATTCTCTCCCCCAAGCACATTCCTTTGTGTGAAGCCTGGCCACTTCACACCTCATCAAGGCAGCCTGGCAGAAGCTGCTGCAGGCTGGCCAATCAGAGCACAGCAGCAAAAACAATGCAGAGCTGAAATTGGCAACTTTTTAGGTAAAGTCTAAACTTTTTACCTGAACTAGTTATATTAAATCCAACAACTGGAAGTTGTAGGATTTATTACAACAATTAATTTGATACCAAATTCTTGGTATGCAACATTTAAGGAGACTTTAAAATTTAAAATAAAGTCTGCCCATTCTAGCCTATGAAGGCCATTTACTTCAATGAGGGAAAAACGAATTTGGCTGTTTTTACCTCACCAGGGCTTATAAATCTATTTTTATAAAGTCCCTGCTTATAGTTACATGGCACCCAGCCCTAGGGGCACATAGGGCACACCTTAGGGGTGACTTATATGTAAAAATAAGGTAGTTTAAGACTTTGGAAGTACCTTTAATTCCAAAGTCGAATTTGCATATAACTTTAATTTAAAAGCAGCCAGCAAGGCAGGCTTGCTTTTAAAATGACACTGGGCACCTCAGCAATGCACCTAGGTGTGCACCACCTATGCTGTGGTCCCTAAACCTACATGCCCTACCATATACTAGGAACTTATAGGTAGGTTAACTTAGCCACTTATAATTAGCCTAATTTGCATATCCATTTTACACAGAGCACAGGCCCTGGGACTGGTTAGCAGTACCCAGGGCACCTTTAAAGTCAGGAAAACACCAGCAAAAAGTGGAAAATGGGGGCAAAAAGTTATGGGGCCTCTGCAATCAGTCCTGTTTTCTCACAGTCTCCTAAACACATCCCACGTCCAGGCCGGTGCAGCATCTAGTGCCCCACAGCCAGCTGCTCCTAGGTGCACTACGATCACCAGAGTCCAGCAGCAGCACCCAACTCAACAGGAATGTAGGCATCAGCAGGCCAGACAGGCATCTCCGTCCTAGGTGCATCCGACAACCAGGCAGTGTTAGGTGTCCCGGAGGAGAAAATGCTGCAGGTACAGTGCCTGCAGCACAAAGAGCAGAAGGTGCTCAACAGGAAGATAACACAGGCTGTTAACACCATGACCACTAGTTGGCTGCCAACCAGTCCAGCATGGACTCTAAAATGGATGCCCTTACAGATGCAATTACCCATTTATGCACTGAGGTGGCTGAGGACAGGAGCCTGCAAAGGCTTAGGGAAAGAAGCCAGAGCATATGGTTGGAGGGCATGATAAGGGCTATAGACAGGCTGGTGCAGGCAACAACAACACTTTCCAAGCATACTGTGGCTCTCCAGGTCAAGATGAGCAACTACAGTAGTGATGTGTCATGGGGTCTGGCACAGATCACCTCCGCCCTGGAGGCATTGCAAACACCCCACATTGCCAGTGGGGCTGGTGGTGAGGTAGCGGACAGTGAGGTCTCAAACCTCAGTTGTGTGTCAGCCTCCAATGCCTGTGTGCTGAGGAGTAGCAGCTGTCAACGTGCACCTATCCATGACAACACCTCCCAAGCAGGATGCACCTCTAAGAAATGAGTGCACAGTGACAGGCTGGCATACTGTTTACTCCTCTCTAGTTTAAGTTTGCAGTGATTTAAACACCCAACATGTGCAACCACATATATTATGATTTGTCTTATGGACAGGTTGTTTCTCACTGTTTTTGTAAACCCTGCCAGTAAAGGGAGTATATTTCAAGCAGTCTAAAAATTGGGGTGTCATTTTGTGTGTACATTGTGTCAATGGAGATGTCTTATTGTGCAAAGAAGTGTCTTGCTATGTGGTCCCTGTGCCTTCTCCCCTCTGCTGCTCTGTTCTCCTCTGGTGGTTGATAAGCCTGGGGACCACGGTCCTCCTTGTCTGATTCTGAATCAGATACTGCTACATGCAGGCCTCTCCTGCAGGCCATGTTGTGTAGGATGGCTTACATTGCAATGACCTTACAGGCAGTTTCTGGTCAGGTCTGCAAGGCTCCCCCACTCTTATGAAGGAGGTGGAAATGGGATTTCAGGATTCCAAATGTGTGCTCAATCACAGTGCTGGTGCAACGATGTGTGGTGTTGTATCACATTTCATTTGCTGGAGAGAGGAAATGTGTGAGCATCCATGGATGAAGGGCATATGCACTGTTTTTGAGTGAACAGATATTTTGTGCAGCTTAGGTACTTACATATCGCCATGTATAAAATGTGTCAATAACTAATAAGTATCTGTCATCAAACTCCCCACTTTCCAGTTGTCTATATACTCTGCTGTGCCTGAACATGAATGAGTCATGTGTACTCCCTGGAAATTGTGATACCATGTTGATGATTATGTTATGGGCATTACAAACCACTTCCATTTTGAGGGAATGGGTTTTTTCAAAGTTCCTAAACAGGTATTCAAGATTAGATGGAAGACATGTGGGCACATATGTTGCATCTATGCACCCTATCACCTGGGGAAATTTAGCAATGTGGTAAAATTGCAATTTTGTCATAGACATTTTCACATCAATACCGGGAAAATATATGTGTTGGTGGATATTGTGGATCATGACATCGAGGAAAGATTTAAAGAAAAGCGAGAGTGCACTTTGTGACGCCCCACCTGCAACAGTCACCACATCCTGGTAGCTACCAGTGGATAGAAGGTTGAAAAGCAATAGTACCTGATGGGTGGGAAAGGAGTTGCTGCACAGAGAACTACTTTCAAGGTGTGGCTTTAAGAGGTCAATTAAATCTAATATCACAGTGCTGCTTATGCTGTATTTGTCAAATATTTCTTCCTCAGTTTGGTTAAAAATGGTCCACCTGACTATGAATATCCACTCTTGTGTCCGCCTGCACCTCTGCTGAGCAGCCAATATTCGCATTCTCCTTGCTATCAAGTACAATGGAACCACTATGGACAGCTGTGGTGCATTATGTGCCTGCTTTTATAGTTTGCACTCATTTATCACCTATTATGAATTGGTGGAAAATTGCATGTGCAAACAGGTAAAATAGCAACAATTCGCTATTTACGACTGCCTTGTCCATGCAAATTGTGAGTCGGTATTTGTGATTTTCTAATGCTGACTTGCAGTTTGGAGTAGCAATATTTTGTGAGTTGCAATGGCAATTTCGGGTCAGTGAATAGGTTTTGTACATTGCGCACAGCCTGTTTTTCATTTGCTAACGGTTGTACATCGGGCCCACTATTCCTAATACACTTAAACAAAATTAGAGAAAGTGTTGGACTCTTGAGGGGTCAGATTTACTAGTCCCACTACTATCTGAAGAACAGTAGGAAAATTGTTGGACTGTAGAGAGGATGGATTTTTAATGCCACTCCAATCTAAGCAAACGTTGGGAAAGGGCTGGACTTTGGATAAGTTAGATTTACATTTAACACTCCAGCGTAAGCAAAAGTAGGGATAGTGCTGGACTTTAAAGTCAAGTTTGTTATTCCAATTCCTACGTTAGCAAAACAATGGAAAGTGTAGGGGTCAGATGTACTATCCCCACTCCAATCTGAGCAACAAAAGAAATGGTTGTACTTTCAAGATATCAGATATTCTATCCCCTCCCCAACCTGCACAACTATAGGGAAAGTGAGGGACTTTGGAGGTGTCATATTTACGATTTCCACTCCCATGTAAGCAAAATTAGCAAACATTTTGGACTTTGGAAGGATCACATTTACTATTCCCTCTCCAACATTACCAATCATAGGTAAAAGGTTAGACTGTGGACTGGTCCAGTTTACTATTCACAGTCAAATTTAACCAAAAGCTGGATTATATTTATTATTCCCTCTCCAAAGTAAGCAAAAGTAGGGAAAGTGTTGGACTAATGAGGGGTCAGACTTTCTATTCCCACTCCAGTGTATGCAACTGTAGAGAAAGTACTGAACTTTGGAGAGGTGAGATTTACTATTTCAACTGGAACACAAGCAGAACTAGGGAAGGTGATGTACTATGCCTTCTCCAAGGTGAGCAATAATAGAGAAAATTTTGGTTTTTGGAGGGACCGCCTTTACTATTCATCCTCCAATGTGAACAACAATAGTTCAAGCATTAGACTTCAGAGGGGTCAGATTTGTTTTTCCCACTCCAATGTAAGCAAAAATAAAGAAAATGTTGAACTTTGGATGGGGTCAAAGTTACGATTAGCGTGGGAGCCCGAACCCCAATACTTTATTGAACCCCAATATTTTCGTCACCCCAAGATTTACCGCTGTTGATTTTGCTCCAGCACCCTTGATCTTTTGCTATAAGAGTCACCACCCACCACAACATCAGGTCCAGCAAATTAACAGAGTGAATAAATAGTGACTGGGACCACTCACTAACTGAGATCTGGATCAATAAAAAGTTGAAGAGTTTTGATACAAAAATCTTGAAAAGGTGGTACAGGAAAATGCAGTAGAAGCCATAAAAGCTCACATACAGAGTTCTTAGCCCAAAATCAATAATTATTAAAACCTAGTAAGCAGAAATGTCTCTTTCAAATATAAACGTCAGACTCATAAGTAATACTGACAGCATCTTAAGGAAAAAGACAAATCTCTAAACGATCAGAGTTCTTGGAAGAAAACATAAAGGGGGTGATTCTAACCCTGGCGGTCGGTGTTAAAGCGGCGGCCAACCCGCCAACAGGCTGGGCGGTAAAAAAAATGGGATTCTGAGCCTGGCGGGAACCGCCAACACAGACAGCCACCTTAACACTCCGCCCGCCACGGCGGTACAAACAAACAGCGCGGCGGTCCCCGCCAACAGACAGGCGGGAGACAATGTACCGCCCACACTATTCCAACTCACCAATACGCCACCTTTTCCAGGGCGGGAGCACCGCCGATAAAAACACGGCGGAAACAGACTACGGACGGGAAAACGCTCACCACTACGCACTCCAGGAGGAAGGAGGACAGCATGGAACCCGAATTAAACATCCTACCTGCTCTTGTCTACCTTCTCATCTACCACGAGTACGAAGTCCGGCGCAGACGACAACGGTGAGTACTGCACCTACGACACACGGGAGGGGGAGGACGAAAGGTCACGGGCACACACATATGCGACCCCCCCCCAACTATGTACTCACCAATGCAGAGCACCAAGTCACAGTGACACCACCCAAACCCCCCTGAAAAATGCCAGGACGTAATCATATTTGGAATAAATATTTATGTACCAAAAAGCTCCAGAAAATTAGCGTACAACCATGAAAGATATCCACAACAAAACTAATGACATACACATCAGTGTATAACTGAAGTAACAAGTCCTGCACATCCTACGAATTCAGCATGTCCGTGGGCCAAAGTCTTGAGAAACAAGGGCAAAGCCCACACAGGAGACCTGAGTCCTTTGGAGAGAACACTGCAGGGGCATCAGATGTAAAAACTACAGGCACCTCAGGGGGAAGGGAAGGGGGGGGCACCACAGCCACATGAGTCCACGACGCCAGATCCACGAGGAGCCACCATGCCCACTGGACCATCCTGGGGAGTGCAAAGCCACAGTCTCTCAATGTCTCTACAGTGGGTGGGCTGCCCACTGGACCATCCTGGGGAGTGCAAAGCCACAGTCTCTCAATGTCTCTACAGTGGGTGGGCTGCCCACTGGACCATCCTGGGGAGTGCAAAGCCACAGTCTCTCAAGTCTCTACAGTGGGTGGGCTGCCCACTGGACCATCCTGGGGAGTGCAAAGCCACAGTCTCTCAAGTCTCTACAGTGGGTGGGCTGCCCACTGGACCATCCTGGGGAGTGCAAAGCCACAGTCTCTCAAGTCTCTACAGTGGGTGGGCTGCCCACTGGACCATCCTGGGGAGTGCAAAGCCACAGTCTCTCAAGTCTCTACAGTGGGTGGGCTGCCCACTGGACCATCCTGGGGAGTGCAAAGCCACAGTCTCTCAATGTCTCTACAGTGGGTGGGCTGCCCACTGGACCATCCTGGGGAGTGCAAAGCCACAGTCCATCAGGTGGATGACAGTCTCCACTGGTCAAGGAGGAGGCATGGTGGGCACAGTGAACCATAAACGGTGCTTGAGACGGCGGTGCCCAGCGGAGCGGTGCTTGAGACGGCGGGGACCAGCGGAGCGGTGCTTGAGAGGAAGGGCCCAGCGGAGCGGTGCTTGAGAGGAAGGGCCCAGCGGAGCGGTGCTTGAGAGGAAGGGCCCAGCGGAGCGGTGCTTGAGACGGCGGGGCCCAGCGGAGCGGTGCCTCAGAGGAAGGGCCCAGTGGAGCGGTGCTTGAGAGGAAGGGCCCAGCGGAGCGGTGCCTCAGAGGAAGGGCCCAGCGGTGCGGTGCTTGAGAGGAAGGGCCCAGCGGAGCAGTGCTTGAGAGGAAGGGCCCAGCGGAGCGGTGCCTCAGAGGAAGGGCCTAGCGGAGCGGTGCTTGAGAGGAAGGGCCCAGCGGAGCGGTGCTTGAGACGGCGGGGCCCAGCGGAGCGGTGCTTGAGAGGAAGGGCCCAGCGGAGCGGTGCCTCAGAGGAAGGTCCCAGCGGAGCGGTGATTGAGACGGCGGTGCCCAGCGGAGCGGTGCTTGAGACGGCGGGGCCCAGCGGAGCGGTGCCTCAGAGGAAGGGCCCAGCGGAGCGGTGCTTGAGAGGAAGGGCCCAGCGGAGCGGTGCTTGAGACGGCGGGGCCCAGCGGAGCGGTGCTTGACAGGAAGGGCCCAGCGGAGCGGTGCCTCAGAGGAAGGGCCCAGCGGAGCGGTGCTTGAGAGGAAGGGCCCAGCGGAGCGGTGCTTGAGAGGAAGGGCCCAGCGGAGCGGTGCCTCAGAGGAAGGGCCCAGCGGAGCGGTGCTTGAGAGGAAGGGCCCAGCGGAGCGGTGCTTGAGAGGAAGGGCCCAGCGGAGCGGTGCTTGAGAGGAAGGGCCCAGCGGAGCGGTGCCTCAGAGGAAGGGCCCAGCGGAGCGGTGCTTGAGACGGCGGGGCCCTGTTCAGCGGTGCTCTTCCCCACGGCGGGCCCTGTTCAGCGGTGCCTATCTCCACGGCGGGGCCCTGTTCAGCGGTGCTCTTCTGCACCGCGGGCCCTGTTCAGCGGTGCCTATCTCCACGGCGGGGCCCCGTTCAGCGGTGCTCTTCTGCACCACGGGCCCTGTTCAGCGGTGCTCTTCTCCACGGCGGGGCCCTGTTCAGCGGTGCCTATCTCCACGGCGGGGCCCTGTTCAGCGGTGCTCTTCTGCACCACGGGCCCTGTTCAGCGGTGCTCTTCTGCACCGCGGGCCCTGTTCAGCGGTGCTCTTCTGCACCGCGGGCCCTGTTCAGCGGTGCCTATCTCCACGGCGGGGCCCTGTTCAGCGGTGCTCTTCTGCACCGCGGGCCCTGTTCAGCGGTGCTCTTCTGCACCGCGGGCCCTGTTCAGCGGTGCCTATCTCCACGGCGGGGCCCTGTTCAGCGGTGCTCTTCTGCACCGCGGGCCCTGTTCAGCGGTGCTCTTCTGCACCGCGGGCCCTGTTCAGCGGTGCTCTTCTCCACGGCGGGGCCCTGTTCAGCGGTGCTCTTCTGCGCCACGGGCCCTGTTCAGCGGTGCTCTTCTGCACCGCGGGCCCTGTTCAGCGGTGCTCTTCTCCACGGCGGGGCCCTGTTCAGCGGTGCTCTTCTGCACCGCGGGCCCTGTTCAGGGGTGCTCATCCAGCAGGTCAAGGGAGCCAGACCTGGCCTCGACTCCCTGCTCAGTCGCCCTCGGACCGTGACGTTTCTGGACCCTTCGGGGACGGACTCCTGGCCTCCTTAGTGTCCTCCTTCCCAGCTGGGATGTGGCATGTGGGGTCCACCTTCTCCGCGCTCCTGCTGCCCTTCCTCTCCTTTGATGGGGCTCTCGGGCCCTTGCCTCCCCTAGATGGTGTGGGTGGTGAAGTGGCCGCACATTGCTCCTTGGGGGCAGCCCTGTCGGTCCTCGCACGGCGGTCCTTGTTTTTGCGGGTCCTCTTGACGGGGGGGGGGCTGGACGTGTCCTTGCTGCTGATCGATGTGTCACTGCTGGCAAAGGGTGGGCTCCAGAACCCAGGCACAACAGTGACACCCGAAGCTGGGCTGGTGGTGGCTGCGGTGCTCTTGGGACTCTTTGAAGATGGATGGGGGAGGTCATCGGGGGGAAAGAGGTTAAGAATAGCCAGGAAAAGTTTTTTAGGGCCAAGGTAAAGGGTAGGAGAAGTGGAGATGGAAGTGGAGGTAGAGGAGGTGGTTGTAGGAGAGTCAGGTGTGCTGTCATTGGGTGAAGGTGCTGGTGCTGTAGGCTGTCGTGAGGTGGATGGCTGTTGGGTGGGTGGCTGCCTGCGTTTGAGTGTCTTGGAAGAGGGGGTGACAGACACAGTGGGAGAGGACACAGGGGACGTGTACATGGCAGTGGGGGTGGTGACTGCATGAGTGTGGACTGTACTGGAGGGTGAGGTGGTGATGGAAGCACTGGCTGATGTTGGGGTGCATGCAGGTGTGAGTGTAGACGTCACAGGGAGGGAGGAGGGAGACGAGGAGGAGGGGGACACAGGGGTGGCAGTGGCTGTTGGCATGTCTGCATCTGGGTGTTGCTCGGGTGAGTGTTTGCGGGATCTGTGGTGCTTGTGTTTGGATGAGCTGCTCTTGGGTGTTGAGGTGTGTGCAGGCTGGTCTGATGGTGTGGATGGGATAGGCTGAGGAACAGGAGACAGAGACAGGCTGGAGGCAGTCAGAAGAGGGAGGCTGGAAACAGGGACAATGGCTGCCGTCAGTGCTGAGGCCAGAGCAGTGAACGCTCGTTGATGGGCAGCCTGACCCGAATGAATGCCCTCCAGGTACGCATTGCTCTGTTGCACCTCCCTTTGCACACCCTGGATGGCATTCAAAAGGGTCGTCTGCCCAACAATGAGCGTCCTTACCAGGTCAATGAGCTCCGCACTGAGGGCAGCAGGGGCAACAGGGGCAGGGGCTGAGGTGCCTGGGGCGAAGGAGACGCGCGCCTTCCTGGGCGAACCGGCACGGAGCGAAGACTGAGGGGCTGCTGGGAGGGCGGGGCTGGTGCGCTGGGTGGCGGCTGTACCTGTAGAGGCGGGGGGCACGGATGTTGCCGCCACCCCTAGGGAGCTCCCATCCGAGGACGTGTCGCTTTCGCTGCTCTCACCAGCGGTCCCCGTCGTGGTGCTCCCCTCGCCCTCCGGATCACTGGTGCCCTCGGTGTCTGTTCCTGGGCCCACCGGGGACTTTTTCCTGCAGCTCCCTCGTGCTCCGATGCCATATCTCCTCCGCCTGATGATGCTAATGCACACATGCACAAGAAGATGAAGAGAAAGGGTGGGGGGAGAAAAAAGAAGACCAGGTTGAGTGCATGCAATGTCAACACCGTTGGCGGAGAGGACAGACACAGGTGCCTAATGCACTAAGCCGCGCATTCGGGGTACACTACTCAGTACTACTGACTAAGACAACAGGCCAAGAGACGTCAAACGCGCACATGGGAGATGCTGGACCTTCAATGGCTGTACTTGTCACCCTACAGAGGTGGGGGCCGGGGGCACAGGGCCATGCCTAAGGGAGAGGACTACACTACAGAAAGCGCCGTGGCCTAATGTCACCCACAGCCCTCCTCCCCCACCCAGACGCCTCCACTGCGCAGAAAGATAGGAGAATGTGCTGATACTCACCCCCTTGTGTCTGCTGTGATGTCTTAAAGCGCCCATCCAATTCAGGGTAGGCCACCGCCAGGATCCGGGACATCAGGGGGGTCATGGTGCGACTGGCACCCCTCCTAGGTTGGGAGGCCATCCCCAGCAGTGTTTCTGCGGTCTTCCTTGTTCCGCGGCGGATGTCCTCCCACCTCTTGCGGCAGTGGGTGCCCCGTCTGTTGTGGACCCCCAAGGTCCGGACTTCCTTGGCGATGGCACGCCAAATCTCGATCTTCTGATGGGCGCTGACCTATTAGACATGTACAGGGTGGAAAGGAGGAAATCATCAATGACCTGCATGTTAGATGTAATTGGCCCCCACCCACCCACTTTGCCATATGGCACATGCTCTCATCTGTCGGGCGTTGCACTCCTCATTCGCCACCCACCCCACCAACTTACATCCACCCCAATCCACACAGGCATAGCCCATTCCATTAGCACCCGGTGTACTCACTTGTTGATCTGGAGGACCGTAGAGTAGCGCATACTGGGGGAGGACCCCATCCACGAGCTTCTCCAACTCTTCAGACGTGAAGGCAGGGGCCCTTTCCCCAGTCGCAGCAGCCATTGTCACTTCCAGACCGAGGTCACAGCAGCACTTGCAGTATAGGTCCTCTCCTGTGGATGATCAGGTCTCGAGTGATTAAGCTGATAGAAAATGGCGGTCACGCCCGCGGCGGTGCGTACCGCGGCGGTGCGTACCGCGACCGCCGGCGCACTTCGTCATTGGCTCCTGAAACCCATAGGCTTCAATGTTAACCAATGCGGCTTTGCGCCGCGGTCTTCGACCGCCTACCGCCACGGTGTGCCCCGCCAGCGCATTGACCTCACATCCCATTGTCCCACTTCACAGGTCAGGCAGCCGCCATTTCAAGGGCCCACATGGCTTAATTTTGACTGCGACACACAGGCCTAGGCCTTGCATTGCCACACATACACGCCTTTCAACCCATTGCCATTCTTTAACTGTGCAAGCTGTCTGTACGTACCTGTGGTTTGCCTGACTCTGTGCTCCATGTTGTCCTTCCTAGGCACCGTCCGCTGGGACTTGCGATGAGAAGGAGGAATCCTCGCGTGTACCGACCGCTGGTGGACCTGTCGACAATGGAAGAACGCCATATAATACTTCGATACAGACTTGACCGTGCCACTATCCATGAACTGTGTGCCCAGCTGGAGCCAGCCCTGATGTCCCCCATCCGCCAACCCACAGGGATTCCCCCTCTGGTGCAGGTTTTGTCAGTCCTCCATTTTTTGGCCAGTGGGTCATTCCAGACCATAGTGGCCATGTCATCTGGAATGTCTCAGCCTATGTTTTCTAAGATTTTGAGCAGAGTGTTGTCTGCCCTGATGAAACTCATGCGGAGCTACATCATTTTCCCCGAGGAGGGTGACTTGCCTACAGTGAAGGGTGATTTCTATGCCCTTGGACATATCCCCAACATCATTGGTGCCATTGATGGGACCCATGTGGCTTTGGTACCCCCAAAAGACGATGAGCAGGTGTACCGAAACAGAAAGAATTATCATTCGATGAATGTCCAGGTGGTCTGTTTGGCTGACCAGTACATCTCCCATGTAAATGCCAAGTTCCCAGGGTCAGTGCATGACGCGTATGTGATGCGAAATAGCAGCATCCCCTATGTGATGGAGCAGCTACAGAGACAACGTGTGTGGCTAATAGGTGACTCTGGTTACCCCAACCTGCCGTGGCTACTGACCCCAGTAAGGAATCCCCGGACAAGGGCAGAGGAACGCTACAATGAGGCCCATGGGCGTACTAGGAGGGTGATTGAGCGAACCTTTGGCCTCCTGAAGGCCAGGTTTATGTGCCTGCATATGACAGGTGGATCCCTAATGTACTCACCAAAGAAGGTGTGCCATATCATCGTGGCGTGCTGTATGCTTCACAACCTGGCTTTGCGACGCCAGGTGCCTTTCCTGCAGGAGGATGGTCCAGATGGTGGTGTTGTAGAAGCCGTGGAGCCTGTGGAGAGTGAAGAGGAGGAAGACTCAGAGGACGACACAGACAATAGGGACAGAGTGATACAACAGTATTTCCAGTAACACCCAGGTAAGAATCACCCATGCCATTTCACAACTGCTTATAGCCTCCTGCATCTGTACTTTCTGTAGTTCCCCACAGATGTTTTTCATTGATTTTTGCCTTTCCCTTCCCTTCTCAGTGCTGTCTGACTCAGTACCTGACTTCTGCTTGGTTCGCCCATGAAATACAGCGTATTGACATTGGTATGTTGTCATGACTAATTGACAGAACAGAAATCGAACAGTAATATGTAATACATTTGTCAATAATACAGCATGACTCAAAACAGATTTGTGTGCAAAATGTGATTTATTTACAGTGCTAGATATCGGTACATGTGATTCTTAGGGTGATGGGTGGGGGTGGAGGAATATCCATGGCAGAGTCCAGTTCTCAGTCTCACAGGTGCATTGTCCTTTTGCCTGTGGAAGGATGGAGCATAGGCAGTTCATGGTTGGACAGGGTGGCAATGTGGGACAGTGGGAAGACTTGAGGGGGTATGTCCTGCAGGCGGGGGTCTTGACATCCTACTCTGTCTTTTTCTTTGGTCTCAGGCTCCTCTTACGGGGTGGTTGTTCTTCAGCAGGAGGTGGGGTTCTGGGGGGCTGTCGAGGTGTTGGGACCTCCTGTCCACTAGCGCCGGCGGAGGTGGTAGGCTGTTCCTGGTCCGGGCTAGTGACAGGGGCCCTGTGTGGTGCACCATGGTCCCGCAACGCGTCCTCTATCCTGTGGAGGGCCAGGACGATGGTCCCCATTGCGGTCCCGATGATTCTCAGCTCCTCCCTGAAACCCATGTAGCGTTCCTCCTGCTGTGCCTGGATCTCAGTGAACCTGGCCAGTACCGTCGCCATCGTTTCTTGGGAGTGCTGCTATGCCCCCATGATGGTGGTGAGGGCCTCTTGGAGAGTGGGTTCCCTGGGCCTCTCCTCCCCCCCCTGTCGCACAGCAGCCCTCCGAGCTGCCCGGTTTCCCCCGGCCTCTGTCCCCTGGACGGTGTGCCCGCCACCACTGCCCCCAGGGCCCTGTTGTTGTTGGGGTGTTGGGTTAGCCTGGGTGCCCTGTAGTGGCAGACACACCGCTGATTGAGCTGTCCTAGAGACAGAGGCATGGGCCCGCTGGGTGGGAGCTGTGCTGGTGTCGGCAGAGGGGGTCGGGTCTGGTGTGGCCTGTGGCTGCCTGAGGGGAACCGACTGCCCAGAGGTCCCCGATGGTCCGGCCTGGTCATCAGGTTCACTGTCGACAGAGCTGCTATCCTCAGTGTGGGCCTGTTCCGGTGGTGGGATGGACACTTCTGGACCCTCCTGGCTGGTGTGTTGTCGTTCGGGTCCTGCATGGGGTAAGAGAGTTTGGTTATTATTTCTGTGTGTGCAATAGCATGCGTGTTGTGGGTGCCCTTGTCCCCCAGTGCAGGCATTCCCTGGAGGGAGGTGTTGTGAGGGTATTTAGTGGGGGGGAGGGGTTAGTGCAGTGGTCATGCTTAGGTGATGGGTGCCCATGATTTGTGTTGGCATGCAGGAGTTGGTGTTGGGATGGGTGGGTTGTGCTGGTGAGACATTGTCAGGGAGGATGTGTGCTGGGGGGTTGGGGGTGAGGGTGGGGGTGTGGGTTGGCATGCTGGTGGGGTGGGGGGGATATAGTAGTTGAGATTGGACTTACCAGAGTCCATTCCTCCGGCTACTCCAGCGAGGCCCTGAGGATGCAGGATGGTCAAGACCTCTTGCTCCCACGATGTAAATTCGGGAGGGGTGGGTGGGGGTCCACCGCCAGTCTTCTGGACCGCGATGTTGTGCCTGGAGACCATCGATCGGACCTTCCCCCGTAGGTCGTTCCATCTTTTGCGGATGTCCTCCCTATTCCTGGGATGCTGTCCCACCGCGTTGACCCTGTCCACGATCCGCTGCCATAGCTCCGCCTTCCTGGCTATACTGGTGTGCTGCACCTGCGAGCCGAAGAGCTGGGGTTCCACTCTTAGGATTTCCTCCACCATGACCCGGAGTTCTTGGTCCGAAAAGCGTGGGTGCCTTTGGGGTGCCATGGGGTGGTGTGGGTGAGGTGTGGGGTGGTGTATGTGATGAGGAGTGTGTTGGTGAGTGGTGCTTTGTGCTACTATGTGGTGTGTGTGATGGTGTAGTGTGCCTCAGTGTGTCTTGCTGTGGATTGTCTGCTGTGTCTCTCTCTCCTTCTCTCAGTAATTAGGGTCGCAGGGGTTTGTGGGTGATGTGGGTGTGTGTTTTATAGTTGGTTGATTGTGTGGGAGTGGTGTGTGTATGTGTATCAGGTGTGTGTATTTCAAATAGTCCAATGTGGCTGTGTTTTGGTGATGTGTGTGTATTCTGACCGCGGCGGTGTGTACCGCCAATGAAATACCGCGTTTGAATGACCGCCGTGTGGATTCGTGGGTCGTAATGGCATGGGCGTATTTCTGTTGGCGTGACGGTGGAGGTTTGGTCATCTCCAGTTTATCGCTGCCCGCCGATGTGGCGGGCTGCAGTGGAGGACGGATTTTTGGAGGTTTGGCCGTTGTGGGTCAGAATGACCGTGGCGGTTGACCGCGGCCGCGGCGGTGTTATGGCGGTCTTATGACCGGCGGTAAGGGCATTTTACCGCCGAGGTCAGAATGACCCCCAAAGTCTCTTCCTTCATCCCCAAAAGCAGGATTTTTTATACACATTATACACACATAGCCAATGAACAAAACACAGATTCAGCATGGTTTGACTATTGTTAGTACATATTGGACAAGCCAGAAACAAGATTGTCATTTAAAGTCTTACAACATTAATCCATTTATAAGGTAGCTAGGATCTTCCACAGAAATGGGAAAGGGTTGGACTTTGGAGTGGTCAGTTTCACCATTCCCACTTTTTATGAGCAGAATTGGGGAAAGTTTTGGTCTTTGGAGGTGCCAAATGTACTATTCCCACTCCAATGTAAGCAAAATTAGGGAACGCCACTAGACTTTGGAGGGTTCAGGTTTAATATCCTAATTCTTACATATTTTTAAATAGAACATAGAAATATAAACCAAAAATAATTAAACATATTTAACTCCTATGGTGCTGTGGGTGAGGTGGTTTTGTCCAGGACCTGCTCGTCCTGCACCTGGCCCAGGGGGGGAGCGCTAGCACTCCCCGTGGGCCTCCCTCCCACACCCCCCAGTCAGGGAAGGAAGGGAAATCGCTTCCCCTTTCACCCCTGACCCGGCCCCGTGACGTCTGATGTCATCAGCGTGCAAATCTCAGATTCAAGTCTGCCTGTTCCTGAAAGCTGGGAAGATGGTGATTTAAGCACCGCAAACCCTTTGTTGATGCCATTTTCAGGGGAAAAAACACAAGCCTTCATCTGCAGCCCTTTTTTCCCTTAAAAAAAAAAAAATCGTCATTTTCACTGTATTTTGGATCATTTCTTGGTCTCCTTAAGGGGAATCCACAAACTCTGGGTATCTCTAGAATCCCTAGGATGTTGGAAAACATGGACACACATTTGGTGTGGTTAGCTTTTGTGGACAAAAAGTTATGAGGGCCTAAACACAAACTGCCCTAAATATAAAAAAAATGCCTGCCACCTGAGGGGGGTAAAGGCCTGACAACAAAGGGGTTAAGGTAAGAAAGTGATAAAGTATTTAATAAATATAAAACAAAGTTTTGAAAAAACTACAAACTTTACATTACAATAAAAAAAAAGCTACACGACCCTTCCATTACCCTAAGAAACAAGCACCAATAAAAAAGTTAAATTAGTAAAAACAGTTAATAGAAAAATGAAAGCATATTACTAATGAATTATTATTAAATAAAACAGTTAAAATCAAAACATAAAATTAACACAATTTAATAATTAAACTGATTAAACAATTACAAATCCAATATATTGTTAAAACATCAATTAATCATTTCATTTATTGACATAGTTAACTATCAATTAAAGAATAACAAATATAAAAAAGTATAAATTAAAGACAATAATTTACATTTTAAATATCTTTCCAGTCTAATCACGTCCAAATCCAACAGTTTACTATTATGCACAGTCTGGGCACACGAGTGACTACAAGCCTCAGACAACCACAGGTAGAAGAGGAGTCCCTATTACAGCTGTACCTGCTGCTAATCTCCTAATCACCTTAGCAATATAAAGCACTTCAAACATCCCTGCAGCACAGGACACGCAGTCTGGGCACACTATGGTCTACAAGCCCAAGACAACCACAGGTGCGGGAGGAGGTACCTGCTGCTAATCACCTTAGTGCCAGAAAGTGCTTCTAACTTCGGGACCCCCGCAGGCTGTGTCAGGGCAAAGCTCGAGACAGGGGCAGGGCCATCTTGTGCCAGTGGGGGTTGGCTTCCCCTGTCTGGGCTGTGGAACCAATACCTTAAGCATCATGAAGTTTTCTCACCAAGGTACTGTGCTAAGACTTGCTTTAAATGCTCTGTTACCTTGCTACCTGTCCAATTTTACGTCTTATAAGAGCGTCTTCAAACAAAGTAGGTGATAAAAAGTGAGGCAGTGCTTTTACAAGTACTGCTAGGCCAAGAAGGTGGCTCTTTGACTCATCAGCTCCTCCTGTTGCCTTTGGTGTAAACAAAGAGCCTGTATGTTGCCTCAATCTCCCCCAGCATGAATCGTCCAAAACAAAAGTTTTACCCTCAATCTATCAGTTTTTGATTAGTGCAACTACTCACATGTGAGAGTCTCAAGGTGCTGGGGGAGCTTAGGCAGACATAGCCTCATTCGAAGAGCCATGTCTTGAGGTTCTTCCTGAAGATGGTAAGCCATGGGCTTTGTCTGAGGTACAGCGGTAGGTTGTTCCAGCTCTTTGCCGCAAGGTAGGTAAAGGACTTTCCTCTGGCGGTGGTTTTCCGTATGCGCGGCATGGTGGCCAGTGCTTGCTGGGTGGAGCGGAGGGATCTGGCGGGGGTGTGGAAGGAGAGGAGGTGGTTCAGGTAGGCGGGTCCGCCATTGTGTATGGCTTAGTACGTGTGGGTGATTAGCTTGAAGGTGATTCATTTTTTTATCGGGAGGCTGTGGAGGGCCCTCAGGTACTGGGAGATAAGTTCTAGGTGTGGAACATTGAGGACAAGTATGGCAGAGTTGTTCTGGATGAGCTACAGCTTTTTAATTTTTTTCGTTATGGTGCCGGTGTAGAGAGCGTTGCTGTAGTCAAGCTTGCTTGTGAATAAGGCATGGGTGACTGTCCTGCGACAGTCTGCTAGGATCCATTTGAAAATTTTCCTGAAATTGCGGAGAGTGTGCCAGCAGGAGGAGGTGACTGAGTTTACCTGGTGGGTCATAGATAAGGAGGAGGAGTAAACCTGCTGGGGGCCTAACTGGCACCTGCTGAGAAATACTGTGCCACAGTACTTTTTTAGATTTTTGAAAACCTGTAGGTGGGCCAAGGGCCATGTTGGACTTAGCGGTGTGTGACTTGCTTGACTGAAGCTAATTTTTGCCTAACCTCACCGACAACTGTAGATCGTGCAGGATGTCTTCTCCTCGATTGCTATTGACTTAAGGCTTTAGCTGAAGCATCATGTGCAAGACTTGGCCCTTATGAAAAGTGAATTATTTTTATAAGGCATCCCTCAAGCGCATCAAATTGCTATATTGCAAAAAGGGGTGCCAAATTTGCTCACACTTAGGCTGTGTGACTAAATGGGGGGGGGGGAGTTGCTTTCAAGGCTCCAATCATCCAGCAGGAGAGAGGGGCTTTGGTTTGTATGCCTGAACATTGATATACTGAATTCCTTGGAGTGATAATTTTTGTTGGTGTTTTTCTTTTACTTTTTTCCCATCACTCAAGATGTTTTACTAATGGTTGGCCTAGAATTATAACATTTTCCCACCTCTAGGATATATCATAGCTTCCTACATTTCAGCGTTGACAGGTGGTGGCAGCTATGTTTGGCCTCAACAACAATCTGTAGCTGTTCTTTATTTATTTTTTTCTCAGATCATAGCTGGTGACTGTAGCATTTCACATAGCCACCAAGTGCAACTGGAATTATAATACTGCCAATTACTTCTGCTGAAATGTCCTTACAAAATGAATGTTTGGGTTTACTAAGGTGATGCTTTTAATGGTCTCACTCCAATTCCGTTATCAGTGTCTGAGCCTAGTACCCAAATACACCTGCTTTAGGAAGAGATACATGGACTAAAAGACTATGCTGACTGTCCAAGACTCTGATGGAGAAAATGAACAATCTCCACAAATTTCCACTTTTCATAAAGTTTATTCCAACTAAGCATCAAACTAGAGAAAACCCTGCTAAAGCTTTGACTCTTATTTCTCCTAATAAAAGAACCAATACCTGCTCTGTGCCCTCTTTCAACCCTTTAGAACCTTTTAGATGGCATCCCTTTGGCCTACTTGTAGACAGTGCATGGCGACCACCATAGGGCTTTTCATCCCACACACTCCAATGTGTTGCAGAGGTTAAGTTCCCACAATAACCAGGACAAGCAACAGCAACCATTTCCCAACTCCCTAGTTGAAATCCCGTCTCTTATGAGTGCACACATATCTAATTCTATGGGAGCCTTCCCACCTTTAGAAAAACATAGACTCACTGCCTAGACTAGCTAGGCCTCCCTCCAAGCCTCCAGAAATTTTTATGATAAATGTTCCTAAACTTTCAGAAAGAACGATAGAAACATGTCAATTTCTTACTAATAACGTTATACATTGGTTCCGGACAATACATGGGTGCAGATCACTAATCAGGGAGGACCTTGTTGATATTTCCCACATTAAAGATAAACACGCTCCCTTTGAATATATTCGAGCATGGCTGGTTGATCACACTTAAGTCGAGGGACTCATGGCTCCAGAACATAGGTTCAGATCGAGTATAGCTTCAAATATAAGACTAAAGCTAAATCTTTCAACAAGTTTTCAAGTTACTGATTCTTTCCCGCAGCCCATGACACAATTCTGACAAAAACAAAATGACCTATATTCCGACCCCTTCCAGCAAACTACCAGTACTGGATTGACTACCTCAAGCTCATATGGATCTAGGGTCTAAATATCAGATCTCCCTCTGTACTCTTGGAGAGATCACAAGGATCCCCGCTCCATCAAATTTCTCATGAAGATCCATTAGGCTTACCAAAAGAGGAAGACCATTTATCCTCTAGCTAATGTCAATCACCATACATTAGTGAGCAATAACTCAGATGTAACTATTACCTTATTGTCGGGGAATACTGCTGGTATACAAGGCAAGTTAGGTGACCCTGAACAGGATTCATTTATTGAGCAACATTATTTCATTCTCCTGCTAAAAAACTGGGCACCTGAACCGATATTCAGAGTAGGCTATCTTTCGGTCGCAGTGAATGCCACACCCTCATGGGAGGTAGAAACTCTGGATGCTTGCTAATCTGGCTAAAAACTGATAGATTCAACAATGCCAAGATTATCTCTGCTGATTGTAGAGATACCCTAGGCATAAAAATTACATGTGGCAACCCCCCTACGACAGTCTCTGTTGCCCAGACAATTCAAAAACTGGTCCAATAAACCAACTGCCCCTAATGTTGAAGCAGTTGGACCCTTCTTTCCCCAAAAGAGTTACTGTAGATTGCAATACAGCCATCACGTTTTGGGACTCTCTATTTGCCTTAACAAACAAACAAGAGGGGGCCAATGGTGTGTCTCCAATAACAGCTGTTTATGGCCATAAGCAATCAGGGACAGCTAAGTGAATTATTGGCATTTTGATGTGGTCAGGGCACTAAATGGTAGCACAAATTCTGACATCCTAAATGAACCTACTTTCAAGAGAGGCCTGTATTCCAGTAACATCAACTATATTTTCTTTGATAATGGGCACTGGTCCCAAGTACTTGATTTGGAGGTAATGCTAAGAGCGGAAATCTATCACAATGCGTCTGTGTACAGCTAAAGCTGGACCTCTTCTTTACAACTATTCCAATCAAATCAGATATGCCCTGAACGCTATCATGATAACCAATAATCATCGGAATATAAAATGAGCAAAGATGCGATGGAGCTCTGAGTGCCATCTACCAGCGCTTTATAAAACTGTTGATCTCCCTCAATTCATAGGCTACCTACTTTCCTGGCTTAATTAGTCTCCATTGCGACCTTTCAAACCAATTGAAATTACATCTTACTAGAGAAAGACAGAGAGGGTACTCACTTGATCTTCTACCTACATGGATTACTTCATGGTGTAGAGTAGCTAAGGAGGACCTCATCAAAGCTCTGAAGAAAGAGGAGAGCATGGGAATAAGGGATGCTAGGAAGTCTTATAAGGCAATCCTACATGCCAGAAATAAATCATGGGAGGAAGCTCAATGGGAGGATCTACTTAACTCAATACATAACAAAGATATCAGGGCTTTCTGGAAAATCATGGCTAATGGGAGTCGCTTTTCTGATGTTAATCCTGACGCTGTTGTCAAGCCTGAACTATGGGTGTCTCCTTTCACTAAAGTTTTACAAGGAGAGAGGAATATGTTTCCCACTGGAAGGTAGAGTAGAAAAACCCACCCAGGTAGTCCCCACAAATAGGGCAGTCACAACTACTTTTGAATAGTTCAGGCTAGAAGAAACAGAGCAGGCTTTGTGCCATATGAAAAGGTAAAAAGCCCCCAACCTGGATGGTATTCCTGGGGACCTATATCTGTATGAACCAACAGTCTAGATTACTTGCATTAACATATTCTGAAATTAATTCTTGAGAGGTGAAGATATCCCTCCCTACATGTCGGGGAGCAGTCACCATCCCCATTTTTAAATGTCTGCATCTTCCCACATATTGTAGAGCAATTAATTTGATTGATGTAAGCCAAAATACCTTCTGTAGGAAGGTCCTTATAAGGCTGTTTGTTAAGACGTCTGTACACCACATCCTATCAGAATCCCAGGCAGGGTTTAGGAGCAAAGTCAGCACATTGGACAAGGTGTTTTGATTTAAAACTATAAGCTGGAAATACATCAACTTTACAATGAAACACCTATACATGGCCTTTGTTGATTTAATGGACGCTTTCTATTTCCCACCTATGGAAACCCTTGGAGGATCCTAAGGGAGTATGGGATCCCAGCAGACCTATTAAGAATTCTGATCAGTCTTGATTCTGAAACATATGCCCAGGTGAGATGGGATAACAGCCAAGATCTTACACCTAGGATCCCAATCAGCATAGCGCAAGGCAAAGTTGTGTACTAGCCCTGACACTGTTTAGTTTATACATTAATGGTTCAGTGAATTGGCCTGCTAATTGTAACAATGACAGCCTGAAATCTGCGGGCATTAGCAATCTTCTGCTCATGTTTGCAGATTTTTAACTCCTAAGTGGCTGCATGTCCTCTTAGATGAATTTGTTTCTTTTTGTGCGGCCAGAGGGCTTGAGATGAACACCTCCAAATCTACCTACATGGTGCTAGGCCTGGTTGCTCCTTTAGGGGCATTACCTCTATTGAGGATGCTCCCAATGAAGAGATGTTTTGATGATCTAGGCATTCAACTGGCTGAGAATAGCTCTTGGGGTCCGCAGATTGTGGAAAGCAAATCCACATTTCAGCATAGGGCAACAGACGTTTTTAGGAAATTCAAGGCCACCTCTAGCATTGCAATCTCACCAGTACTGGAAGTCCTTAGTGCCACAGGCCTGAATGGGGTTACTTATGGCGCAGAGCTATGGGGAAGTGCTGACACCTCTAGTCTTTTGTGTGCAGACAACACATTTATTAGACCTATTTTTAATCTGCTGACAAGCGCTGCCCTGGTTTCCATTCGTTTTGACAAAGCATTGCATAATATTGACGCCGTCACATCCCTAAACAAGCTGAAGTATTGGATATGAATCTGGTCAGTACCCGAATTAGCCATTTATCGTAATGCCTTAATTGACCTCATCAAGATAGACAGAAGGCTTTGTACTTAAAAACTCTCTGCACGTTTATTAAAATAGAAAATGTTTGGCACACTCCAACAGTACTGCATACAGATACAACGTCCAGAGTAAATAAGGAGTTTCTTAGGAGTGTACACTAGCTAATCTTTGGTACGATCAAAGGGAGGAGGGAGGGCCTGGGTGCAAAATTCCTGCAGCACCAGTGCTCACCGAGCTTTGGCCCCTACTTAGACAGAATCTGCCCCAGCTATGCCAGAAACCCATATATTAAGTTTAGATCAGGAAATCTCCTGCTAAAAACTTTTACAGCTAAATAGGAGAGGTCCTTGAGTTTGACTGATGAATGCCCCTTCTGCCCTTTGATCCTGGAACCGGAGGACCTGCTTTTTGATTTTCTGCTCAGGGTACACGATTCCAAGAAACACATTGATAGCTCCTGTTTGTATCCTGTTAGGCATAATTCATTGTTGGGAGGCTGCTCGGCTTATGAGGTGTGATACCTCAGAGTAACTAGTTTTGTGCACTGTAGGGACCCGTGGAGAGCAGAGGCAGTCTAGTCTCTCCACGGGGGCATTCGGGACAGGGGAAGTGACGCTTCAGGACAGGGACTGGCTGGGGACTAGGTTGGGGAGGATCTAAGGGTGGGACTATATAGGGGGAAGGGGATAGGGGAACTGCCTCTTCCGAGACAGCCTGCCGCGCTGCTAAGAAGTTGGCCGTGGGGGGCGGTTTTTAATGTTAGAAGGTAGGGGGCGGGTTGCTGGGTTTGGGAAACTCGCGGTGAGTTCGGGCCGTGCCTCGCGATGTCAGCGTGGCTGGGCAGGCAGATTTGCCCAGGCCAGTTGTGCAAGGCCGAGCCTCTGGGGGGCAGGGCGCGCCAGAGGCATTTGTGCGGCGTGAGGCTAAGAGGCAGCTGCGGCCGGATGCAGGCTGCTGCGAATGCGCGGTGAACGGATGTTTTTTTTGGGGGGGGCTTTGCAACGTCCACCCCCCCACCTGGTTTTTCACAAATACGGCCCCCGCAGAGGGCGGCACGCTGCATGTTGATTTTTCTTTTTTCCTGGCCAAGCATGCTGGCCTGGGCAGGGTTTTTTTCCACGGCTGGGATAGCACACACATGCTGTGAGGGGCCCAGATGGTGGGAGCAGAGGAGGGGAGGGGAGAGCGGGGAGGGCTCTGCCCAGTTTCAAATTTTTGCAGGTGGGGGGGAGGGGAGCAGAGGGGAGAGGTTACATGTTAGTATGCAGGCTATAAGGGCATTTGGCAGACAGGGAGGAGAGGCATGGTGGGGGTTGGGAGCCCCCAAAAGTGTAGCAAAGCAATGGGTTCGCAGGTGCGCATCTGTGCAGGGCTCCCTCAGGCTGAGCATGCCAACGGCTGGGGGGAGAGCACCGGTGGGGTGGACAGCAGCAACTGTGGTGCTTAGGCTCCATGTGGTGGGGCGAACGCTATGATTGGCAGAGCTGTTAGGGGACATCGGAGACAGTAGGGAGGTGGGCCGAGATAGACGGGGGCAGCAGGGGGCAAGTGGTCAGGCCGGGAAAAGGGGGGGAAGCTGCGTCCTGGTCAAGAGGGGCAGAGACTAGTCAGTAGTAGGTGGGGGTGCCGCAAGAGTATCTCGGGAAGGGGCAGGAGGCTGGAGCGGCCTAGGGGGCAGGCAGCGCACGGAGAGTGCATGGCGCACACGGCCATGCAAATCGCGGAGAGTCGAAGTCAGTGGTGGAGGCTGACAGAAAGGAGTAAAACCAACGGGCGCAATACGGCCCTTGGACGTTGGCCCGAAGCACTAGAGGGGTCTCCGGCGGCCTTCTCTACAACGTGGGAACGTGGTTACCACACATATGGCACACACCATGAGGGGTACGGAGTTGGGAAGGGCGTGATGTGACGTTTTCTGAAGGTGCTAAGGACGCATGTGGGGGAAGACGAGGATGTGGGGCAATTTCAATTAGGAGGCAGTTTTGGATGTTGTGAGGAAAGGGAGGGCCACGAGTACGTGGTGACTTGGAAGAGCGAAGGGGAAGGGGCACAGGTGCGGCGTGAATCCCCCCTTTTTTCAGTTAAGGTGTTGCAGAATTTCAAGAGGGAAACAGGGAATTTTTCGCAAGAGAATCGCAGTCCCAAGTCCATGGTGGACGCAGGAGAATGCGCACAGTGGTGCCAGGTATTGGTGATCTAGTGGTCCAGTGTGATATTTTACTGGGTGGCTACGGTGCAATGGCATATTCTTGGGATGGGGGATTACTCCATGCACGGAGTGCCCAGTACAGGTGCAACACAGGCAGAGCGCAAGGAGGGGGTTGAGGATCAAGAGTCAAAAGGTCTGAGTGGGGAGGGAGAGACAATATAGATATGGGAGACCGAGGGTGAGGAGACAGAGAGGGGGACACAGGTTGAAGCTCGTGTGCATGGGTTGGACAAGGTTTTTGGTTTTTCATGTGCGGAGTAAACTAAAAAGGATGTGGGGAAGCAGGAAGGCGTCGACGTTCAGGCTGCTTCCCAGGGACAAAAAATAAATAAAAAAATAAATAAATATATAAAATGATTACATTACTACATGGGTATGGTCCCGGCGCACTAGCTTAGGAGGGGGTTATCAACATCAGTTCAGTGTGGGACAATAAGGGCCGCGTATGTGGCCCTGGGCTGACAATTTGCGGTCTGCACCAGAACTGACAGGTTCGCATGACGGTGTGTACAAGGTAGTGTCAAGAGGCAAAACGTCCGGATCATGCAAGGTGTGGCAGTGGGGTTGTGTTGATTCCCTCACGAAAAGTGGTATTTTAGCCTTGAATGCACCCGTCATAGATGGGGAAGGCGGTGGTGAATGACAATCATGTGGGTGGAGACGCAAGTGGTATATGCGTTAGCGGATGAGGCTAAGCAGCTCATTCGGGGGTGGGGGGTGGAAGAGGTGTTGAAATGGCCAAAGGCGACAGTTGGAGCGACGGTCGATTTGATTATTTAGATGGAGATACTGTTGCAGTGCCGAGAATTGCTATCGGGAGGGCAGTATAGGTGGCAGGAGTGCCCACGGAGTGTGCAATCCACTGTGCTTTCTCAGCAGCTTTCGGTACATTTCTGCTGTGGTTTTCTTTCATGAAGGGAGTGGGCACTGGACGGTGCTGCACAGGTTAGATGATTTCTTTTTGTATGATGACACAGTTTCAGGGTAGTGGGGTAGAGACTTGCAGGTTTTTTGGAGACGCTCGCAAAGGGGATGGGTGTTTCTGTTGGCTCCGTTGCAGACAGAGGGTACCAGTGGTTACTGACAATTAAGAATCGAGCTGGCTTCACGGCAAGACTGCCACGAGGCATAGGTGGGGATTTCTGGGCACTATGCGGTTGAAGGAATTACTGCGATCAGGTTATTGGCCCATGGGGGGACAGGGTACGTGGCAGCCGGATGGGATTTGTTGAGATGCCGGGTGCATACTTCTCACTTTCCAGGGGGCCGGAAGATGGGTATACGGGTGTGGAACATGTTTCTAGCATGATTTTACACAGGCTATCCAGGGTTTTGGGGAAAGTAGGTACTGTATGGCAGGTGCTGATATTGTCGGATGTGACAGGGGCCGCTGGGGTTTTGGCCATTTTTGGGGATGGACGGTACAGCGCAGCAAGTCGGCTGGAGCCAAGTTTGTTAAGGCAGGAGTATTGTTTTATAGAGGTTTTTCCACGGTTTATGGCTTGGACAGAGTGGGGAGAGAGGTTGGCCACTCAAACCATCAGTTTTCACATGCAATCGGAAGGTAATGGGTTTTGTTGAACAGACAGAGGGCAAGGGTTTTTAGGGCTGCATCTGCTGTGGGTTTTTTGCATGTTCAGTGCTTAGCTCCGCAGAGATATTCAAGTCAGCACGCGTTCAGCTGCAGATGCCCCGGATCGTTGGCAATGGCAGTATTTGTTGCAGCTTGGCTCAAGCAGGGACGAAGGCAGGTCAGGGGTTCTGGAGGAATTTTATTTTGGGAGTGGGGGCGTGATGGTCATTAAGCGGGCAGAGGGGTCGCTAGCCGCACCCACGTGGATAATTTTCCCGCTTGATATGGTCGGTTTAACAGATTTTGTGGGTTGGTGACAGGACAATTTTGGTTGCTGGTGAGCTGTATTGTGGAGATTGAAGTTTTATGTGGTTTTGTTTTGGGGCTGGAGGGGCTTTTCCCGCCCGTCACAATGGTGGAAAAGTGTGCAGGTGAGTTTCCTAGCGACATATTGTTTACAATGCTATCTAATTAAGAATGATATTGTTGAAAGGTTGATGGGGTTGGGGGGGGGGAGGGTACCTGGGGTAGGGCTCAGCAGTGAAGAAGGTTATTGTTTTCGTCCGCTGGCTTGAAATCGCACGTATTGCCAGTATGCGGGTTGGATGCACTTGAAGTGGCACGGTCAGCTTCTGCATGGTAGATAGGTCTGGGGCTATCTGGGCGTTTTAGGAGTTGACGGTTGGAGAGACGTTTGTTAGCAGGTGAGGGGGGGTCAGTTACGTGGCGGTTATCGGGACACTTGGTTTTTCGATGTGTATATATGTGTGTATGTACATATATATATATACATATATATATATCTCACTATGTGTGTGTATATATGTGTGTATATATATATATATATATATATATATATATATATATATATATATATTTTTAAAAAACTATATAAATGGGGGGCCAGGGAAGCAGGCATGGTGGAACACAGGGGGAACAGGGGGATTTTGCAGCAGCCTGTCCGGTATGCGAATGGGGGACAGTTTTGGGACACATAGGGTGACTGGAGGGAAGGAAGCTTTTTGTCGGGCAAAAGGGAAATATTGTACGCATTTTCATTTGATGGCGGTCTCGAGGGTGACATTGTCTGGGGTTAGGCGGTAGGCCAATGGTTTGCGAGTTTTCATTTATTTTGGGGCAGCCACGGTGGAAGATAATTTAGGAGGATCAGGTTTCCTTTCGGTGCGTTGGGGGTGGCGGTAAATGCAGTGACCGTCGGGTGAGGGCATGAGCTGCGAGAGAAGGGGCAAGCGGTATAAGGGCATGGTAGCGGAAGCGGGGGGGTTTGAGATATTCTGCCATTAAACTATTGTTTTCTTTGCAGGTTGCATAAGTGGCCCTGGGTAAGCGAACGTGGTCCCATTGCGTTTTGAGCATCATCAGTCATGCACAAGAGGGGACATATGCAGAGGGGCAACTTTACATGTTTGCTGGACCCGCTGGGTGGCCATCACAAAAAACTCTTGTCGGGGAAAAGCGCAGCATGGGGTGGGGTAACTTGCATTTCTTTTGATGCCTACAAGGCCAACATGGGGCTGCAAGGGCAATTGGTTTGACCTGGGGAGAATGGCTTGGTACGGCTCCCTGGGGCTCACCCTACGGCAACACATGCAACAGGGCCATGGCGTCTGTTGCCCAGAACAGGCATGGAAATTGTGTTGTATGGTCTAATCGGTGCTCAAAAGAAGATGGTGAGGGGCAATGAAACATAGTCCTTGAAAGGGGCTTGGAGAAGGATCAATCAGGCTATGAAGGTTTTCTTTGGTTGAGATTCTTTGCATAAGTGATGGAATACGAGGGCATTATGGAGGAAGAAGCGGTGCTCTTCAAGGATGACGGGGTGCATTTTTCTGAGATGGGTGATGCATATTACATTTCGGTACGGTTGGAGGAAAAAGGGATGAGCGGAATTTGCTTAAAGTTGCAGTGTTGCTGTGGGTTCGCTGGTGGGGCCACCCTTCCAGGCATCATGTTTATTGACATGCACATCCATCACTGTTATTCCTGTTCTTTACTTATCATGCTGTAAATTGTATGGAATATGTTAATCAGAGTTCAAAGGGGGAGGTTGAAAGGTCGATAAGTTGAAGTTACAGTGTATATCAATGTTATGTTATGTTTGCAATCCTGTCCTAATAAATGGCCTTTTACACTAATAAGTGAGTGTCGACTATTATGTCCCGAATCTAGATATCTCTTGTGTGCTTGGAGAATACGATCAGTGAAAATTGGCAAACTGTCTGATAACTTCTTCTGAGGCTGAATGTGCACCGGTCCGCATAAGCTTTGTTATCTCGTAATTTGCCCTACTCAAGTATTTTTGACTTGTCCCATATGCACTTTAGGATTGTATCTGGTTTTATTATGTCTGTATGAATTTAAATGTAACTTTTATATACACAGTAATTACACAGCACTGAATTAGTTGACATGTGCGTTTTTATACCTAGATAATTGTGTTCAGCTATCATTAGCTTATCAGTAGGTATGGTGGACCATGCTAGGTTCTTGCCTATGATTCGTGCTTCTTTGTTTCTTTTTTAAGAGTAATTAGCTAAATAGGGAATCGCAGCATGTAACTTGATTTCTATTTTATGCATAGATGACTGCCACGGTTAATAAATTATGAATTATTGAGGGCAATGTATTTTTTTTTTATCTATTATTATTAGTAAATTAAATATTTTTAATCACATTTCAAATAAATAATATAAAAAGTTAAAAACTATGCTAAAACAAATTAAATGCAAATAATACTTATTAAAATAATTACAATAATATTTTACACAACTATATTAAATAAAACAAGACTACATTCAACTATATTTAAAAAATAAGTGATATTATCTACCTTAAACAATTATAATATTTTGTCTTGTGATATTTTTGACATCACAATGTTTGTGTATATATTACTTAATATTTTGGTTCAACACCCCATAAGACATCAATGAGTGTTTCCAATAACCCAAAAACCCACAGCCCTTGACATTTTCATTTCCTGGTTTTGGCATCATGTTTATTGACATGCACATCCATCACTGTTATTCCTGTTCTTTACTTATCATGCTGTAAATTGTACGGAATATGTTAATCAGTCTCCTGAGCTTGTTAGACTACAAAATTAAGTTTTGGCATCTGACCAAGCCACTGCACTCATTCTAGGCACATTTGGTTACTTCCAATTATGTGGTCTATCTTTTTGTCTATCAAAAAGAGAATTCAGCAAAATTAACTAAAATATGACAAGTAGTATCCTGTCAAACTAAAGACTGTATAAAAGGGGAAGCATTCTTTTTTTTTTAATGCTGGGGTCTGACTCGCTCTTTCCAAACAATGAGAGGATGGATGACAAGATTGTGGAGGGAGATCTTTTGCTTTTGGATCACCTGGTTTAGACTTTTTACTGTGAGGGAGCCTCATAGTTTGGGAACACCCACAATAAACATATGGTAAAATAGACAGCACATGTTTACCACCTTGTTAAGCAAAGGCTGCAGTGACATAGCAAAGGTGTGAGGATCTGGGCTGGTTACACAAGATCACATGTGCACCTGTGTGAGGGCTGCACGGGGAGGATCCCTGGTGTCTGCAGCCCAAAACTATGCTTAGGTAGCCTGGCGCAGAAGGGACCATGTTAAGTGGGTGGTGACCTGAAGTAGGCCTTATGAGATAGGTGTATGCATGTGAGGGATATTCAGTGTGCTTACTATCTTGATTGTAGTGACACTCCATTATGTGTAAAAGGGAAGGGCTCTTCTAGAGTACAACTCCAGGTCCCTAGGATCCACAGACTCTGAAGTCTCACCAATTCACACTGTAACCTGAATTGAAAGAATAATCACAATGTTTCAAAAGCATACTTGTACAGCTTATGGGTCATCCAGGAATGTCATCTATTTCTGACTCAGCTCAGGATTAGGGCTGATTACTGCTCTGTCCAGCTGCACGAACAGGGCCTTGCATCAATCAGCAAGCTGTCATTCCGTGCCAGGAACTGGGCTTGAGAGGCCCTGGAAGGAATGTCAGGGAGGAGGATCTGAGTCTCTCAGAGCACATGTGGCAACTGACTCCTGGACAACACCATTTTGAGCTATCCCAGAAGACTGTGCAGGAAGGTTGGGCCAAGGGCAGAGAAGTGATGTGGCACATCTGGATAGGCCAGAGGTGCAGCCCTGCTGGTCATTTCTGCCCCACTTAACAGATCTTTCAGAGGGGAGGGCTCAGTCTCTTGGCTGTGCTTCTCCGCAAAACCTTGGGACTGAAAATGGGCATCATCTACACCTGAATAAAGAACCCCCTGACTTTCTATCGGAGCAAAGACTTTGCCCTGAATGTCACGTAGGCTCTCATTATTCTAATGAGACTACTGGATTTTGGGCAGCAAGATTGTCTGCGGTGTGGGAGACTGAGACTCCAGCTAACTAGCAGTGCCTCATCTCTACCAAAAGAAAGGGATGATTGGGCAGCCGAGCGCATGACATATTAGGCTTCTCAGGGAAGTCGTGGTCACTCAGGCTGCATCCGGTTCTCTCATTCGCAATTCAGTCTCATATATAAATGACAAACAGAAGCAGTATATGTTTTAATGATTGGTTTAATAAAACAACTGCATCTTAGATAGCAAAGCGTGAGCTGTAATAACCAGGACGACACAACATGACAATATTAAAATGGTGACTAGGAGAGTGAAACATAAGAATAACGCTATCATATTGTCACTAGGATTTAGGGACTATTTCCTATCTAAATCATAATCTGAGTACAGCAATTTAAGCTCTAATTCTGCCTTTAAGGTTCCCCTGGGAGGACATCAACCCTCATACCTGAGCAAAGGCCTGTAGTCTGCGTTAGCATCTACAGCAAAGCATTCAGCAGTCAGCATACGGTCATGGTTCCCTGGCTGGAATCTCCCTCTTAACGTTTAATGGGACTAGGAAGTGTTTTTATAATAACACAGCTGATGTTGTAAGAAAATGTCCCTTCGTAAGGATGTGTATTTTCTACGAATGTTGGAGACTAAACTTCTACCACGTTCTCCGGCAATGTACCAAACTGTAGCCTTGACTGAAGCACAAAGTGATCAAGAATGTCTTGTTTGAGAACACAGTGCTGGGCTAAGCAAAAACAGTTAGATAGATGAAAATAAAACAAGACCATAAAACTGGGTATTTTAAAAATAACAATGTGAAGCCGAATAACATACATCTAGCTCAAAGTGTACAGCAGCCTAGTGTGTTAAACTAACGTGCATGGAGCTATAACTACAATGGCTACACAACAACTCCAGACCCAGTGGAGCACACTCCAGGTCCAGGTAAGCTGTCCCCCTTAAGCTCCTGAAGACCAGTTGGAGGAAAGACTGGGTTTGACACAAGGAAAGGGTTCTGCCCAGAAGAAAAGAAAACCGGCAAAGGAAAGGCTGGCGTAGAGAGTCAGTGGGTCTGGCTCCCTACCAATTGGGGAACCTTCTCAGCTGGCAGACCTGAAGAAAATGTTCCTGGTGGCATGGGCTCACCACCAGGAGTGAAAAGACACCAAGATCATCCGGAATGGCCCAAAGGATCTGAGTTGCGAGCGCCGGAAGGTCTGTGACCTTTGAACTTTGACCTTTCCAGCATGAATGGTGAAGTGCGTGAGGCTCTGCCACAGCTCTGGTCTGTGCCCCTGTGGTAGGCCTGGGCTTGGGGACAAATATGAATTACACTGGTGAATCCATTTACTCACCCATGTTCTTGGAACTGTATGGTGTATAATGACGTGTACATCTCCCATGAGTAAGGACTTAGGGGGTTATTCTAACTTTGGAGGAGTGTTAATCCGTCCCAAAAGTGACGGTAAAGTGACGGATATACCACCAGCCGTATTACGAGTTCCATAGGATATAATGGACTCGTAATACGGCTGGTGGTAAATCCGTCACTTTTCCGTCACTTTTGGGACGGATTAACACCTCCTCCAAAGTTAGAATAACCCCCTTAGTCTTTCAAGGAAAGGATGCCCTAAAATAAACACTGGCCCCCCATTATGAGTTCGCCCCCTCCAAACTCATCCCACCATTAAGCCACCTGAGCGGCCTGAACCCCGACGGCACTAATTTGAGTTCCCTACTGGGCTGGCAGGCATAAACACATCACCTTACAGACCCTCACCTATACAACTCTCACAACACCCATGGCACCACAAAGACACCCCAGATTCTCAAAGGAGGAGCTAAGGGTCATGGTGGAGGAAATCATCAGGGTAGAGCCACAGCTACTTGGAGCGCAGGCGCAGCAGATATAACTAGCTAGGAAGATGGAGCTATGACGGAGAATCAGGGACAGGATCAACGCCATGGGACAGCACCCAAGAACCAGGGATGACATCAGGAAGAGGTGGACCGACCTACGGGGAAGGTACGTTCCATTGCAGCAAGACACCATCTTGCTGTAAAGAGGACTGGCGGTGCACCCCAATCTCCTCCCCCATAACTAACAACATGGGAGGACCAAGTCTTGGCAATCATGAATCCTGAGGGCCTGGCCGGAGTGGGATGAGGGCTGGACTCTGGTAAGTCAACTCCATATATGGGCCAGATCCTGGACAATGTGCAGGAGAACAGACAGCTGCAGGAGAGACAGTACCAGGGGATCAGGGAGGACTTGCAGGCCATCAACACCACCCTGGTCTCCATAGCAGGGGTGCTGGCAGACATGGCCAATATTATGAGAGAGGCAGTCTCACAACAGCAGACCCCTGCCACTAGCCAGACATCTGAACTGCCTTCCACATCCACTGCCGCTAGTGGACAGTACCCTGGTCACCATTGCAGGGGTGCTGGCAGACATGGCCAACACCATGAGGGAGGCAGTGGCATACCAACAGGCCCCTGACACTAGCCACACTGATGAACAGCCCTCCACCTCCGCGGGCGCTAGTGGACAGGAAGCCCCACCACAGGACTCATAGGCCCCCAGCACCCTTCCCCCTGCAGAAGGGGAACCACCCTACAAACGTTCCCTGGGATCCAGACAGAATCCAGAAACACTTGCCAAGAACCCCTCCAGGAAATTAGACTCTCCTGATTGTCCCCCTTGTGTCCCACTCAGTCACCCTGTCCACCTTGAACTGCCATTACTCCTCTTCCTATGTTCCCATGGACAATGCACCTGTGCTACAGACTGGAACTCTACCCCGGAATTTCCTCCATCATCACCCCATCCCATTGCACTTGCCCCTCAATATCTTAGCACTTAAATAAACACCCTTGAAACAAATAGAAATATGGAGTATGTCACATTATTTAAGTATGTATACGTTTAACCATGTACAAACATTGCAAATCAGATGTACAGTAAATGAGCACATATGAAAGACCTGTAGTTGGCTGCAGTGATCACACCAGGAGCTACTGTGAGGCTCCAACATCTGTAAAATGAATTGCCAAAGGGTACAGTAATTGGGCATAGAAGTGGGAAATAACAGAATGCCAGTGCCAAACAATTTTAAAATAATGACAGTGAAATGTGAATTAACACTGTCTTACCTGTGTGTCATTGGAAGTACTGTCTGATCACTGCTGTTCTGTTGTCCTCATCCTCATCCTCTGCCTCCTCATCCTCACTGTCCACAAGGTCCACTCCAGCCTCCTCCTCCTCCTGCAGAAAAGGTACATGGCATCTCAGCGAAAGATTGTGCAACATGCAGCATGCCACTATTATCTGGCAGACCTTCTTGGGTTTGTAGTACAGGGATCCACCTGTCAGATGGGGGCACCAACACCTGGCCTTCAGGGGGCCAAAAGTTACTTCTATGATCCTTCTGGTTTGCCCGTGTGCCTCATTATAACGTTCTTCTGCCCTTGTCCTGGCATTCCTCACAGTTGTCAGTAGCCATGATAGGTTGGGGTAACCAGAGTCACCTGCAAATATTGAGGGACAATATTTAGCCACACACTATCCCATATGGCCCACACCATACCCATATCCCAACATCTACTGTGTGGGAACCAGGGATCACCTATTAGCCACACCCTGTGCCTCTGTAGTTGGGCCACCACATTTGGGATGCTGCTATTTCTCAGGACAAAGGCATCATGCACCGGCCCAGGATACTTAGCATGGACATGGGAGATGTACTTGTCTGCCAAGCACACTATCTGTTCAATAATTGAGTGAAAACCTTTGCGATTTCTGTACACCTGTTCATTTTGACAGGGGGGACAAATGCAATATGTGTTCCATCAATCGCACCAATTATGTTGGGTATATGTCCCATTGCATAGAAGTCAGCCTTCACTGTGGCCAATCTTCCACCTAGGGAAATACAATGTAGCTGCACATGTGTTTAATCAGGGCAGACAACACTTTGGTCAGCACTATTGAGAACATTGGCTGTGACATTCCTGCTGCCAAGCCCACTGTCACTTGGAAAGAACCAGTTGCCAGGAAATGGAGATCTAATAAACTTGCACAAGAGGGGTATCCCAGTGGGGTGACGGACAGCAGATATAAGGTCAGGCTCCAATTGGGCACACAGCTCTGTGATTGTGGCCCTGTCAAGTCTATAGGTGAGTATGATGTGCCTGTCCTCCACTGTTGCCAAGTCCACCAGAGGTCTGTAGATGGGGGTATATCTCCATCTCCTATTCAACCACAGCGGTAGCAATCTAAGGGACAAAAGAGTGAGGAGCCGGTCAGAAACTGAACAATGGGGCTACAACAATACGATGCATGCTGTCAAATTGTAATGGGTCACTGAGAATTGTCCTGTATGTCCAAAATTAAACAGTGACACAGTAATTATCCAGGGCCTGCCCCCGTCCCCTGAAAAGGCATCGGCCTGTCATGTGTGGAGGGACAGGTGGAAGTGAGGTAATTCCGCTAAACTTGTGCGCCTCTTGCAGGATGTGGTTGAGAACCGCTGTGCAACTCCTCATTGGTTATAAGGGAGCCCCAATGGGCTACAGTGGCCAATGGTGATGTACACCGGCAGTGACGGTATCCACTGCTGTGGGCGTGACTGCCATTTTCTATCTGATTCCTCACTTACTACCTGACCTTCAACAGGAGAGGACCTACACTTCATGTGCTGCTGTGATCTGTGTCTGGAACCTACCATGGCTCGAGTGACTGGGGAAAGGGCCCCTGCCTTCACTTCGGCAGAGCTGGAGAGACTGTATTGGCCTCCAGACCAACAGGTGTGTACACTGTGGGCACAATGCATGTGGCATGAATGCATGGAGTGGGGTGTGAAGGCATCGTGTAAGGGGGGTTAGTGGATGTCCCCTGTGCAGCGTACAGGTTGTGTGCTGAGCCATGTATGTGTAAATGGTGATGTGAAGGGGTATGGTGGGCCATAAGTGTAACAGGCAGGGCTCTCTGACTAAAATATTTTCCTGTGTGTATTCCCTCAATACAGCGCCCAACAAAAGAAGGGTTTATGGCATGCCATCGCCAAGGAATTGCAGACCCTGGGGGGTCTATGGCAGGCGGAGCATCCACTGTCGTAAATGGTGGGAGGACCTGAGATGCTGGTCACGGAAGACGGCGGAGGCCCAACTGGGGTTGGCCTCCCAACGAGAAGGGGTGCCTGTCAAACCCTGACCCCCTGATGGCCCACATACTGGTGGTGGCCTATCCAGAGCTGGATGGGCGCTTGAGGGCATCACAGCAGCCACAAGGGGGTGAGTACAGTGCCCATCATTATAACTTATGCATGGTATGGTGGTATCCGGGTTGGGGATGTGGGTCAGTGGGTGCCCCTAGGCCAGGACTGACATTGCAGCATAGGTCCCCTGGTGGCTAGGGTCCAGAAGGGATAATCCTGCTACCTAGGTCGTAGGCATTCTCTACTAGTCAAGGCTGCGTGGGTCCCAGGTGTTCTGGATTTGACGGTGTGTGCCCCTCCCATGCCTTCTTGGCTAGTAATGTCATTGGTAGTACAATGCATAGTGCGTAGGCCTGTACCCTGTGTGTGAGTGTGCTGTGTACGCCAACGGTGGTGTTGGTGCAGCCATTGACCCATTGTATCCTTAGTCTCTTCCCCCCCTTTTTTGTTTTGTCACCCTGTCCTTATGTGCATTAGCATCACCTTGCAGAGGAGCAGAGGCACTGGCGATGGAGGGAGCTGCATCCCACAGGACCCAGGAGGTGGAGTCCACCGACAGTGAGGGCACCAGTGGTACGGAGGGTGAGGGCAGCACCACGGCGGAGACTGGAGGGGACAGTTCTGACACAGATACCCCCTCCAATGGAAGCTCCCTGGTGGTGGTGGACATGACTGGAACCACCCCAGCTACAGGTACAGCCGCCACCCCTGTACCAACGCCGCCCTCCCAGCAGCCCCTCAGCGAGTTGCCCGTGCCCTCTCACACAGGGGGGTGAGCATCTCCTTTGCCCCAGGCACTGCTCCAGTTAGCCCTGCTGTCCTGAGTGAGGAGGCTACTGACCTCCTGAGATCCATCTCTGTAGGGAAGTCAACCATTATGAATGCCATCCAGGGGCTGGCAGCCGAGATGCAACAGACTAATGCATCCCTGGAGGGCATACACACTGGCTTGGCGGCCCAGCACAGATCATTCCAGGGTCTGGCCTCCTCTCTGTTGGCTGTCATTGTCCCTGTTTCCAACCCCCCTCCATCTTCCTCTTCCCAATCCCATTCTCCTCAACCCCAACCTGTCCCAAGCACACAGGCAGACAATACACAAGAGTGGCACAGGCAAACACCTCTGGCAGACGGTATGTAGTGCTGCCTCCATGGGCTGCTGTACGGCCTGCCCCCTGCAAATCCTGTGGGTATGACACCCATCCTGAGAGACTGTGACCTTGCACTCCCCAGGGTCAAGAGCACAGGGCACGATGCCCCCTCCTGAACCAGTGGGTAGGACACCCACCAACCCCAGCCTCCCCAGGATCAAGAGCAGGGGGCGCGATGCCCCCTCAAGAGCATGTGGGCAAGTCATCCACTTGAGAGACTGTGGCCTTGCACTCCCCATGACCAAGCACAGGGTATGTTGCCCCCTCCAGAGCATGTGGGCGAGTCACCCACTTGAGAGACTGGCTTTGCACTCCCTAGGACCAAGCACAAGGCATGTTGCCCCCTCCAGAACATGTGGGCAAGTCACCCATTTGAGAGACTGTGGCCTTGCACTCCCAGGACCAAGCACAGGGCATATTGCCCCCTCCAGAACCAGTGGTGTTGTTCCATCTCCCGGCTGAGGTGCCCCCATCCCCCATCCCCCTAAGGTGCCTGCCTATTTACCAACTGACGCCCCTGCAATGTTCTCTCCATGTTGGTGCAGGTGACAAGTGGGGCCTTGGACTTTGGCCTGTGGCCATGTGGCCCCCGTAAAATGAGGACTGGCAGTGTCCCTTAAACTGTACAATTGTATATATCTGTTGCATTGCATATTTCTTATTTCTATTGTATTGATCTTATTACACTCACTTTAGTGAATTCCTGTTGTCCTTGCATTATTCATCCGAGGGATGGGATAAATATGTTTTAGTACTGCAGCTGTATGTGTGTAAGGTGTTTGGGGTGCGGTTGGGTGTGTGTGTGTGTTGCATGTGTGTGTCACTCTCTTTTTCTTCCTCCTCCCTTGTGTGCTAGGCAGTTGTACCCATTGTCGTCGTCTTCGCGGTCGTTGTTGTTCAGGGTGGAGCAGCACATAGGAGAGCATAGGGAAGACATGCAGATCAGGCTCCATGGCGGTGCAGTTGTTCCCGATGCTCCAATGGTGAGTCCTTTCACTTCTGAGCTCTATTTCTGCCAGGCTTTTGTTGTCATTGGTACCGCCCCGGAAAAGGTGGTGGATTGGCATGTCTTAATATGGTGGGCAGGAACATTGACATCTGCCTGGCTGTAGGTGGCTACCACGTGGTGCCTGTTGTTTCTGCCCTGGCGTTCGAAGTGGTAAATTGGCTGTCTATCTGAGATCTTTCCACCATGGTCATAATTTGGCGGTAATTATCACCAGCCTGTTGACGGTATTACCGCCACTTTTGCGCCAACAACCAGGGTTGTAATGAGGGCCTTAGTGTTAAAAGTGTATTTGAATAGCACAGGTAGATTTTTAATAGTGTTAATGGGAAAGTAGCTTTAGGAAATTGTACTTTGTGCTGCCTGATGCTAATTTGGTTTAGAGCTGGTTTGTCTCACAGCCCTGCTCCAGGGTCAGATTGCACAACCCAGGCTGACTTGTTAACAACTCAATACCTGGAGGGCTATGCCTGGGACTCTGGAAGTAGAAAAAAACACCCTGAAGATAGAGGGCCCTTTCTGACTGCTGGAAGAAAATGACTTAAGGATTCCTGATTTCTGGTGGTACCCAGAGGCTCAAATTATTCTCTCAAAGCTAAGTGATTTACCTATGGTTACTTGCTAAAGAAACACAAAAAGCAGGACAAGCAAACTGAAGATGGCCCCACTGCACCTTGCACCAATGACTGTAAAGAAAATGAGTGCTTAGAAGCTACCCTAGTGACCTGAGATGTGCAGTAGTGGCCAGAAGGACATGTATACCCATTTGGAGGGATTTAGATCTAAGGTCCGCATTTAAAGTTTGGTGAAATGGGAGGAACACTGTAAATCAGTGTTCCTGTTGCCCCACCCAAAGTACTACACCCTGATCTTTTCAGGGTCAGGTAAATCACTTGGTTACTGTTAGCTGTTGCTGGACTCTGTCAACAAGTAAGCCCTGACCGAGGCAGTCCATCTGCCACAGGACTGGGGCTATTGAGTCTCTGGATGAATACCAAAAATACTGTTCTTCGTGCAGGCCACCAAAATTTCATATTACAATCCATTGACATGAAGGCCCTCATTATGACATTGGCGATAAGTCCCGCTTACCGCCATGCTAACTGCCGCCAACATACCACTACCCATATTATGACACACACATAGCAATCCGTCACTATACAGACACAAACACAAATCCACCAGCCCAAAGGTCAGTGATAAAATGGCAGTACCCAAACCCTTACCGTTACACCAACAGAACTATGACTACAGCATTGTGACCAACGAATCACTGTGGCGGACATTCAACCGTGGTAAACCATTGGCGGTACATACCGCCCGCCATGCTCAAAATACACACACTCAAACAAAACTACAACACATTGGACAATTCAATCTACACACACCTGACACTCATACACACACCACACCCACAACACTATAAAACACACCTACACATTACCCACAACCCTTTACGACTAACAAAAATTGCCACCAGAGAGAGATACAGCAAGAGCACCCACAGAACCAGAGCCACAGAACACCATCACCCATACACCATCCACGCACCTCGCAGCACACACCCCAACACATCACCCCACACACCCTCACACACACCACTCACACTACTCCCATGGCACCACAAAGACACCTCAGGTTCTCACAGGAGGAGCTAAGGGTCCTGGTGGAGGAAATCATCCGGTGTAGAGTCACAGCTATTCGGATCACAGGTGCAGCAGACATCCATTGCAAGGAAGATGGAGATATGGCGGAGAATCGTGGACAGGGTCAACGCCGTGGGACAGCACCCCAGAACAAGGGATGACATCAGGAAGAGGTGGAACGACCTAAAGGGGAAGGTGCATTCCGTGGTTGCAAGACACCAGATAGCTGTACAGAGGTCTGGTGTTGGACCCCCACCTCCTCACCTACAACTAACAACATGGGAGGAGCAAGTCTTGGCAATACTGCATCCTGAGGGCCTGGCAGGAGTAGCAGGAGGACTGGACTCTGGTAAGTCAACTTTTTACTACTTTCACCCCCCACCTGCATGCCATCACATAACCCCACCCCTACCCTCACCCCCATCACCCCACCACCTCACCTACACCCCACCATCACAACCCACCCATCCCAGTACCACCATGCATGCACCACCAATGCATGGACAGAACTCACAGCCCTGCATGGACACCCATCACAACAGCATGCTCACTAGAGAGAGTCACCTAGCCCACAAAATAACTACTCCCACAAGGCAAAGCTGATAGGGTACTCACAACCATATAGGGCAACACCCCCATGCACAAGATGTCACATGAAGAAACATTAACACTACATTTACATCCCCACAGGTCCCACACCCAACATCACCGGAGAGGAGGTGCCAGCAACAACCAATCCCCCCCTCAGAAGAGGTCCACAGTGACGTCAGCAGCTCTGCTCACCTGGACCTGGATGACCAACCTGGCCCATCAGGGACCTCCGGACAGTCGGTTACTCAGCCACAGACCCATACCACCACAGAGCCTCCCCCTCAGAAAACACCACCACAGCACCCACCCAGCGGGCCCATACCTCTATCCCCAAGACACGTCAATCAGCAGTGTGTCAACCACTACAGGGACCCCAGGCCACCCCACAAACACAGGACGATCAGGGACCTGGGGCCAGTGGCAGTAGGCACAAGGTTCAGAGGCACAGGACAACAGGGAAGCTGAGAGGACTGATGTGTGACAGGGGGAGGACGGGTCCAGGGAACCGGCTCTCCACAAGGCACTCACCAACATCCTGGTAGCATACTACCATTCTCAGGAGATGATGGGCAAGATACTGGACAAGTTGCAGGAGACTCAGCGGCTGCTAGAGGGACAGTACCTAGGGATCAGGGAGAACTTGAAGTCCATTAACACCACCCTGGTCACCATTGCAGGGGTGCTGGCAGACATGGCCAACACCATGAGGGAGGCAGTGGCACAACAACAGGCCCTTGACACTAGCCACACTGATCAACAGCCCTCCACCTCTGCTGATGCTAGTGGACAGGAGGTCCCGCCACAGGAACAATAGGCCACCAGCACTCCTCCCCCTGCAGAAGGAGAACCACCCTTCAAACGGTTGCTGCGATCCAGGCAGAAGCCAGAGAACATTGACAAGACCCCGCCAGGAAATAAGACTCTCCTGATTGTCACCCTTTTGTCCCACTCTGTCACCCTGTCCACCTTGAACTGCCATTGCTCCCCTTCCCATGCCCCCTTGGACAATGCACCTGTAATACAAAGAGAATGGACTCTATCCTGGACTCTCCTACACCATCACCCAAGCCCATTGCATATCCCCATTTACTTCTCAGCAATTAAATAAACACCCTTTAAAAAAATACAAGTATGTAGTATGTCAAATGAGAATGGACTTTCCTACACCATCACCCAAGCCCATTGCATATCCCCATTTACTTCTCAGCAATTAAATAAACACCCTTTAAAAAAATACAAGTATGTAGTATGTCAAATGATTTAAGTATGCATTCCTTTAATAATCTGTAGACATTTCAATTAGACTGTACAGTAATGTATACATAGGTATGACCTTTATTGTGCTGCTTTCAATACACCAGGAGCCAGAGAAGGTCACAGTCATCTGTGAATAGACATGTCAAAGGGTACAGTAAGTGGCCATAGTAGTGGGAACAGCAGCCTGCCAGTGAAAATATACAGCACAAAACTGCAATGGAAGGTGACTTTACAGTGTCTTACCTGTGTGTTACTGGAAGTACTGTTGAATGGTAGATGTTTTGTTGTCCACATCCTCTGCCTCCTCTTCGTACCTGTCCACAGGCTCCACCTCTGCCACATGCCCATCTCCAGCCTCATCCTCCTGCAGAAGAGGCACCTGGTGTCTCAAGGAAAGGTTGTGCAACATGCAACATGCCACGAAGATCTGGCACACCTTTTTGGGTGAATAGCACAGGGATCCTCCTGTTAGATGGAGGCACCGAAACCTGGCCTTCAGTAGGCCAATGGATCGCTCTATAGTTCCACTTCTTCGTCCATGTCCCTCATTGTAACATTCCTCTGCCCTTGGCCTGGGATTCCTCACTGGGATCAGTAGCCATGAGAGGTTGGGGTAACCAGAGTCACCTGCAAATATGGAGGGATACCTGTTAGCCACACACTCACCCTTAGGGCCAACCCCACACCCATTGACCAACATTCAGAGGGTGGGGACCATGGGCTCACCTATTAGCCACACCCGGTGCCTCTGGAGTTGAGCCATCACATATGGAATGCTGCTATTCATCAGGATAAAGGCATCATGCACAGACCCAGGATACTTTGCATTCACATGGGAGAAGTACTGGTCCACCAGGCAAACTATCTGAACATTCATAGAGTGAAAGCTCTTTCGATTTCTGTACACCTATTCATTTCTCTGGGGGGGGGACAAAGACAATATGTGTACCATTGATTGCCACAACAATGTTTTGGATATGTCCCATTGCATAGAAGTCAGCTTCCACTGTGGCCAAATCCTCCACCTGGGGGAATATGATGTAGCTGGGCATGTGTTTCATCAGGGCAGCGTATCCTGGGAATATTGGTATGCTCCCAGAACCTTGCTGAGTGCCTCCTGGAGAGTCAGTTCCCTGGGTAGTCCTCCCCTGGTGCACAGCAGTCCTCCCAGTGTCCCTGTTGTCCTGTGCCTCTGACCCCAGAACCGTGCGCCCACAGCCACTGACCCCAGGGACCTGAATGTCTTGGGTGAAAGGTGTAGCCTGGGGTCCCTGTAGTGGAAGACACACTGCTGATTGACGTGTCCTGTGACAGAGGTATGGGTACGCTGGGTGGGTGGGTGGGTGCTGTGGTCGTCTTTCCTGATGGGGGAGGCTCTGTGGTGTTGTGTGACTGGGCCTGGATAACCGACTGTCCAGAGGTCCCTGATGGGCCAGATTGGTTATCCAGATCCAGGTGACCAGAGTTACTGTCATCATTGTGGGCCTCTTCTGTTAGGGAACTGGATAGTGCTGGCACCTCTTCGCCGCTGACATTGGCTGGGGTACCTGTGGGGATATAAATGCAGTGTTATTGTTTCTGTGTGTGACATATTGTACATCAGTGGGTTGCGCCGTTCGGTTGTTTTTGTCCTGGCAGCTTTCACTTGCGTAAGTTGGTATGTGGTGGTCTAGCTGATTCTCTCTAGTGTGCATGCTTTAGTGATAGATGTCCATGCAGGTCTGTGAGTGTTGTCCATGCATGCAGTTGGTGTCTTGCTGCTATGGAACGTAAGTAGCCCGTAGGTCATTCCTCCTCTTCCTGATGTTGTCCCTTGTTCTGGGGTGCTGTCCCACGGGGTTAACCCTCTCCACAATTCTCCGCCATAGCTCCATCTTCCTTACTATTGATATCTGTTGCACCTGTACTCCAAAGAGGTGTGGCTCTACCCTGACGATTTCCTCCACCATGACCCTTAACTCCACCTCAGTGAAACAGGGGTGCCTTTGTGGTGCCGTAGGTGTTATGTGATGTGTGTTGGTGATGGTGTGTTGGGTAATGTGTTGGGGTGTGTGTGAGGGATGAATGGGTGTATGTGGTCTGTGTATGCAGTTGTAGCAGTGGTCTTGGTGTCAGTCTTGTGCCAATGATTTGTAATCGTAACAGCCTTCCACTTCCGCCTCCGCTAGTGGCCAGGAATCCCCACCATAGGACTCATAGGCCCCCAGCACCCCTCCCCCTGCAGAAGGTGAACCACCCCACAAACGTTCCCTGGGATCCAGACAGAATCCAGAGACACTTGCCAAGAGCCCCGCCAGGAAATTAGACTCTACTGATTGTCCCCCTTATGTCCCACTCAGTCACCTGTCCACCTTGAACTCCCATTGCTCTCATTCCTATGTCCCCTTGGACAATGCACCTGTGCTGCAAACAGACTGGAACAATACCCTGGACTTTCCTCCATCATCACCCTATCCCATTGCACTCCCCCATCTATATATTAGCTCTTCAATAAATACCTTTAGATAAATCGATTTCAAGTACATCATGTATTTCAAATATGTATTGATTGACACAGATACAACCAGTGCAAATGAACTGTATATAGAATGAGCACAGACTCAATGACCTGCAGCTGGCTGTTGTGATCACACCACCAACATCTGCAAAATGTATAGCCAGAGATAACAGTAAGTGGGCATAAAAGTGGAAAATGTCAGCATTACAATGCCACACAGAATACAACCAAAGTCATTGAAATGTAAAGTTGCACTGTCTCACCTGTGTGTCATTGGAAGTTCGGACGGATTACAGATGTTCTGTTGTCCACATCCTCATCCTCTGCCTCCCCATCCTTACTGTCCACAGGGTCCACTGCTGCCACAGGGGCATCTCCAGTCTCCTCCTCCTGCAGAAAAAGGACATAGCGTCTGAGGGCCAGGTTGTGCAACATGCAGCAATCCACCACTATCTGGCAGACCTTCTTGGGTGAATAGCACAGGGATCCACCTGTCAGATGTAGGCACCGGAACCTGGCCTTCAGGATGCCAAAGGTTCTCTCAATGATCCTTTTGGTTCGCCGATGTGTCTCATTATAACTTTCTTCTGCCCTTGTCCTGGCATTCCTCTCAGGGGTCAGCAGCCATGACAGGTTTGGGTAACCAGAGTCACATGCAATTACTGAGGGACAACATTTAGCCACACACTATCCAATATGGCCAACACCATAGGCATACACCAACATATACTGGGTGGGAACTAGGGCTCACCTATTAGCCACACCCTGTGCCTCTGTAGTTGGGACTCCTCCACCTCCCACCCAGTTACGTCCACACTCACACCTGCACTACATTATCATCCACTACCTGCATCATCACCACACCTAGCAGAACACACACCTCACTTGCAGACACCTCCCCAACATCCATGCTCAGTCCCCTGTGTCCTCTCCCACCATGTCTGCCCCCCTAAAGTACACAAACACAAGCACTCAGACACCCAACAGCCATCCACCTCACAACAGCATACAACCCATGCACCTGCACCCAAATACAGCAGACAAACACCTCCAACAACCACTCCCTCATCCTCCACTCCCATTACTTCTCCCTGTTCCCTCCCCAATGTCCCTAAAAAGCTTTTCCTTTCCACAATTGACCTCTTCCCTACTCCTCCCGCATCCTGCACGTATGGCCAGGGTATCAAGGACCCAGCCAAGCAGCTCAGCGAAATAGTCCATGGGCCCAGTTTCAGCAGCTTCTACTTGTGGAGGAAAGGATTCCAGGCCACAAATACTGAAGGGGAAGAAACCTGCACCAGCCAGCAAAAGGGGAAGGAGCCTGCATCAGCCAGCAAGAAGGGGAAGGAGCCTGCAGCAACCAGCAAGAAGGGGAAGGAGCCTGCACCAGCCAGCAACAAGGGGAAGGAGCCTGCACCAGCCAGCAAGAAGGGGAAGGATCCTACACCAGCACCTGTCACAGAGACCACACCACCAGCCTCCCACAATCACCACCACCACAGTGCAGCCATCGGAGGGTGCATGGGCTGAGTAGGAGCCTCTCACAACCACCACAACCACAGTGTTGCCATCGGAGGGTGCAGAGGCTGAGCAGGAGCCTCCCACAATCGCCACAGTGCAGCCATCAGAGGGTACAGGGGCTGAGCAGGAGCCTCCAACAACCACCACCACAATGCAGCTGTCACCGCCAGTGGACGCCATATGATCCAGCCTTCATGGGCTGCTGTGCGGCCTGCCCCCACCAGAACCAGTGGGCAAGACAACCACTCCCAAGACTGTGGCCTTGCACTCCCCAGGACAAAGCAATGGGCATGTTGCCCCCTCCAGAGCCAGTGGTCTTGTTTCTGCATCCGGCTATGGTGCCCCCTCCCCTGAGGTGCCTGCCTTTTTGCCAACTGATGCTTCTGCAGTGTTCTCTCTATTGGTGCAGGGATCGAGTGGGGCCCTGGATTTGCCCTGTGGCCATGTGGCCTCTGTGAACTGTGGACTGGGCAGTGTCCCTTTTTTGTACATTTGTAAATATCTGTTGCATTGCCACATCGACTTAATATTTTTGATGTTGATCTTATTACAATTGCTTTCGTCAATTCCTGTTTTCCTTGCATTATTCAGCCATTTATCAGGGACAAATTGATTATCTTGTGTAACTGGTTGTGTGTATAGCGTGTGTGTGTGGGTGTGTGTGTTGTGCGTGTGTGTGTCACTGTCATTTTCCTCCCCCCCTTCCTGGTGTGCTAGGCGGCTGTACTCACAGTCGTTGTCTTCGCCGGCGTTGGTGTTCGTGGTGGAGCATGATATAGAAGACCATCGGGAAAACATGCAGATCTGGTTCCATGGCGGTGTGGTTCTTCCCTGTGTCTCCAATGGTGAGTCCTTTGAGTTTTGTGCTCTGTTTCCGCCAGGCTTTTGATGATGTTAATACGGCCCGGAAAAGGTGGCGGTTTGCTAGGTCATAATATGGTGGGCGGAACTTTGTCTTCCGCCTGGCTGTAGGCGGCTACCGCCGTGGTGACTGTTGTTTCCGCCCTGGCGGTTGATGCGGTACATTGGCTGTCTTTTGGAGATATCACCGCCATGGTCATAATTTGGCAGTAGGTATCGCCAGCCTGTTGGCGGTATTACCGCCACTTTATCACCAACCGCCAGGGTCGTAATGAGGGCCTTACCGTGTCAATTACCTTAATCAGATAATCACATGTCATTGTTTGTAAAATTTACTTGCATAGACATATTAACACAAAATGAGGAGGATCTAGGGCTTATTACACAAAACAATGGTCTTTTAAAATACACAGAGTACAGGGCTCCACACTCTATAACCTGTACATCCTATGTATGGACCTCAGATTGTGATAACAGGCACTTAAATAACTCACTGGGATTCCAAGGAACATTGTAGCCTGTGAGGAAGCAAAGGGTGGTGATGAACAGAGTCAAATATGCCAATGAGGTAGTTACCTGCTCCTCAAGTGAGACGTGGAGCTGGCCATACAGGGGAAGAACCTCTTCCACTAGCCTCTCCAGCTCCTCTGAGGTGAAGGCAGGGGCCCTTTCACCTGCTGGGCCTGGCATAATTGCTTCTAGAGGTGGTACATGTCAGCTGACGTGGTTGAGGTGTTGATGGCAGCAGTGTCAGGAGGCAAGTGAGTAATTTTTCAAAATGTGGCATACATGTTTGCCACATACGGGGTCATCACCATCGACAGCCACAGCCATTGGCCCATGACTGTCACAGTCAACAACGTTAGCTATGGCTGTTACCACTGCTGTTGAAACGGCCCACTGCACAGTCGACTTCCTCCGGCAAAGGGAGGTTCCTAAATTCCAATGAATGAGGACAGGCATGCCCCATTTTGGTAGTTGAAACTACAGTTTTTCAGACTGTGAAATATGTCACAACGTGTATAAATGTGCACTAATATCTCAAAATATATCAGCTTCACCTTGATACGTGTATTCTCCTGCACAATCATCAGTGTAGTCCGTTTCTGGTCATAGATGTCATATAACCCCAGTGCACTATTACCCGCTGGTGATGTTATTTCTGGTGGTCAGAACATACTTCACAATATCAAGGGGCACAAGCACAAGAGGAGAAGATAGGTGTGTTATGTGAATATATATGTCTAGACAACCATGGGGATCATATCTTGACTTTGAGTAGCAGACTGTTTTGATGTGTATTGGGTGTAATTTATTTTTCTGTAAGTAATGTTTTGTCACATGACTTTGTTGTCACTCATCAGCTATGTTGGTCTGGTCACAGTGACCAATAATACAAATCATTTGATTCCATGAATAGGTACCCTTGGAGAGGAAGGATGCAACAAACTCCAGTCTATCGTCCTTTTTCAAACCTTCAAGCCATGGAAAAATGTGACAAAATTAAACAGTTCATTTTGAAAAGGCAAACAATCAAAGATCTATGTCATCCGTTAGAGCTGGATCTCATGCCTCAAAACACTAATCCGACATGTAAACCGCCCATTTTAAGACTCATGGCAGTATTACAGCTCCTGGTCCTAGGGTTATTTCGAAATACAGTGGCTAGATCTGGTGGTATGTCACATCCTATGTTTAGTGGTGTTTTAAAAGTCATGCTATCAGCAAAAATGAAACACATTGATTCATCAGATTCACCAGAAGTGAGGAATAGGCCTGTGTGAAGTTTGACTTCTATTGATTTAGTCGGCTCCCACATGTGGTAGGAGCAATTGATGGCATACATATTTCATTTAAACCACTTTCATTTGATCAACGTGCATGTTGTCTGCTTGTCAGATCTGTAACTTTCAAACATCCATGCCTGGTTCCCAGGATCTGCCCATGATTCTTTTATCATGTATAACAACACCATACCCCAGCTGATGTCACAATTGCAACCGGAGAAAGCCTAGCATATCCTAACCATCCATGGTTGTTAACACCACTGAGGAATCCAAGTATGCCAGGAGAAGTCTGCTTCAATGAGTCCCATGGAAGAACATGGTGACCAGTTGAGTGGGCTTTTGGACATCTGAGGGCCAGATTACACTATCTGGTCAAGACTGGGTGTGCCCTCCTCTACTCACCCAGGAAGGTGTAAGGTCACCGTGGCATGTAGCATTCTCCATAACATCGCCCTCCGAAGGAACTTACCTTACATCACAGAGGAGGGGGAGCCTGAGGTGCCACCAGGTAAGAATCCAGAAATGCCAAATGAAGATGATAGTGGTGAGGAAGAAGGAGCTGACTTGTGACAAGATCTCATCAACAGCTTCTTCTCATGAGTGAAAGTTTGTCATGAGATGTCATGACTTTAACTGAATAATGAACAGTTTTTGTGATGATGTGAGGAGCATATTTGTTGGAAAACTTTGGAAGTTGTTGCTCTGGCAAATACTGGCAAAGTGTGTCTGATGAGGATGCCCTTCACACAATCACATTTTGGAGATGTTGCTTTGTTTGTGTGGGATATATGGCATGGACTGCATTTTCCAGACGTTTTCTATGTGAATTGTTTCATGTGTATGGTTTCATAACTCCAATGCTTGTGTTTACGTTTGTTCAAGTACCATGACATCTTCATTGGGACATTTCCAAGTTGTGACATGGGCAGGTATATGATGCTGTTCGGACGTACAAATTGGACATGGATTGTTCCTGGGAATGTAGATCACAGACATTGGGTGTACAAGATGTGTGCCAAGACAGCTTGCACAGTGATAGGCTGGAAGTTTAGAAGACTCCATTGGACTTGCTCCTTGTTGTGTGGTGGCTCTGATGCATCATGTGTGTCATCATGTGGTCAGAAACGATGTGGTCCTAGGTTGAATTCTTGTTAGTTTGCTTTCACATTGGCTACATTCTCTTTTTGTATGAACTATCTGTAGCTGTTGATGTGTTTCATTATTGTAGGCCAAAGTGCCTGTGGCACTTCACTGATATTTGTTTGTGTCATACCACCAGATGCAGAAGCAGTGGATTGTAATGACTCTGTGATCAGAAACTATTGTACTGCCATCTGTCTGAGTCTTGCATTATATGAAGTTGGACCCCTTTTGTGAGGTAGGTGATATGGCTCCAGCTAATGATGTCAATTAATTTAATGTGTGCCTATTCTACAGGTCAATGTCCCTTCCTTCTATGGTCTGTAACTGTAGACTTTATCATTGAGATAGTATGATTTCATCATGTATGATTTGCTATGTTTCAGATATACTGACAGCCTATGACTGAACAAGGTAATACAATTTATTCTTTGACAAGACACTGGTATGTATGTGTTTGTGAGGAATGGTTGTACTCCTGAGCTGGACACTGTACATGCAACATAGCCCTCCTTCCACAAGTAGTTATTTTTTTTCATTGTATGGTTCACGTTCTTACATTTCTACATTGCTAAATGTGAAATTTAAGACTGCAGACAATGAGTTTGTGACTGGTAAATGTATTACAGCACTACGGTGAAAACAGACTTCTGGCAAAAAAGTAAGGGGTCAGTCATGGTGAATGAAATAGAGTAGAAGCCAAACCATTGGAAGTCCAAAGTCCAGAGTACTCCTCCCATTAGAAATGGGATGGGCTTCAGGATCACACCAGAGAGTGTATGTGTTGCACCCAAAGGAGTACAGTAAGGATGAGGTTTCTTGCTGCCAGTGGTGGGTGTCTTGTCATCCACACCTCCTGGATTCTGATATGGACGTCCCCACTTGTGAGAGGGATGCGTTCAACTGCTGCAGAGGCAGGGGTGTCTGAAGGAGGTTGGTCCTCTGGGGAAGTCTCCCATCTTGTGTCTACCGCAGATGTATTTGGGCTTGATGTAGTTGGGCCACAGGAAGGGGTAGATGTTGGGGGGAAACACCCTGCTCAGGATTTTATGGATATCCCTCAGCAGCCCTGTTAGGGTTCCCATGGTGGTGTTATGGGTCTCCATATATTGGTTCATGTCTTTCTTCAGCTGCTTGATTTCCCGGAGTTTGATTAGCACCTGGCCCATCACACCTAGGAATTCATGTAGATACCACCCCAGGACTTGGCTGATTGTATGCTGGTTGTAGCCTCACTCTGCTGGCCTACGGCAACCCTCCCGTGGACCCTACCCCCTTGAGCCTCTACCCTTGGCACAGGGTGCCCTCTCTAACTGGGTCTTGGACTTTCAGTGTCAGGATTGTTGGTTTGTACCTCAGGATTCAGGACTGGAGGGCACAAGGTCACTGTGCTAGGTACAAAGGTTGAGTGGCACATTGCTGTCTGTAATGTTGAACCATATGGGGTGCAAGATGTTGTTGTGGGCACAGTGAGACTCATTGTTGTCATCTGACTATGCTGCCCAAATGGGCCAGGACTGTCTTCCACCTCCACATGTCCAGGAGTGTCTTCATCACTGAACGCTTCCTCCAGAGGTGGGTTGGTGGTCTGGTCAGTGGACATTGTCTAGCCAGGTGCTGTGCCAGCTTGACCTTTTTGAGAAATAGAGTACACTGTTATTGTTTGAAGTGCAACATCTACATCCAAACGTTTTGTGTGACTGTAAGTAGAGACCTTGGACACTGTTAAGTGATAGGTTTGCTGACTGTGGTATGTTACCATGGTATTGACATTGTTGACATGACATGTGTGAAGCTTACAGTGACTATTGGTCTCAAGCAGCTCATTAGATGTGGTACTCAGTTGCATTTTAGAGGAGGGAATGAACTTGACATATTAGCATCAATTAAGCCAACACTGAGGAGAAGAGACATGTATTTGACCATTCCAATGCCTCATTGTCTGAGACACAAGCAGACACACAACTTTGTGGTTTATGTAGCTGTAGCCATCCATGTATTAACTACCACTATCAATCTGATGTAGCAGCTTAATGCCTTAGGAACATTCGATGTGCAAACTTGTTAAGGTGTCATTCCTGTCCTTAACAGTTTCATTTTGTGATACCAGGACAAGAGTCAGGTAGGTAGACAGACACATCTCTGAGTTGAGCATGATATGTGGACTACTCACTCCCAGGGTAAGTACATAATTTGAGAGATAACACACAGGTGTATTTGGACACGTCCATAAAGGTGTATTGCTTTGCTTTACAGAAAGAGGGTCCCCTAGTAGTTGTAGTCATGTCACTTACTGCGCCCCCACACTCCACAAATGCTGAACTTCCAGGCAGGGTACCTCATTTGAGAGATGACGCACAGTTGTATGTGGACAAGCGCAGGAAGGCCTGTTGGTTTGTGTTACAAAAAGAGGGCCTCCTTTTTGTCATGTCATGTGCTGACTGCCTCCACTACACAAATGCAAACTGTCAGGGGAGGGTGCATCATTTGGGAGCTGACACACAGGTGTATGTGGACAAGTGCAGGGAGGTATTTTGGTTTATGTTGCTGAAAGAGGCCTCCTGATAGTTATAGTTATGTCCCTCTATGTACTTCCCAACACTTGACAAGTGTTTAGTCTTATATATCTTTTGCCACACTGCAGTTAGGTTGGCCCATACATTTACATGCAGACACATACCATGGGTCCTGGGATGATCGTTTGATATTGAAACATCTAGAGACCCCATTCCAACATATGGCAAGTGATGGGAATTGATACATGTGATATTCTGTACGACAATGCACATTGACAAACTTACATCTCTGCAACTCTGGGTATTGCATGTTGGATAAGTAGATGAACAACACAGTAACAAAGGGTAAGATGTGAGCATGCAGGCCATTGAAGATTTGTCATAGTTTTGGTGTGGTCAATTACCAGCCCCCACACCCCTGGCTATTCCTGTCATGCCTTCAGGATGCAGTATGGCCAAGACCTTCTCCTCCCAGGGAAAGAGATGCAATGGGGCACCGGAAGGACCAACACAAGTCTTCAGGGACTCCATTTGTTGCCAAGAGGACAGAGAATGCACCTTCCCCTCAGGTCATTCCAACTCTTCCTAATGTGCTCCTTTGAGTGCAGGGTGGTGCCTACAGCATTCGCTCTGTCGACTTTCCTTTGCCACATTTCCATTTTCCTACTGAGAGGAGTATGCTGTACTTGAGCTCCAAGGAATTGTGGCTCTACTCTTATGATTTCATCCACCATGACTCTCAGATGATCTTCAGGAAAACTGGGATTTTTGGGACATGACATAGCTGTAAATTAAAGAGGGTGACAGGAAATTACTTAAAAAAGTGTTTTAGGGAATAAATGGACAGAAGTGGCTGAAAGGTGTTGAATGAGATGTTGAAAAAAGGGGTTCCTTATCTATCACAGATAAGTAAAATGGTGGGCCCTTGTCTCTTTCTGGCAGTGATGAGGCAAAGGATCATGATTTGGAAAGGGGTGTGTTTTATATTGTGATTTGCAGGTGTTTCCACAGAGCCAATGTATGTCAGCTGTGTTGTTTTTAATTCCATCCAATGGGCATTTGTCTGTTGCTTTGCTGAATGTGTACCGCAGAGGCTGACTGCCGTCAGCTGACCACCACATAGACTATGTTATTGTAATGGGCTCGGCAGTTCCATGTGGCCATGACTGCCAGGCCTGGAGGCCTCTACGCAGCTGGTTGGCAGCCACTTGATTTGGTGAACAGCGGTTCTGCCTGAATACATCATAATACAGCAATCTGGAGACTGCCAGAGAAGATGCCTTTTTTGGATCGCCACCTTGGTAGTCTGGCAGTCTGACCACCAAACTTGTATTCAGGCCTTTGGTCTTATCTGTGATCCTAGGGTAAACCAAGAGCAAAATTGACTGATTTTCTATACAAGGAGAATTCTAAAACAGGTTTTTGCACATCTGGAATTGACTCAAAGTCCAGGCAACTACTTCTGTCATCATTTCATACTGGCTAATTCACTGACTGTCAACTTAAAAAATTAGATGCAGCCAAAAAATTCAGAATACAATGGTAAGACAACTCCTTGAAATCACAATTCTGCTGTACTGGAGGTCCTTAACTGCCTCTCAGTCACTTGAAGAGGTACTTTTAGAATACTCTGCATCACGCAAAGCAATACATTATAAGGGCTGAATTTTCCTGCGAATTAAACTAAAGAAAAACGCTAAAAAGAGGAAATAGTCCAGAGAAGCACCACAAATTACAATAGCACAATAGGAGCAGACATTTAAAGTTCATCCTTCTTGGTTCAAGCAGCCAAATTATTGAATTCACTTCCAGCAAAAATAAGCGGCATTGAGAATCACTTTCATTAGGGAGGGTGATGAAGCCAGTCTCTCAAGCAATCCAGCATGGCAAGAACTGTCAGTGGTATAGTCCATAAAGCAGATGAGGCTAGTAAGTAAATCCCAAATAAAAACCTATAACTAAAAAGAGTTATTAGATCTTTATTTCATCGTATACAACAGCATGTTAATTGCATTTGAGTACACATTCCATGCTATATTACACCTTACAAGGTAACCAACCCATGACAGCACACTCCTGATGAAACCCAACTACTGTTGTTATAATGCAGCAATCTTACCAAATTGTTCAGTTTAGCAGCGGGAGTTCAAGCACCTTGTGACTCATGCAGCTATTCTTTGTTGCCAGCGGCGGCCCAGAGGGTTTTTTGCTGCTTGTGAGTCTCCGCATAGGTTTGACACATTTTCAGATGTGCAACTGTCAAAATGCCAACATGCTGGATAACAAACATAAGTGGAGCTAACACAGAATAGTACATTTTCTATGGATCAGCATAACAACCTCGGTACAAACAGCATTGACTGAAAATATCCATGACCATGTTCCTGCTTTGGGAGTAACCTGTACTCACTTTTAACCAACCTCCATGTATGAATAATACCAACTGCTAAAATTAGCATGAGAAACCAGTCTCTAAACTGGAATAATACGAATAGACCTTACCTTTATATGTGACTAACAACCATCATCGGTACAAAAGGGTAGCATCCTATTCATCCAGAATGGGCTTCCATAACAGTGTTCCTAACAGTGAGATTAACCTGTCTATACACATATCCAAACTCCATACAACCTTGACTGTCATTATACAAATCTTTAAACTGAAATCCCAAAGATAACTTTATCTCCATACAAGAATAATAACAGTAGCATGCTTGTCAGCCTGAAAAGCTATTCAGTACTTCACCAGGAGTAGTAAGCCAGGATGCCTTTCCTCATCAAACTAGAAAGTGACAGTTGTCAAGCCCCCTCTAAAATGACGTCACATCCACTACCTGGACTTCCGGTGCCCCTGAGAGCCTGCCCCAGAACTGATGTAGGTGTGGGGGTATCATGCGGGTTGTGACATCATGGGGTGACGTGTTAGTCATGTGCCAAGGTCCTAGCCCCCGTGTCTAGGTCTATGGGGTGTGTAAAAAGGTAGCCCTGCTGGTGTGCACTCTGTTTCTGAGCCTAAGAGAACAAGTCAGGACATGTCAGACATTCAGGACCAACTGGCTGCTTGGGTGCTGCCTCACAGGGTAGAGCATTTCGGCTTGTAAGGCCAAACCTTCACACTGAAGGCTAATACAAAAAGAGGGTCTGGGCAAATGTTGCAAAGGTCGTGACATATGGTTAGCGTTACGTGTAACCCCTCAACATATCAGAGCCATCAAGGAGATCATGTGACCACTATGGCCCTCATTACAACCCTGGCAATCGGTGATAAAGCGGCGGTAATACCGCCAACAGGCCGGCAGTAAAAAAAATGGAATTATGACCATGGTGGAAACAATCAACACAGACAGCCACTTTAACACTCCGACCACCATGGCGGTAGCAACAAGCACCGTGGCTGTAACCACCAACAGCCTGGAGGAAGACAATATATTGCCTACTCTATTATGAGAGGCCAATCCGGCACCTTTTCCGGGGCGGTACCAATGCCATCAAAAGCAAGGTGGAAACAGTACACAGAAGGGAAACAACTCACCTCTCGACACTCAAGGAAGAACCACAATGCCATGGAGCCCGAACTGCAGATCTTCCCCATGCTGGTATACCTTCTCCTACACCAGGAACACGAACGGCGGCGAAGACCACCACGGTGAGTACTGCACCTAGCACACAAGGGATGGAGGGAGGAAAAAGAAAGTGATACACACATGCAACACCCCTATCACCAACACATACACACAAACAGATGCAACAATAATATATATACACCCCGTAACCCTCAGGAATAACACAAGGACAAAGGAAATTGATTAAATTGAGTGTAATAGTACAATTTAGATAAAAACATCCTTAAAGCAATAAACAGTATCTTCAATATATACAAATGGATGGACAATGCCCGCTCCAAAATGTCCGTGGCCCAGGTGTCCATAACACATAGGCCAAGGACACACTTGACTCCTGCCTCAATATGGAGAGAACACTGCAGGGGCATCAGGTCGAAAACACACAGGCACCTCAAGGTGAAAGGAAATAGGGGGCACCTCAGCTGGAAGATAGTACAACACCACTGCTCCTGGAGGGGGCTACATGCCATCTGCGATGTCCTGTGGTGTGCAAGACCACAGTCTCTGAAGTGGATGGGTTGCCCACTGCCTGGCCCTGTGGAGTGCCAAGCCACAGTCTCTGAAGTGAGTGGGGTGCCCAATGCTTGGTCCTGGGGAGTGCAAAGCCACAGTCTATCAAGTGGATGCCTTCTTCCACTAGTTCTGGAGGGGGCTTTGTGCCCAGTGTGCTTCATCCTGGAAAGGATGGGGTGAGTGGATGCCTTTTTCCACTGGTTCTGGAGGGGGTATTGTGCCTAGTGTGCTTCATCCTGGTAAGGATGGGTGAGTGGATGCCTTCTTCCACTGGTTCTGGAGGGGGCTTTGTGCCCAGTGTGCTTCATCCTGGCAAGGATGGGGTGAGTGGAAGTCTTCTTCCACTGGTTCTGAAGGGGGTCTTGTGCCCAGTGTGCTTCATCCTGAATGGTGTAAGGTCACAGTCTCTCACTTAGGTGTCACACTTGCAGGTGTTGCAGGGGCTAGGATGCACTGCAGCCCATGTAGTCACAACTACACACTGCTCGCCGGTGGTGATGGCTGCTCAGTGGATGGCAGTTGCAATGCAGGTGGCGGTGCTGTCAGTGGAGGGGGAGGCTCCAGCCCTTCCACTGCAGCCTTGGACAGCTGCTACTGGGGCTGCTGCCAGTGGTGCTGATGGTGATGCGGGTGCGGTGCTTGCAGCGGTATAGGTTGCGGTGCCGGCCGCGGTGCAGGTGGGGGTGCTGCAATGGTGGGGGGAGGCTCCAGCACTTCCCCTGCAGCATCGGACGGCTGCCCACAGGGGCTGCTGCTGCTGCCAGTGGAGCTGGTGGCGGTGCTGGCTGCGGTTCAGGTGGTGGTGCATGCAGCAGTGCAGGTGGTGGTGCTGGCTTCGGTGCTGTCAGTGGTTGGGGGAAGGCTCCAGCCCTTCCCCTGCAGCCTCGGACGGCTGAAATGCCCTGACTGGTGTTATTTGCCCCCTCCCTGCCCTAGTGGTTTCTCCTTGCTTCTGCCAGCTGGTGCTCCCTTCCTGCCCTTGCTGGCTGGTGGTGCCTCCTTCCCGTTCCAGGCTAGTGTGCCCCTCTTGCCCTTGCTAGGTGGTGAGCTCCTTGCCCTTAGCAGGTGGTGCAGGCACACTGGCTGTTCTGATGGGTGCCTCCGTGGAGCCTCTTACACCTGCAGTAGCTGCAGAAACTACAGTGGCCGTGGACTGGGTGGTTGAGGTGCTGGGCTGGGTTCTGGCCACCCTGGCCCGAAGTGAAGGAAGGGGGGAGGAGCAAGGAATAGGTCAAGGGTGCCAAGGAAAAGCTTCTTAGGGACACTGGGGCGGGAAGAGGGTGAAGGTTTGGGAGTGGAAGAAGAGGGAGTGGTTGTAGGAGGTGCCTGTCTGCTGTGTTTTGGTGCTGGTGCATGGGCTGGATGCTGTTGTGAGGTGGATGGCTGTTGGGTGTCTGAGTGCTTGCGTTTGTGTACTTTGGGAGGAGGGGTCACAGACACAGTGGGAGAGGACACAGGGGACGTGTGCATGGATGTGGGGGTGGTGACTGCCAGTGAGGGTCGTGTTGTGATAGGTGTGCTGGTGATGGAGATAGTGGATGAGGATGTAGTGTATGCAGATGTGAGTTGAGACACTACTGGGAGGGAGGTGGACAATGAGGAGGGGAACACAGTGGAGGCAGTGGATGTTGTTGTGTCTGCATCTGGATGGTGCTTGTGTGAGTGCCTGTGGGATGTAGTGTGCTGCCTGTGTTTACCTGAGCCACTTCTGTGTGTTGATTTGGGTGTATGGAGGTCTGATGGTGTGCTTGGGATAGGCTGAGTTTGAGGGGATTGGGACTAGGTAGAGGAAGTTGGAGGGGGGATGCTGGAGACAGGGACAATGGCTGCCATCAGTGAGTTGGCCAGAACCTGGAATGCTCCCTGTTGGGCCACCACACCAGAGTGAATGCCCTCCAGGTATGCATTTGTTTGTTGCAAATGCCCTGCTAGACCCTGGATGGCATTCAGTATGGTTGACTGCCCAACAGAGAGGGATCTCAGGAGGTCAATAGCCTCCTCACTGAGGGCAGCATGGCTGACTGGAGTAGGGGCTGAGGCACCTGGGGCGAAGGAGATGCCCACCCTCCTGAGTGAGTGGGCATGGTAAACTCACTGAGGAGCTGCTGGGAGGGCGGTGCTGGTACGGGGTGACAGCTGTACCTGTAGTTGGGGTGGTCACAGAGGTGTCCGCCACCGCCAGGGAGCTTCCATTGGAGGAGGAGTCGCTGTCCGTACTGTCCCCTCCTGTCTCAGTCGTGGTGCTCTCCTCGCCCTCCCTCCCACTGGAGCCCTTACCGTTGGTGGATTCGGCCTCCAAGCCCATGTGGGATGCAGCTCTGTCACCGGTGCCTCTGCTCCTCCACCAGATGATGCTGATGCGCACAAGGACAGGGTGACAAAACAAAAAGGGGGGAAGAGACAGAGGATGCACTTTGTCAATGCCAGCAAAAACACTACAGTTGGTGTTCACAGGGAACACCCTAATGCACTAGGCCATGCACTACCAGTTACAATGCTAGTCACCAGGCCATGGGGTACAATGCCTAACGCCATTAACTGCACACCTGAAACCCATAGGACCCTGCCCAGTAGTAGATGCTCACTAACATTATTGGGTTTGGAGTGCATCTGAGCTTGCCCATCATGGAACCTACCCTGCCATGTTCGCCCTGGCCTAGGGGCACCCACAGCCCACATCCCCCACCCAGGTAACACCTTAATGCACGCAAAGTCATGATTCTGAATCTGTACTCACCCCCTTGAGGCTGCTGTGATGCCTTCAAGCGCCCATCCAACTCTGGATAGGCCACCTCCAGGATGCGGAACATCAGGGGGGTCAAGGTATGACGGCACTCCTTCCTCGTTGGGAGGCCAGCCCCAGCTGGGGCTCCGCCGTCTTCCTTGCCCAACAGCGCAGGTCCTCCCACCTTTTGTGGCAGTGGCTGTTCTGCCTGTCAACGAACCCCAGGGTCCGCACCTCCTTGGCGATGGCACGCCAAATACCCTTGTTCTGATGGGCGCTGACCTGCAGAAAAAGATACAGCAGAAAAGGTATTATTAATACCGTCCAAACTGTTATACTCATGGCCCAGCATATCCCTCCCATCCCCTTACGCACATACATTGACCACCACACATACAGCACTCTGTCCAGGACCCCTCAGCCCCCTCTACACGGGGCTTAAACACACAGCACTCCATACATTCATGCCCCACGCATCATGCTCACAGTGTACTCACCTGTTGGTCTGGAGGACCATAAAGTAAACGGTACTGGGGTAGAACCCAATCCACCAGTTTCTTCAACTACTCCGAAGTAAAGGCAGGGGCCCTTTCCCCAGACACTCGAGCTGTGGTTCTTCCAGACACAGGTCACAATAGCACTTGCAATGTAGGTCCTCTCCTATTGAAGATCAGGTAGCAAGTGAGTGAACAGATAGAAAATGGCAGTCACGTCCACGGTAGTGCGTACCGTCACCACCAGCGTACATCACCATTGGTTCCTGGAACTCGTAGTCCCCAATGATAACCTATGCAGTGTTGCACGGCAGTCATCGACCGCCTCCCGCAATGGCACACAATGCCAGCGGAATGACCTCATTTCCACTTGCCCCTCCTCACAGGTCAGGCAGCCGCAATTTCAGGGGGGCACAGGCCATGGCACCTAACTGCGTCACATCAGATATAGGCACATCAACGGACCTACACGTTCACATACTGTTTCTTTAAAAAAAGAAAAAAATATTAATCTGAGTATATATTTTAATATGACCATCTGCTCACCGTTTTTCCCCCTAGAGTTCAACCGCTGAGGATGAATAGGAGATGGAGACATACCCCTGTGTACAGACCCTTGGTGGACCTGGCAACAATGGAGGACAGACACATTATCCTAACCTACAGACTTGATAGGGCCACAATCCAAGAGCTGTGTGCCCAATTGGAGCCAGACCTGATTTCAGCTATCCGCTACACCACAGGTATCCCCCCTCTAGTGCATTCCTTTCAGTGCTCCATTTCTTGGCAAGTGGTTCCTTCCAAGAGACAGTGGCCATGACATAAGGGATATCACAGCCTATGTTCTCAAACGTGCTGACCAGAGTGTTGTCTGCCCTGATGAAACACATGTGCAGTTACATCGTATTCCCCCAGGTGGAGGATTTGACCACAGTGAAGGCTGACTTCTATGCAATGGGACATATCCCCAACATCAATGGTGCCATTGATGGTATACATATTGCCTTTGTCCCCCCCCCAGAGAAAGGAACAGGTGTTCAGAAATTGAAAGAGCTTTCACTCTCTGAATGTGCAAATGGTGTGTTTGGTGGACCAGTACATCTCCCATGTCAATGCAAAGTATCCTAGCTCTGTGCATCATGCCTTTATCTTGAGGAATAGCAGCATCCCATATGTGATGTCTCAAATCCAGAGGCACTGGGTGTGGCTAATAGGTGAGCCCATGGTCCCCACCCAGAGTATGTTGGTATATGGGTGTGGGGTTGGCCCTAAGGATGAGTGCCTGGCTAACAGGTTTCCCTGTGTGCAGGTGATTCTGGTTACCCCAACCTTTTATGGCTACTGACCCCAGTAAGGAATGCCAGGACAAGGACAGAGGAACATTACAATGAGGCATATGGGTGAACAAGGAGGATCATTGAGCGCACCGTTGGCCTCCTGAAGGCCAGATTCCGGTGCCCCCATCTGCCAGGTGGATCCCTGTACTACTCACCCAAGAAGGTGTGCCAGATCATTGTTGCATGTTGCATGTTGCACAACCTGGCCTTGAGACGTCAGGTGCCTTTTCTGCAGGAGGATGAGGCTGGAAATGGTCATGTGGCAGCGTTGGAGCCTGTGGACATTGACGAAGAGGAGGCAGAGGAAGAGGATGTTGACAGCGGAACTACTATAATTCAATAGTACTTCCAGTGACACACAGGTAAGACACTGTAACTTCACCTTCCATTGCAGTTTTGTATTGGACATTGTACATGACATACTGTTTTTTTTAATTCTATGGCCACTTACTGTACCCTTTGACATCTCTATTTTCAGATATCTGTGCCCCACTCTGGCTCCTGGTGTGTTTACTGCTGCCCAATACAGGTCATACCTATGTGTATGGCACTGTACATTTGAATTGCAATGTTTACAACTTGTTAAACTAATACATATTCAATCAGTTGACAGGCTCCATACTTGTATTAGTTCCAAGGGTGTTTATTTATGTGATAATAAGTTTAGTGGGTATTGCAATGGGCTGGGTTGATGGTGGAGGAATGTCCAGGATAAAGTTCCAGTCTATTGGTATCACAGGTGTGTTGTCCAAGGGGGCATAGTAAGTGGAGCAATGGCAGTTCAACGTGGACAGGGTGACAGAGTGGGACACAAGGGTGACATTCAGAGGAGTCTTATTTCCTGGCGTGGGTCTTGGCAATGTCCTCTGGCTTCTGCCTGGATCGCAGGGACCATTTGCGCGGTGGTTCTCCTTCTGCAGGGCGTGGGGTGCTGGTGGCCTGTAGGTCCTGTAGTGGGGCCTCCTGCCCACTAGCGTCAGCGGAGGTAGAGGGCTGGTCATCGGTGTGGCTAGTGTCAGGGACCCGTTGGTGTGCCACTGTCTCCCTCATGGTGTTGGCCATGTCTGCCAGCACCCCTGCAATGGTGACCAGGGTGGTGTGGATGTCTCTCGGATCCTCCCTGATCCCCAGGTACTGTACAATTCAGCTCCATCTTCCTAGCAATGGATGTGTGCTGCACCTGTGATCCGAATAGCTGTGGCTCTACCGGATGATTTCCTCCACCATGACCCTTAGCTCCTCCTCTGAGAACCTGGAGTGTTGTTGTGGTGCCATGGGTGTAGTGTGAGTGGAGTGTGTGTGGTGATGTGTTGGGGTGTGTCCTGGGAAGTACGTGGATGGTATATGGGTGATGGTGTTTTGTGGCTCTGATTCAGTGGGTGCTCCTCGCTTGTCTCTCCCTCAGTTGTCAATTTTTTTTTCGTAAAGTTTTGTGGGTAGTGTGGGTGTGTTTTATATTGGTGTGGGTGTAGAATGTGTATGTGTGTCAGGTGTGTGTAGTTTGAATTGTCCAATGTAGTGTTGTTTTGTTAGTGTGAGTGTAATTTGAGCGCAGTGGTCTGTCCAACCAATGGTTTACCGCGGTTGAAAGTCCACCGCAGTTATTTGTGGGTCATGATGCTGTGGATCTATTTCTGTTGGGGTAATGGTGTGGGTTTTGGTACCACCATTTTATCACTGACCTTTGGGCTGGCGGACTTGTGTGTGTGTCTGTATACTGGCAGATTGCTATGTGTGTGTCATAATACACGTACCGGTATACCGCCACGGTCGCAGTATGTTGGCAGCAGTCAGCATGGCGGTAAGCGGCACTCACCGCCAATATCATAATGAGGACCTATGTGTTTTAGAGGCGTACACCCTTTTTGAACCATTGAATACATTTAAGGAGCCAACTAGAGCCGTTTGTGAAACCGTGAACCATCGCTGAAATAGGTTGTCAGGGCATTATGAAGAGATGCAATCGTCTCACCAGAAAAGCTGCTTCCTCAGGGGCTCAGAACACTATCAATAGATATTATAGGACCCTATCACCTCTAGTGTTGGATGAGAATGCACAGCCGGCTGCCCCTAAAGATGGGGGTTCCAACGTTACCGGATTTCAAGAGGAACTTTGCCAGCGGCTTGAAAACCTCAGCCTCAAGGATTTGCTGCAACTGATATCCCCTATTAATGTTGACAGCAAAGGCAGCGAAGCCTCGAAAGATGAATTAAATAATGTAATCAACTTAACCGACACTGAAGATGATGAAGAAGGTATAGCACCACCAAATTTGCCGGTCTATGAAGATATGGGGTTTCAGGAGGACTCTGATCCAGAGGGAGTCGTCGTACAGCCGGAAAGTGTAAACTCCGAAGCCGCTGATACACCAATGGACCTATGCGACTCGCAAGATTTCAGAGCAGCTTCTGAGTGTAACGAAAATGCTGAGGTTAGTTGAAAAAAAATAAACTCTGTAGACAATTATCGTGTATACGCTGATATCATACTTTTAACTAATAGTTTGTCTTTTTCTTTCTATTTGAACCATAAAAAAAAACACAAAAGGAGATGCTCTAGAGGGGTCTATGCCTAAGGGTAACAACTTAAATTTTTACTGCTTATGCTGTTCCAGACAGTCTCAAAGTATGACAATCCAGAACACACAGCCACGTAAGAAATGTGTTTGCACCTATAATAGCACAGATTTTGAAAAGGAAACTCCAGGCGTACCCTTTGATGCCATATGGCCTGTGAAAGGTTTTGCGGCGACCGTTGTGAACACGTGTTGAATGTGAATATTATAACCTATGTTATGGGCATAAAATTAACAAGCCACAGCAGGAGGCTCACAAGTGTCTCTACATGTCGTACACAGCAAGAAAAATTCAGCACATATGTAGCCAGTTAGACCCTCACAAAGTATGTAAGCTGTTAAGGGTGCTGTACGGGTTGTCAGCTGTGAAGAAATATGTCCATGCTGATATGATTAAGGTCTTGGCAGCAGTGGTCAATGAGATCCGATACGTGGGCGAGCCCTGCTCAAAACTCAAATGTATGCAGGGACTGTGTACCGATTTTGGCAAATGATTGATAGAAAGGGTCATAGAAAGAGGAATGAGTGATATTTATTATAAAAATAGAAGAATGGGGTCTTTAGTCCCATGAAAATTGTTTTAAAAAATACAGAGGTCGAGGATAGTGGACCATAACTGTGTTATTTAACGGTACATACTTACTCACTTTTAGGATAAGAATCAGAGTGTCATGGTGCAAGATGTCTCTGAGTTACAACCTGGATACATGTGTATTGCCAGAATGGTATATGTGCTGCTTAAAGAAAGAATAGCTGAAATACACCCCGTAACTCTATAGCATCTGAACATTTCTGAACCGTCAGCTATGGGCCTGTGCGACATTCCTGAATGTATAACCAAATGGTGTGTCAAGGCATGGTTGCCTACAACAGATAAATACTGGAGCGTGTACAAGGGGTGTATGTGCGAATTAAAACTCTTGTCGACGACCGCGTTACACACAGCTTTGGAACTTCTGACCGATGATTATTTCACAAATAAGGAGTTTCTATTGTCAGGTCTAGAACTGTACGAGCTTATGAATGCTATCAGTATACTGAGTGTACAAAGGTATAGGAGAGGTGAGAGGGAAGTCATGTCTAGAGCTATCGAGTGTATATCTATAAAAATATCAAAACTGGTGACGCAGAGACCGAGTAGCTGCGGGGCTCCTAGTAAATGTATGTAGCATGTGTTATTCTATGTACACACAGTGAAAAGTCAACATGTTGTATGGCAATGCCACTCAAAAGACCAATACCTAAGAACTGTAAAGTTTGTTTTTCATTTCATGGCTTGTAACACCTGGTAACATGTCCAATGGCAGAGGGTTATAGAAGCTTTATTACAATACAAGTGGTGTCAGTAGCTTCGTGGGTACCGAAGCACTGTTTAGAAGGGTTCTAGTTGAAAATGAGCTGGTAAATAAAGCCAGGGAGAAGGCGTGGTTATCTGGGGGAAGAGATGTATTCACTCCATAAGCCCGCCCGGAAGCAGTTTTAGAGAAGACCTACAATCGTTAATGCTCAAGTAGATTATCAATTGCTGGCGGACATAATCAGTCTTCAGGATTTGGCAAAACACAACAGCGGTGCTTGATATATATTAGCGGTCATAGATGTCATATCTAAGTACGCCTACACAGAAGCCTTATTCGATAACAGTGGGAGCAGTGGGACCACCGCCTTTAAAGCCATCTTCAGGAAAGGCTGAACACGTCAAAAACTACGAACAGATGCTGGAAAAGAGTTTTTAAACAGAAAGTTTCAGAAATTACTAAAACAGCACAATGTTAAACATTTTGTAACGCACACTGAGTTAAAAGCTGCAGTTATAGAACGTTTTAACAGAACCTTAAAGTCTAAGATGTGGAGATATTTTATGGTCTAAAACACTTACCGATATTTGGATATTCTACAGGCTTTTATAGACGTTTATAACGCCACTTACCACAGAACCATCAAAACGGCACCCATAAATGTAACAACCGATAATTTGTTAAAGGTGTGGAGAACTATGTATGGGAATATGATTGCCGCAGGTGTAAATAAGCCAATTTTAAAAGAAGGTGACCATGTTAGGGTTTTAAAATTAAAAGGGTTCTCATGAAGGATTACCAACAGACTTTGAGTGACAAGATATTTATAGTGGAAAGTGTGGAGATTAAAGAGGATGTACATATTTACAGGCTAAAGGACTATGATAAGGAAAAGGTGTCAGGCGTCTTTTACAAGGAGGAGCTAGAGAAGGTACCTAATGATCCACACAGGGTGTATAGGGTTGAAAGATTCTGAAAAGGAAAGATAGCAGCGCTAATCATCCGGTTTTTGTCAAATGGCATGGGTGGCCCGAGGAATGTAACAGTTGGGTGTTGGCCAGTTCTGTGCAGGTTGTGTGAGTACAACGGTGTGTTGCTGTAGACGCCGAGATGGAGACATCTTCGTTTTTTATTACGTTGTCATCTAACGCCTCAAAGGATATGTTCCCTGACAACCACATTTCTAATTATACAGTCAAATTGGCTAAACCCATGGACATGAAAGGGGATTGAGAGGTTGCCCTAATTGAAGTCCACTACCCCCGAACATGGAATTCTTTTTCAGCGCTCAAGGCGATATTTAATATAAAGTGCGACCAGGACCCTTTGAGCATCCACACAGGCTTTCCTCAATGGTATTACCCAACTTTTGCATCAGTGGTCGACGTCATCAACAAATCTGTAGGCAACATTGAAACGTATGCGAACATTGATCTAGTTGTAGGTAATGTTAGACGGAAGGTGATTCTTAAAGCTCCAAGTCGCAATACAGTGTTTGACTGTTCAGGTAAATTAAGAAAAATTTAGGGGCAGTACAGCATAATAGAAGTCAAATAGAACCGGACCAGTCGTGCCCCGATAGTAACTTCGGTTTTTATACACTCTACAAGTATAGCGACATCGTAGAGTCCCAGAGGATAGGGGATAGTTATTCACTGTTGCTAAGATGGGTCCAGGAAATAAGGAACACATTTTTCAAAATTCCTCTAAATCACATGATAGCATGGATATCCCCTAATTCATATTGGTACAAATAATCACACATTTTAAACTCAGTGAACCTGATTCACAAAGGTAAACTCACACCAAAAGTCTAAGTTTAGACCACGTGTCTAGCGGCTCGATTCACAAAGGTAAACTTACACTTTTGGAGTAAGTTTAGACCAAAACTGTAAGTTTACGACTTTTTGGTATTCACAAAGGTAAGTTACGATTAGTATGTTTATGTATGCACTCAGGCCGGATGATCCACAGTTGGGCCGGATGATCCGCACTCAGGCAGAATCATCTGGACCACTAGGGGTAATCAGTGTAGTCATATGCACCTGCACATTATCAAACTCACTTGCAACCCAGATCTCAAAAACAGATAAAGGCAGCACACAAGCAAGGCTCTGGTTTCCTAAGAACTATACTGTGCCTGACTGTGCTGCATATCCTGAAGCCATGCTGCCCACTAGGAGGAAAATAAAAAACTATACAGAGGAAGAGACCAGCATGACCCTGAAATTTATTGGGAGGAACTACAAAACACTTCATGGTCTCCAATCCAACAGCAGCAATTTGTCACAAAAGGCAGCTTTATGGCAGCAGTAGGCTCTGGCAGTCACTGCATTGGGGGAGGACATCTGGACCATGAATGACATAAAGAAGAAGTGGTGGGAAGAGGAGAGTGAAGACTAAGTACACCAGGATAGATGTGACCAGGGCTCTCCCGAGTGTACAAACTGGAGCCTGCCTCTGACTCACCCCACTTGAGAGGGATATCCTCTCCACCAGAAACCCATAGCTGCTCCATGGGCTGCCTGTGACCGATGACCACACTGTGGTGCCAGGTAATTTCCAATGTAACTAACAAAGACACCAAGGGGCATATTTATACTCTGTTTGTGCCGATTGTGCGTCAAAAATATTGATGCACATTCGGCGCAAACCTTGCCCCATATTTAAACTATGACGGCAGACCCCGCGGACGTCAAACCTCTGTGTGCGTCATTTTTTGGATGCCGGAAAACCGCCTTGCGTTAATGACATGCAAGGTAGGAGTTCCCGTCCAAAAAATGACTTAAAGGCCTGTGCACCTTATTTATACTCCTGTTGTTGGTGAGGGGTGTACTGATACCAGCAGGCTTGCATTTTGGGAGAGTGGTAGTGGGAGGCAAGTTGGGTGTAGAGGAGGGGAAGCATAAACATCTAGTGGTTGAAAAGCAGAGATGGCTGTCCTCACAGTCCAAAATGAGCAATGTTGTCCTGTTGGGGGAGGTGTTTAAATAAATGTTACCCATATCTTGGTTTATAATTGTGTATATCAAACATGTACCTGTCAATGTACTGAGAAATTCGGATATGCTAAGCAGTCGTGCATGTTCTGGGAGACTCCTCTACAAATTATCATATACTACCGCAGACTGATGCATGTTGCTAATGAAGATGTAGGTGTGTCCAGAGGTAGCTATTGCAGGACACCCAAGTTATTTCTATCCTATAGCTTTCAGTGGCGTCCAATTAAATGTTTGCCTATAACTGTGAAACCTGGCTGATCTGGGGCAATGTATACCTTGTAGATCACTGGACCATATCTCTTTCATGTACATGTGAAATCATCATCATCATCCTTTGCTATCAGTAATGGATACATATGCTACCTTATAGCTGCTGCGAGGACTATATCAGTGATAAGGATGACACCATCCAGGGGTTTGGCAGATATTCTGGATACAGCAGTAAAACCCATGGCATCCATCCGTCAGGTAAGTGTGCCATAGGGTACGGTAACCTACTGATAACCTACCCTTGAACAGCAGCCATATCCTTTTGGAAGTAGATGAGCAGATATTGCCATTTTTGGATCTCTCCTGTAGTTGGTGTGCAAAATGTACCCTAAAAGATCAATGATGTTTATGTCAGGTGTGCATAATCACATTTAATATATGGAGAATAGTAACCATGGTGTCACCTCTCTCCAAAGATGCTGAATCACAGACCAGTTCTTCTGACACACTCAAGGGGCCTGGTCCAGAGGCTGACATCCAAGGCGATCTCAGTACCACACAGACCTGTGGTTGGAAATGGTGAGTTTGCTTAAGCCTTTCACATCTGCATTGAACACCTCAATGCCACAGTGGGAGCTATCACATGTAGGGGCACAGAAACCAGGTCACATGTGGATCATCCATTGAATTGAAGATATATTTACCTGTTTTGCACTGCATCATGTTGTAATTCACATACTTAGCATGTTGCAAACTCTGTCTCAAAGGTGGTGTTGACGGAGATCTGAGGGCGGATGACGGAGCAACTGCCAGTGATGGGCAATCCAACTGGCGAACCCACTCCTCTTCCAAGTTGCCTTGTCTGCAGCCAGAACAGCTCAGGAGGGGAGGAGGATGAAGTAGAGGAAGATAGAGATCAGGGGCTGCATCCAAGTAGCGTGATTGACCAATCTCCTGACCACTCCAGTTGGCCCATGCAGCTCACAAACAAAGACACATCTGTTGTGTTTGGCCTGGTGCCTAATTCTATAACCGAGAAGATCTTCCATTCCCCTCAAACCCCAACCCACAGCTCCCATCTTCACAGCCCTTACAACATCCAGGTCAGATATGTTGGTTCCCCTACACAATCCTACTCTGACAGTGTCTCCCCGGCATTCTCTCCAACATCTGAAAAACATGCCAGCAAACATGCAAGGAGATGCAGGTAGCATCTAGGCACAAATCTACTCCTCACAACTTCCCACTTGGCACCATCATTCCCCCTCGCTTGTGGTCCTGCTGCTTGTATCCGTGGCATCCCCGGTGAAGATGGCTGACAAATGTACACGTCGGAGACTGGGGGGAAGATTTTATCTAGCAACAGTCAGATGTGAGGCAGGATATTCGTAACATAGGGGCTACACAGTCTGATATGTCTGCCTCACTGCAGGACATGCGCCATCTCCCACAGTTAATACACAGAATGACCCAGGTGTTGGAGACAATGGATAGATCCTGGCAAGACATGGGGAAGAGGCTGAATGACATTATAGCTATACAGAGGGCAGGGAGTGCAAGACACCGTGCATTGGCTATGAAGATGATGGAGGGGTTACTTAAAATGATACCAAATCCTTCACAGCCAATGCATGGAGTGGAGCCAACACATCTACCTGCCCCATCCCACACCCAACCCCAGGTTAGGCAAACTGCACTGGGCCCCCTCAAATCCTCGATGGGAACACTTACCTTGCACATGCTCTCCATTGCACTGTCACATACTCTCCCTATACAGGCTCCAAGACGCCCTGTCCATGCAGACCCTCACACTGGATAGGCTCAGTCATCTGCTGTCCAGGAAGACCCTCAAACTGGACAGGCTCAGACACCCACTGTTCAGGCAGACCCCCACCCTGTACAGGCTCAGACACCTGCTGCCCAGGCAGACGCCCACTCTGGACAGGCTCAGACACCCCCTGTCCAGTCAGATCCCCACATTGTACTGGCTCAGACACCCCCTATCCAGGCAGACCCCCACACTGTACTGGCTCAGACACACCCTGTCCAGGCAGAGCCCAACACTGGACAGGCTCTGACACAACCATCTAGGCAGACCCCCACACAGGACAGGCTCAGACACCCACTGTCCTGGCAGACCCCCATATTGGACGTGCCCAGACACCCCCTGTCCAGGAAGACCACCACACTGGACCGGCACCACACCTACCTGCAACTAAGTACTCAAGGAAATGCACAACATTGCAAATGTACTAACCACCAAAACTGAGAAGGTGCAGTTGAGATCCCCCATGAGCACTGTAACATATGTGTGTATAGCACTATGTAAATACATGATATTTTGCACACTGAAATTCATTTAGTTGATGATGTTCCAAGGCTTAATGTGGTTATAGGTCATGTATGTGTCCACAACATGGGTAAGGTATGTTCATTACTAGGACCATCTGTACAGTCATGTCATGAGGAAAGACATAGCTAACAAACTCCAGATGTACAATTCCATACTACGGTTCCAGCACAGACAGTGAACTGCATGACACACTTTCTCCTTGTTTTGTGGATCAATGTAATGTAAAAAAATAACCACCCATTGGGAAGGGAGAAACTAAATAGAATAGGGGCAGGGGACATGCCGAGGGCTGGGCATAATATTTTTTTTAAAAAACACTTCAGGAAGTGCCATAAAAACAGTCAATTTACATGGTGGAAAAAGAAAAGTCCTGTCCAAATCAAATGGTCAGTCAACTGTCATTCTGGCTATCCTTTTTTTCTATGACAATGAGATCCTCTGCAATTGTGGCCTCTTCCTAGCTGGCCTTTGGAGGACCTGACACCCCACTGGACTGAGAAACTCAGAGGTACAAGTGGTAGGGGAGCAAACAGAGTTGGAGGAATGACAGAGAGACACATGGCCAGTGGTGTAGGAGGGATGCTGAGACAGGGCAGAAATCATGGGTGCACCCACGGAAGTGAGGGTGGCATTGATGGAATCCAGATGTCTAAATCATGGCAAGGTACATGAGTACCTGAAGCAAATGCTGACTTTGTCCACCTTTCATCTCACTGACCAATTTCAGGTGACTTCGATTCCCAATAGAATGTGTACTATCACTGATATGCCCAGACATAACTCACACAATGACATCTGTCACAATTGTGGATGGTATATCCACCTGTAGTGACAAAGCCTAACCTTAAGCAAGAATGGCCATAAAAGCTGTATGTGTGAATTATTGGACAAAAGTTAAAGTTACCCAAAGAAATTAGGTAAGGGTTTCCTGTCCTCACTATCTAGTCTTCTTCTACAAGTGGAGATGGAACACAATCTGGGTGGAGATGTCTAACCCAAAGCCATGGGACTGATTCATAAAGGTAAACTTAGACCAAAAGTCTAAACTTCCAAAAATAGACTTTTTGCACTAAGTTTACCTTTGTGAATTGGCCCTCATGTGTCAACTATCACCCTGCCAAGCGTAGACTTGATAGCATCAAAATATTACATATTATCTGCTGTGTAGCATGGTCTGATTCTACATAAATGCTTGAATGGGTGTACAAGTGAAAACCAAACATGGCCTATGACCTTTGCTAAACTGTGAGTATATTCACTGGAGGATGCCTGAAACTATCTGGCAATCTGCTTGCAATGTGCCACATTTGGCAGTTCAAGAATGCCTGTTGGTGCTGCACACCAGTTGTCACCTGTGCAAAGTTGGCTCAGCTGGGTAGCTGCTACATAAGACATACGAGCCACTGTTGTAAGGACATGTGCATTTGTTCAACCTTGGAAATTCAGGAATCATTTTGTGTGAGACATATATTCCAAAGTCAGACATTTCTCTGAGATACAAGAAATGATATTTTACACTGAAGATGCACACAACCAAGGAATGTATGTTATAGCATCTGACACAAGAAATGTGACAACTTGACCTCCCACTGGACAGTGTCTGGCCCATCCTTTTGGTATTGCACCCAGCAGTAATAAGCCCCTTGCTTCACCAGTCATGGTGTAGCCATTGCATTTTTTCGCATAAATTCATGAATGATGACTCTTTCCAGCACACTACAAGTCCCAGAATGCACTTTGGTCAGTGCTTCCAATGTGATCCCATGGAACATTGGCCTTATGACTGCTGCTGCAATTGCTGTGATTTTGTGAAAAGAGACATGAGAGGCACAGAAAGAGCATGCATGTCACAGCATCTACACAAGAAATGTGACCAATTGATCGCACACTGGACAGTGTCTGGACCATTCTTTTGGCATTGCACCCAGCCGTGATATGGCCCTTTCTTCACCAGTCATGGTGGAGGCATTGCAGTTCTTCACATAAATGAATGAGTGATGTCTATTTCCCCTGTAGAGTCCAGCATAGTACAAGTCCCAGAATGCAGGTTTGTCAGTGCTTTCAGTGTGATCCCATGAGGCATTGACCTTATGACTGCTGCAACAAATGCCCAGCTTCTATACGTGGTGACATGTGATACATGTTTGTAAAGCTCTGTTACCTTTCACACCATGGTACCAGACACAGCATGCAGTCAATGCACTCACCAGATTTCAGCTGCTCCAAATCCTCCAGCTGAGCATGGAGGATTTGCCAGGCTGTACTCGGGAGGCTCCTGTTCAGTGACGTGAGGTAGGGGGCTGGTGCATGTGGGGCTGGGAGGACTGCCCCAACAGTTCTTGGGCCCTCAGACTGGCCCAATGTTTCATGTCCTCCCAGCACTGGCGGCAAGTCCTGGCCCGCCAGTGGTATATGCCCACTGCACTGCAGTGCTGCATATTCTGCTCTCAGATCCTGGTGCATGCTGCATTGCTCAGCTGCTCCCCGGGCCCACATAAAGCCGAAGCTTGTTGTCCAGCACCCCAGCTAAGATGTCCATTTCCCTTTCACTGAAGGGGGTGCCCTCTCCTCAACTCCCTCAGCCATGGTGGGAGCAGTAAGGGTGGACTAAGCAGCAGGATTGGGGAGGATCCTGTCTGTAGCAGAGGGTGAATCAGTATGACAAGAAAATGGACACCTGCAACTTCCTGTCAGTGACTCAAGCCCTGCATTTCCTCTGTGTCACTTCGTGTTGATTTTCATTGGGTTCCAGCCTGTCGCTGGATTCTACAACTCGAGTGAGGATCATCTGCACCCAAAGCGTACACTCCATTTGTGGAGTGTAGAACTGTAATCAGAACGGAAATCCCCCCCAAAAATATAAAAGTGAAAATCAAACGTGACATATGCAAATGTATAGGAAGGGCAGGAATACTGAGGGAAGAATGGAATGTTTTGTGGATACACTTTACACTACAGGGATTCCCAGCACAGTTTTGCACTTTGCATTGCATTATGGTACATGTGGTCAACATATCGTATTCACATTCTGGAAAACTGTGCTCTATCACAATCCAGCCTCAGGTTGTGATGTCAATCCCTGGACACATAGTACCAAGTGCACCAAGAACCAGAGGTCCATTGTAAGACTGGGAAGCCATTGCAGTACTGAATAGTTTGTCACACTAGCCCAAATACAGAGACAGTAACTACAAGTGTGTGGATCATGCAGGATTGCCAATTTGCAACTGGTTGCACATATTGGCATCCCAGTTCTGCAACAAAACTGTGTAATGAGACTTGCTCCCTCTCCTCCAAGGCCTAATACCCATCTGGCCATTCAGGACATGCCCACGACCTACACAGAACTGGCAGTGGCCCCTCAATCATTGCACATGGGTTACGATCACTACACCGTAATATCTAATGGCAGGAAATTCTCCCTTGGTTACAGGGACACACCCTCTGATGTTGCACCTTCAACTCAATGGGCAATGCCCTTTGTGAAGCACAGACCTCTTGTGAAAAAATCTATGGAGGTCTCACACATGCTGAGCTTTGATCTCCAGAGCCAATGATGCATTAAGTGACGTTTGACATGCTAGTCCATGACGTGCACATGAAATCATGCACAGATAATCGTATGACTCCTGGGGACAGCTGTTGTATACAGACATCGTGTATGAGTCGGAAAGTAGTCTCAGGATGACATATGTGGACAGAGCATTAAATGTCTACTAATCATCATTAACAACAGACTGCAAACTACATGAAGGCCATGACGCAACATGTTGCTCAGGTCAAAAAAGTGTCAACTGGCTCGTCAAACACTTGTGCACCCTGCCCTTTGGTTGTGCAATGGCCCTTTTGCCTGGATTTAGACCTAGTTGAGGGTCCAGAAGTATGTGTAAGTCATGATTTGTTGCTATGCTGTGCAAAACACAACAGACTACTATAATCTTGCACACACCTGAGGGGAGTACAGCAGCCCCCCCCGGTAGGATCAAGACATCTGAATCTTGACTTCAGGAGCCTAAAACTGCATTCAATGTTGGCTTGTGTATGTCTGTATGCCATATTGTACCTCTGCTGAGGTGCAGCGGTTGCTCATCTGTAAGGTGTGAAGAGAGGAGGGGAAAGTGCATGTTCAGAATCACCTAAGAAAGGAAAATGAGTGATATCTGAAAAATGTCCCTCATGCACCTGTATAGTACAAGCTGTATGAAGTGGTACATACTGTGTCCATTGGGGGCATGAATGTGGGATGAGGATCACCTCTGTTTGATGTTTGTGCACATGTACAGACACAGGTATACATCTCATACTTGTGTGATGCTTTGCACTTGCCCAGTAGCCACATGTTGCCAAATTATTCCACTGCCATCAGCCGGGCAAGATGTGACCTGTGGAATACATCGCTGTCAGGGGTACTGCCTGGGAATACTGCATGCACATCAATTAAGCCTCCACTGGCATCACAGACACCCTGCATGTTGATGAAGTGCCAGCGGTGCCTGTTGCAGAAGATGTGTGCCTTGTGGCGAGGTGGGTGTAGAGGCACATGAGTGCAATCAATTGCACCCAGTAAATGTGGGAAGCGGGAAATGAGGTAGAAATCCCAAGCTACCCTTTCCCTTCTGGCCATTGCATGGTGCATTTGCATGTGGCGATGGGCTCTCCTATTGATGCAGCTCTGTACCTGATGCCCCCATTGGGACTGGGTTACCTGGCAGATGCACACAAGGTCACCTGTGACCCTCTGGAATGACCCGGTAGCAAAGAAACTACCAGGATCTTGACGTAGGCTGGGATGTCGTGGGGGCAGCAGGTCAAAGACAAGATACTGCTCCCACTGATAAACCAGCTCCAACATCAGGGGAAAATGGCATCTGGCCAGGACATCTTGGCTGGACATCCCAATTTCTTTTTTTTAACACAAACTTTATTGCCATCTGATGAGACTTCCATTACCATTGTATTAGACATGCATGTTGGTGTACATATCAGTAGGAGGAAAATGTAGTCCTGATTATCAGACAGTTAAGAGGGTCAGACCAACATCAGCACAATCCAACATTGCCACAATATATAAAGCCAACCGGCACCCATCCACCCTCCCAGCTAGCTTCTGCCAACTGATTTGGTAACCAAACAAATGTGGATAGTAAGTCCTATTTGATCCGTGGACAGATAAGCAAAGTGGAGGCCTGTGTGCGTATTCAAGTTGAGGACTATATGAGGCTTTCTACTTCGTAACAACTTGCTGGTATGGGGGGGAATAGGGGGTGTGGAGATGTAAACTACCTGAATCTATTAATATAAAGATCTGAGAACCTAAGCCTTCCACTTTCACAGAGTGCTTCACTAATAGCACAGCAAATTTTAGTATTCTGACCCCTCAGTCTCACTCTGTTCTAAATGTCAGTCACAATGTATCCCATTCAAATAATGTTGGTTTCTGTCGTAGCTCTCTGTATTCTTCGTGTCAGAGTGCTAAACTCTCAGCTTGGCCCCAGCACTGTACTTTCTCTCTCCAGAAGATAATGGATGGTGCGTGGGGTGATTTCCAATGCCTCCTTAGCTCCTGTTTCGCTAACAGTGCAGCAAGGTCCACAAAGTGTGAAGTCACTTTAGCGCCTCATGGTCTAGGGTATATACTTAATAGAAAATGATCGGTCGTTAGCTACATAGTGACACCTGTGATATCTATTAATGATGCTCCTACCACTGACCAGTACAGTGAGGGGGAAGGGCATGCCCAGATCAAATGAAGAAGGTCAGCATCTGGAGTGTGACCAAGGACAGTAAAGCTGATGCTGTGGGGTATATTGTGTTAAGTATGTATGGTGTGAGATATACACGATGAGAGGAAAAATTGCATCAGTTTGAATCTAGAATTGTGGGAAACATTTTTTAGCGTATTAAAGTAGGAAGGTCCATTCCTTAGGTGTGATGTCTCTTGCAATATCACCTGTCCATTTTGTTTTAAGCTAATCAAACGATGTGTTGGGATGTGCACGGAGTCCCCAATACAGCTGTTGGACAAGATGCCTACCGTGTCCCATCGTATGCAGAGCCTGAAGGAAATCATGTGTTAATGGTTCAGAGCCGTCCGGAGCAAAGGATCTGCGTACATGGGCTAATATTTAAACATTGGTCAGGAAAAGAGTCTCAGTCAGTCCATGAGTCTGCACAAAGTCATGCTGCATTAACATGCTATCTTCAAACAGGTCTCCCAATTAACAGATTCCTTGTTGTTCCCAGACACAGAGCATGGCAGCAGTAATAGTCCCTGAGGGGTTGGGAAGCCCGCAAAGTGGCACATTCGGTGTGTATAGGCTGTGATGAGGCTGTGTATCACATCACTAGCGTCCAGTATGCTAAAGCAATATGCAACTGTAAGGTAGCACCTGTAGGTAGCTTATGGGGGCTTGAGCACAGTGATCAATGTCAGAAGCCTCTCCTCAACATTGTGGCCATGCAATTTATTTCTCCCAGATTATGGTGGGCCAGCCAGTAGGATAACCATTGTAGTTGGCTGACCATGCAATAGGCTTTAGAATGGGTCCCCCAGACCTCCCATGTCGGGAGGCAACTGTAGTTTTGCTAGACTGACTCGGCAACGAACCTTGCCCACATCAGATCAATCAGCAAGGAGTTTTGTATCTGAAATACACAAGTCGGCACCATAAATGGAAGATTAACAAAATAACATAGATCACGGGTGACATTACCATTTTTGCCAATGCTACCCTACCTGACACAGAAAGGGGCAGAGTGGTGCAAAAATCTATTTGAGACCAGAGTGATGTAATCCCCCACATAAAAACCTGGATACTGAGACAGCGAAAAGGACACAGGTGCTGTTGCAATGGTCATGGATATGAATCAGATCAATAGCTCTGGGTTAGTGTCCCCAAAGGAATATTCATAGGATTTATCTGGATTAATTTGAAGCCCAGAGAGAATTGCAAATTGAGATAATATTTGTGCTGCTCTCCCTGTATCCTGCCTCAAATGCCTATTATATCATATCCTCTGCATTTAACAAACAAGAGTGAGTGGTGGGACCAAGGACAATTCCCCATACCTCTGCACTATGGTGACAGTGGTGTGTGAGGGGCTCCAAAGCTAATACAATTAAAAGGGGATAGGGGACAGCCTTGTCTAGTTCCACAATATATTCAGTAGGATGCGGAGATGTGTGCACCAGTCTTAGCTCTAGCAGTAGGATTCGAATAAAGGAGCTTCACCCACTGGACAAAATCTGATTCCTTAGGCTTCCAAAGTTGCTAACATATAGGGGGTCATTACAACCCTGGCGGATGGCGGAGAACCGGCGGTAATACCGCCAACAGGCTGGTGGTCTTACCTTGGTGTATTATGACCATGGCGGTTACCGCCATGGTCAACCGCCGGTTCTCCGTCCCTCCCGCCAGGGCGGAGATGACCGCCGGGCTGGAGACCTGGGTCTCCAGCCCGGCGGCTGTCAGTATACCGCCGGCGGTATTTGGACCCGGCTTACCGCTGTGGATTTCCAGCGGTTTCAACCACCATGAAATCCATGGCAGTAAGCACTATCAGTGCCAGGGAATTCCTTCCCTGGCACTGATAGGGGTCTCCACCACCCCCCACCCCCACCCCGACTCCCTCCCCTACACCCCCCACCACCCCTGCCACCCCCCCAAAGGTGGCAGGGCCGCCCTCCCCACCTGACCCCCAACATAACATTACTCACACACACCAGACACGCATGCAGGCACCACCAACACACACACACGCACACACCCCAACATACATGCCAACATCCACACACACAGTCAGACACGCACACCCACATTCAAACATACACGCACACATCCATACAGACATACCCACAGCCATACATGCACTCATTCCCATACACACAACACCCCCGCAAGCATACACACACTCACACACCCCCTCTACATACACACCAGCACAACCCCATGCACGCACACAACACACAACACCCCCCTCCCCTAACGGACGATCGACTTACCTGGTCCGTCGATCCTCTGGGAGGGGACGGGAGACATGGGGGAAGCTCCGCCGACACCACACCGCCAACAGAACACCACCACGGCGAATCACAGGACGTGATTCGCTGGGCGGTGTTCTGTTGCTGTGGCGGTGGAGGTGGAGCAACCTCCACTTCCCCGCCACCCGCAAGTATGGCTGTTTGCGGCTCTCCGTCGGAATAACGACGGAGAGCAGCCAACAGTCATAATACGCTGAGCGGCAAACCTCCTGCACAGGCAGTCTTCCGCACGGCGGTCCCTCGGCGGTCTGGCAAAAAGACCGCTGAGGTCGTAATGACCCCCATCATCTCAGCTGATATTGTCAAATGCTTGCCACATATGTAAGGAGATGCAGTCGGCATGAGGATAATGGTGCTTCATCTCATCCATCAGCTGGAATAGCCGACGAATGTTCATCGACATGACAGGGCGAGGAACAAAGCCACTTGGTTTCTGTGCAGGAGCCTCAGAAGGAGTGGAAGGAGGCGGCATGCCAGTATCTTACTGAGGAGCCTATGCTCTGTATTTAAATAGTCAGGGGTCCATATGAGGACATCTCTACAGGGGGCCTATTAGGTTTAAGGAGAGAGATCACTACTTCTTCCCAAATTGTAGTGGGAAGTATTCCCTATTCCAACAACCTATGATATAGGGGGTTATTACAACTTTGGAGGAGGTGTTAATCCGTCCCAAAAGTGACGGTAAAGTGACAGATATACCACCAGCCGTATTACGAGTTCCATAGGATTTAATGGTCTCGTAATACGGCTGGTCGTAAATCCGTCACTTTACCGTCACTTTTGGGACGGATTAACACCTCCTCCAAAGTTGTAATAACCCCCATAGTTTTTAAAGATGGTGGAGCAGTTGATTTGCATATATGGAGTAAAACTCCACTGGCAGTCCATCAAAACCAGGGGTTTTATTACATGGCAGCTCCTTAAGCGCTTCCTGGATCTCTGTTGTCACAATGGGGGGTCTCAGCGCTGCCCTCTCTGCAACTTTTACTTGACGGAATGTGTGACGTGCAGAAATGAGCGTATGGTGCAAGTTCAACATGAGGATGCGCTGCGTATAGGTCAGCATAATATTGACGGAAGGCATCATTAATGCCTATTTGTGTATCCACTATGCCTGAGTGCAGGGAGTGTATTATGAGTATAAGTGGTGGTGATTGCTGTGGCCTAATTAATTTGGCAAGGAGGGTGCAAGGCTTGTCTACTTCAGTACGCACCTTTTGGTGTAAGACCTATAGGGGGTCATTACAACATCGGCGGTAAAAGCCACTTACCGCCGTGCAGAAGACCGCCAATACACCGCCACGGCTATGGAATTCCGCAACAGCTATTATGACCCACATCTCGGAATGCGCCAAAATTCAGACACCCACACAACTCCGCCACACCAAAGGTCAGTGATAAACTGGCGAAAACAAATCCTCCACCGTCACGCCAACAGAAACACGCCCATGCTATTACGACACACGAATCCACGTGGTGGTCTTTCAACCGCGGTATTCCATTGGCGGTATACACCGCCGCGCTCAAAATACACAACATCTCCAAAACACCGCCACATTGGACAATTCAAAATACACACACCTGATACACATACAAACAACACTCCCACACACCCAACCCAATATAAAACACACACCCACATCACCCACAAACCCCTACGACCAAAAAATAGAGACGAAGGTGACAGAGAGAGCACAGCAAGAGACAACCCCACCACACAGCGGCACACAACACCATCACCCACACAACATCCACGCACAAAACACCACACACCACTACACATCACCACACTCATCACCGCATACACCACCCCACACATCACCTACACCACCCCAAGGCACGCCAAAGACACCCCAGGTTTTCCGAGGAAGAGCTCAGGGTTATGGTGGAGGAAATCGTACGGGTAGAGCCACAGATATTTGGATCACAGGTGCAGCACACCTCTATAGCTAGGAAGATGGAGCTATGGCGAAGAATCGTCGACAGGGTCAGCGCAGTGGGACAGCACCCAAGAAATCGGGAGGACATCAGGAAGAGGTGGAACGACCTACGGGGGAAGGTGCGTTCCTTGGTCTCCAGTCACAACATCGCAATTCAGCGGACTGGCGGCGGACCCCCACCTCCTCCCCCACAACTAACAACATGGGAGGAGCAGGTCTTGACCATTATGCATCCAGAGGGCCTCGGAGGAGTCGGTGGAGGAATGGACACTGGTAAGTCTAATCTTAACTATCATATCCCCCACCCTAACTGCATGCTATCACACACCCCCTCCCCTATCACACCAACTCCTCACTAATGTACTAATAACACAAACCACACATCCCAACACCAAGCCCTGCATGACACAACAAAGCATGGACACCCATCACTAAAGCATGCCCACTGCTCATACCCATAACAACCCCTAACCATCATCACACAAGCCCCCACACAGGAAAGCTAGCACTGGGGTACACGCTCACCCACCCATTGCACACCATGACACACACACATGCAATAATCATGCTTTTATACCCCTGCAGGACCACTACCTAACGTCACCAGACAGGAGAGTCCAGACATCTCTACCCCACCCACAGAAGAGGCCCACAGTGATGACAGTAGCTCTGGCCAACTGGATCAACATGACCAGCCCGGACCATCGTGGGCCTCGGGACAGTCGGTTCCCCTCGCACAGGCACAGCCCAACACTGACCTTCCACCCTCTGCTAACACCAGCACAGCACCCACCCAGCGGGCCCATACCTCCGTTCCCAGGACACGTCAATCAGCTGTGTGTCCACCACTACAGGGAACCCAGGATAACCCACCACCCCAACAACAACAAGGACTTGGGGGCAGTGGCAGTGGGCACACGGTCCAGGGGATGGAGGCACAGGAACACAGGGGAACTGGGAGGGCTGCTGTAAGACAGGGGGCGGACAGGCCAAGGGAACCCACTCTCCACGAGGCCCTCTCCTCCATCATGGGAGTATACCACCACTCCCAGGAGACGATGGCAACGGTCCTGGCCAAGTTTCAGGAGACCCAGCGCATGCAGGACAAACTGTATTTGGGGTTCAGGGAGGAGCTCAGAACCATCAGCTCCTCCCTGGGGACCATAGTAGGGGTGCTGAAGGATATACAGAAGACCATGAGGGACACCGTGGCACTCCAAGGGGCCCCTGACACTAGCCTTGACGATGAACTTCCCACCACCTCCTCTGGTGCTAGTGGACAGGACGCCCCGCCACAGGACCACCACACGAGCACCCCACCCCCTGCAGACGGAGAACCACCCAGCAAGCGATCCCTGAGATCCAGGAATAGGACAGAGCAAGATGGCAAGACCCCCGCCAGGAAATGAGACCACCCTGATTGTCATTCCACTGTCCCACTTTGTGACCCTGTCCAGATTGGAACTGTTCCAGCTCCACTTCCTATGCCCATATGGGCAGTGCACCTGTGAGACTAATAGACTGGACTCTGCCATGGACATTCCTCCACCATCACCCATAACCATTTATCCACCACCTCCAATAATTAGCACTTCAAAAAACACCCTTGAACCACAAAACAATCTGGAGTCAGTCTGTGATTTATAAAATGTGTATTAGCTATGACACTGACAAAATCAGTTAGAAAATGTAATGTCAACATACCTATGTCACACATCACAAGCCCATGAAGGATGCAAGCAGATGACACACGTTGGTAACCACACCTGTGAAACCGTAATGGAAATGTACCACTCAGTTAGCATATACTGCTTCATATTGACAGACAGGATAGAGGTAGAAGTGTGAAAGTAAATGTAATAGTAAAAAAATGTGTTCTCACCTGTGTGTCACTGGAAATATTGCTGTATGACACAGTCCCTGTTATCAATGTCTTCTTCCTCTGCTTCCTCCTCATCACTGTCCACAGGCTCCACAGCTGCCACAACACCGTCATCTGGACCCTCCTTCTGCAGAAAAGGCACCTGGCGTCGCAAAGCAAGATTGTGAAGCATAGAGCAGGCGATGATGATCTGGCACACCTTCTTTGGTGAGTAGAATAGGGAACCACCTGTCATATGGAGGCACCTGAACCTGGCCTTCAGGAGGCCAAAGGTGCGTTCGATCACCCTCCTAGTCCGCCCATGGGCCTCATTGTATCGTTCCTCTGCCCTGGTCCTGGGATTCCTCACTGGGGTCAATAGCCATGACAGGTTGGGGTAACCAGAGTCCCCTAATAGCCAATCACGGTGCCTCTGGAGTTGACCCATCACATACGGGATGCTGCTATTCCGCAGGATGTAGGCGTCATGCACTGAGCCAGGGAACATAGCATTTACCTGCAAGATGTACTGGTCTGCCAAACATACCATCTGTACATTCATGGAATGATAACTCTTCCGGTTCCTATACACCTGTTCACGCCTGTGGGGGGGGACCAAAGCCACATGGGTCCCATCATTGGCACCTATGATGTTAGGGATATGTCCCAGGGCATAGAAGTCACCATTAACTGTAGCCAAATCCTCCACCTGAGGGAAAACGATGTAGCTCCTCACGTTTTTCAGCAGGGCAGACAACACTCTGGACAACACGTTGGAAAACATAGGCTGGGACATCCCTGATGCCATGGCCACTGTTGTTTGAAATGACCCACTTGCAAGGAAATGGAGTACTGACAGCACCTGCACTTGAGGGGGGATTCCTGTGGGATGGCTGATTGGTGATATCAGATCTCGCTCCAACTGGGAACACAGTTCCTGGATTGTGGCACGGTCAAACCTGTAGGTGATGATTAAATGTCGCTCCTCCATTGTGAACAGGTCCATCAGCGGTCGGTACACCAGAGGATTCCGCCATCTCCTCACATGTCCCAGCTGACGGTGCCTAGGAAGGACAACAGCGACCACAGAGTCAAGCAACTCAGAGGTATGTACCCACAGCTACACAGTACACGAAACATAATCCAAAAAGTTGTCTGTAAGTGTGTTGAGTCCAGGCCAAGGTATGTGTGACGCAGTTGTAAATGAAGCCATGTGGGTCCCTGAAATGGCTGCTGCCTGACCTCTAAACTGGGACAATGGGATGTGAGGTAACTGCGCTGGCGTTGTACACCGTCGCGGTAGGCGGTTGAAGACCGCAGCGCAATGCTGCATTGGTTAACATTGGACCCTATGGGTTCCAGGAGCCAATGACGAACTGCGCCGGTGGTGATGATACGCACCACCGCGGACGTCACCGCCATTTTCGATCTGTTCATTCACTCGATACCTGATCTTCGACAGGAGAGGACCTACACTGCAAGTGTTGATGTGAACTCGGTCTGGAAGAGACAATGGAACGTGCATCTGGGGAAAGGGCCCTTGCCTTCACTGCACAGGAGTTGAAGAAGCTTGTGGACGGGGTCCTCCTCCAGTATACGCTACTCTACGGTCCTCCAGACCAACAGGTGAGTACATAGGGTTAAGTTGTAGGGCCTATGCCTGGGTGGAGAGAGCTGGATGTAAGTAGGAAGGGGGCAGAGTTGTGCGAGCATGAAGGAGTGTGAATGCATGCGCCACATGGGAAGGGCAGGGATGTGGGCCACTCACTTCGACGGTGCTGTTGCTAATGACTTCTCTTCTTCCCCTGTACAAGTCATGTAGGTCAGCGCCCACCAGAAGAAGGATATTTGGCGTGCCATCGCCAAGGACGTCCGGACCCTGGGGGTCCACCAGAGACGGAGCACCCACTGCCGTAAAAGATGGGAGGACATTCACTGCTGGAGCAAGAAGACGGCGGAGGCTCAGCTGGGGATGGCCTCCCAACGTGGGAGGGGTGCCCGTCGCACCATGACCCCCCTGATGTTCCGGATCCTGGCGGTGGCCTACCCTGAGTTGGATGGGCGCTTGAGGGCATCACAGCAGACACAAGGGGGTGAGTACACTCACATTCTGATGACTTTGCGTGCAGTGGAGGGGTCTGGGTGGGGGAGGAGGGCTGTGGGTTTTCCTAGGCCAGGGCGAGTTCCATAGGCTAGGCCCCTCCGTAATGCAGGCCATGTGCCACTCCACCCCACCTCTGTAGAGTGCCAAGTACAGGTATACATGCCCCTGTGTCATCTATGTGGACAGATGACACTCATAGCCATGTAGGCCATATCCCAGGAACTGCGTCTGTAGAGGCCAAGAGCACGGCGTAGTACAGGGGGATGCTGTGTCTGTATTGTCCGCCAACGGTAGTGGTAAGCTATGCACTCAACCTGTCTTTCTTCTGTTTCCCCACTCCTTTTTGTGCTCTCCCTGTTCTTTTGTGCATCAGCATCATCAGGCGGAGGGACAGTGGCACCGGAGCATGAGGGAGCTGCATCCCACATGGCCATGGAGGGCCACACCACAGACTCCCAATACACCAGTGGGACGGAGGGCGAGGGGAGCTTCACGTCGGTCACCGGATCAGCAGACAGTGACACGGACTCGTCCTCCGATGGGGGCTCCCTTGTGGTGGCGGCACCCTCTGTGCCCCCCACTTCTACAGGTACAGCCGCCACCCCCCCTACCAGCACCGCCCTCCCAGCAGCCCCTCAGCCTTCGCTCCGTGCCCGCTCACCCAGGAGGGTGGGCATCACCTTCGCCCCAGGCACCTCGTCCCCTGCCCCTGTCACCCCTGCTGCCCTCAGTGAGGAGGCCATTGACCTCCTCAGGTCACTCCCTGTTGGGCAGTCTACCATTGTGAATGCCATCCAGGGTGTAGAAAGGGAGTTGCAACACAGTAATGCATTCCTGGAGGGCATTCATTTTGGTCAGGCTGCCCTTCATCGAACCCTGCAATCTCTGGCCTCAGCACTGATGGCAGCCATTGTCCTTGTGTCTAGCCTCCCCCTCCAACTTCTTCCCCCCGACCCAATCCCCTGTACCCCAGCCTATCCCAACCACACCATCAGACCAGCATGCACACACCTCAACACACAAAAGTGGCTCTGGCAAACATAGGCACCACACATCCCACAGGCACTCACACAAGCATCACCCACATACAGACACAGCAACATCCACTGCCTCCACTGTGTCCCCCTCCTCGTCGTCTCCCTCCTCCCTCCCAGTGTCGTCTACTCTCTCCCCTGCATGCACTACATCTACTGCCACTAGGACTCGCACCAGAACACCCAGCACCACACCCCGCTCACCTGCACTCACCACCCCCACTACCATTTACACGTCCCCTGTGTCCTCTCCCAGTGTGTCTGTGACGCCCCCTCCCAAAGTACACAAACGCGGGCACCCACACACCCAACATCCATCCACCTCACGACAGCCTCCAGAACATGCACCTGCACCCAAATCATCTAAAGTTACACCTCCTACAACCACCTCCTCTTCCTCCACTCCCAGACCCCCTCCAGCTACCCATCCCAGTGTTCGACAGAAACTTTTCCTGAGCAACGTTGACCTCTTTCCCACCACCCCCCCCTCCAATTCATAGGTCCCGTACTAGCACCTCAGCCAAAAAAAGTCTGCTTCCAGTGGTGCGTGTTAGAGGTATATGGAGTGCACCGGGCACCAGGGCAGCCAGTGTGACACGGAGCCAAAGCACTGCCAGTCCACCCCCTGTAAAGCACCATGAGTTGGACAGTGCCCGACGGGAGAGGGTGAAGCACCTGCCGGCAAAGCCGCTCACATGGGTCCCGGGGGGAGTGCCGAGTCAGCTGTGACTCCTCACAAGGTTATGAAGGGGCAGAAGAAGTCTCCAAAGTCTGGGAAGAGCAGCACGGTGGAGAAGGCCGCCATCCGAGCCGCTGGCCAGGATACCACCGCCAGCACAATCGTCACTGGTCCGGAGACCACTGCCAGAGTCAGTGCCCAGGAGGGCAGCACAATCGTCACTGGTCAGGAGACCAACGCCAGAGTCAGTGCCCAGGAAGGCAGCACAATCGTCACTGGTCAGGAGACCACCGCCAGAGTCACTGCCCAGGAGGGCAGCACAATCGTCACTGTTCTGGAGACCACCGCCAGCGTCAGTGCCCTGGAGGGCCCCGGCAGCCACAGCCCCGCTGGGCACTGAGGGACCGTCATGCCACACACTGCTGCACAGGTCAGAGACAGCAAAGTCAAGCACAGCTGAACAGGGCAAAGACCGCAATGGCAAGCACCGCTGAACAGGGCAAGCACCGCTGAACAGGGCAAAGACCGCCATGGCAAGCACCGCTGAACAGGGCAAAGACCGCCATGGCAAAGCACCGCTGAACAGGTCAGAGACAGCAAAGTCATGCACCGCTGAACAGGGCAAAGACCGCCATGGCAAGCACCGCTGAACAGGGCAAGCACCGCTGAACAGGGCAAAGACCGCCATGGCAAGCACCGCTGAACAGGGCAAAGACCGCCATGGCAAAGCACTGCAGAACAGGTCAGAAACTGCAAAGTCAAGCACCGCTGAACAGGGCAAAGACCGCCATGGCAAAGCACCGCTGAACAGGACAAAGACCGCCAACTCAAGCATAGTTAGCCCATGTGCAGCTGGGACAGTGACGGAACTGGCACCGTCATGGGGAGCGTGATGCACTCTGGGCACCAGTCCCCTCCAGAACCAGTGGAGAACTACATCCACTACCTGAATCCTTCACAGGATGAAGCACTCTGGGCACCAGTCCCCCTCCAGAACCAGTGGAGAACTGCATCCACTACCTGAATCCTTCACAGGATGAAGCACTCTGGGCACCAGTCCCCCTCCAGAACCAGTGGAGAACTGCATCCACTACCTGAATCCTTCACAGGAGGAAACACTCTGGGCACCAGTCCCCCTCCAGAACCAGTGGAGACATGCATCGACAGTGGGCAAACCAACCACTGTAGAGACTTGAGAGACTGTGGCTTTGCACTCCCCAGGATGGTACAGTGGGCAAACCAACCACTGTAGAGACTTGAGAGACTGTGGCTTTGCACTCCCAGGATACATCAATGGGCATGGAGCCCCGCCGTGGATCTGGTGTGGTGCTCTAATCCGGCTGAGGTGTCCCCCCTTCCCTTCCCCCTGAGGTGCCTGTTGTATTTCTATCTGATGCCCCTGCAGTGTTCTCTCCGTTTGTGGACAGGTATCTAGTGTGGGCCTCGCCCATGCATTGTGGGCCCAGTGGTCCACGGACAATTAAATATGCATACCTGCACTACTAATCGTGATGTATATATTTGGAATGTGTATATATTTCTGTATATGAGCTTACTGTATTTGGATACATTACAATGGTTCAAGTAATTTGGTTTTGTCTTTGCATTCTTCCGGGGGGGTTGTGGGTTGTTCCTGTGATGTTTGGAAATGCATTGGTGTGTGTTGTAGTGTGCGAGGGTCGGGTTGAGGGTGGGGGTGTTGCGTGTGTGTGTCCCTGACTTTTGCCTCCCCCCTCTCCTATGTCGTAGGTGCAGTACTCACCGTTGTCTTCGGCGCCGCCATTGCTGGTGTTCGTAGAGGAGCAGGAAGACAAGCGCAGGGAGTATTTGGAGTTCGGGCTCCATGGTGGCCTCCTTCCTCGTGGAGTGTGTTCAGGTGAGCGTTTTCCCATTGCAAAAGCTGTTTCTGCCATGTTTTTATCCACGGTGAATCTGCCCCGGAAAAGGTGGCGGATTGGTGTGTTGTAATACTGTGGGCGGTACTTTGTCTTCCGCCTGTCTGTTGGTGGTGACCGCCGCGCTGCTTGTCTGTACCGCCGTGGCGGTCGGTGTGTTAAAGTGGCTGTCTATGTTGGTGGTTTCTGCCACGGTCATAATTCCCTTTTTTTTTTCGCCGGCCTGTTTGCAGTATTACCGCCGCTTTAACACAGTCCGCCAGGGTTGTAATGACCCCCATAGTCAATGACCCTAAGATGCTCAAGGAGTTCTGCATGGTGCATTTGAGCCAATTGTAGTTGAGTGTTGTTTGTGTCACCCCATGCTAAAGCCTACTCCAGAGCACCCAGATTATTTTCTAGTTGTATGAGGTCTTTCAATACTTCACCCGTGCTCCGGCCAAAGTAGAAATGGATGCCCCTGCACAGCCACCTTAAAGGCCTCCCACTCAACCAGTGGAGAGAAGACCGTGTCACAGAGTGTGATTTCAAGTGGATTATGGTCTGACAATGTTTTGCCTAAGTCTATGGCATGAGTTATATGGGGTTACTGGCAGGAGGTGCACTGGGACCAATCTAGGCGGCAGTGGAGCATGTGTGGAGGGGAGTGAAAGGAATATTCTTTAGAAGACATTACGGCTGTGACACACATCCAAGAGATCCTAACCCTCGTCCCACTGTCTCAAGCTCGGGCTTGTCTAATTGATGCAATATTCGGAAGGGGTGGATCTGAGCGGTCAAGGAGGACATCGAGCACTGCATTTGATTCCCCACCCAGAACCCAAGGGAGATGGACCCAGTCTGATAACACTGTTATCGGACGGGTAAGGAACATGTCTTGTTCTTGATTTGGAGCATAAACTCATGCCAGCGCTACATGCTCACCATCAAGGAGGCCGCTTAGTAGCATATAAAGACCCTATGATTTCTGTGTCTTGAACTAAGAATGGAATCTCCTCATGTATCCATATGGCTGCTCCCTGGGCAAAGGCAGAAAAGCAAGTATGGAAAAACTGCCCCTCCATTTGCATTGTAACTTAAGGGCTTCTGGTGCAGTAAGGTGAGTTTCCTTTAGGAAGGCCATGTGAGTACGGTGCAATTGTTCTAACGATTTGTGATGTTTATAAATCAATTTCAGCCCCCTAACATTCCAGGTGACTAGATTGTGAAATTTAGAGATTGTGGCCATTACGATTAGCATACAGAATACATACCAGTCAATGCCACCACTAAGGGACCTCTAAGCCCCAGCTGTGTTCTAACAATGACAGGAGCATAATAACAACTAATATTACCCAATACGTGGTCTAGTGTGAAAAACGGTGTTCAACCAATTAACAAAACAGAACAGAAATTAACTTACATAAAGATACCAAGGCTCACGCTAATGGGGTGTTGTTGTCCCTGCGCCACGCTATACATCAGCAAGACAATCATGTTCCTGTCTGACCAGCAAAGGTTTGGACCCAGCACCTATGTATGGCAAAATAAACATCTAACAATTCCCAATACCAAGGAAGAGAATATAAGGATATCACATGTAGATACCAAGAAGCAATTATTGGACTAGTAACAAACAGAACAGTAGTCAGCGATCATTATAACAATAAGGGTTATAGTGTGAGGGGGGCATCCCCCACAGAATACCGCAGGGAGCAACGCTGTATTGGAAGCATGTAGAAGGGAGTCTCCACAGTCCTGGCCTTGACAAGTCATTGACTCTCTGTGGTTTTACAATCAGGAATACGCTTGTGCTGCCCTCAGTTAATGAGTCTGTGTCCCCAGCCAAAGATGATTCTGTGCTGGGATCACTCAGGGTAGTTGCAAGTTGAATGGCTTCAAGTTGACTCATACGTGCCTGCTGAGTGGATTGCACCCTCCTGCCCACCTCAACACCAGATTTACAGCAGCTACGGTGGGTCCGGTGGCTAGACGCCAGAGGCACATTCCCAAGTGATTGTCCATCTTGCGATCCTTTGAAGTTCTGGTCTAGCCACTTTCTGGCTGCTGCCGGTGAATAAAAAAAATGAGTGTGCCGTCCATTTATGATTTTAAGCTTAGCTGGGAATATCAGCGCATATACAAGACCAAGGGTTCTGAGCTGTCACTTCACTTCCTGAAAGGAAGCCCTCCAACAACACCATTTAGTCCAGATAAAGAGACACTCTGGACCCGATGACAGTAAGCGGTGCATATTCTCAGGCTGCACAAAGTAGCATGTTTCTGTCTCTAATGTTCAATATTTTTGCCATTATTGGTTGCAGAGGGGTACCTAGAATGGGTTTCCTGGTAGGTACACGTGTGAACGTTCTACTGTGAAGATAGCGGACAGACCGTCATGAGCCACCTGTAACTGCAGCCATGTTTCAATAAATTGGGTGGGCTGATAACCTTCAGAACCTTTCCATAGGCCCAATATGCGGACATTATTTCTGAGTGTCCTGCCTTCTGCATCCTCTGCTCGGTCCAGAAGATGTTTCACCTGTATACTCAACTTGGCACATAAGCTGTTCTGCATGTTCCGGCGTAAAGGTATCTAATGTTTGTTCC